>NC_092377.1:87638843-87946343 GCF_030028105.1 Mobula birostris
TTCAAGACAATCATCATCCACGCTCACTCTCCCTTCCCCAACTATAGCACTCGATCTGTTATCAAACCAAAATATAAACATTTCAGTGTCCACCAGCCATACCTTAAACCCAAAGCTGCTTTCAGTGACTTACTGCAGAAAAGCCTGGGTGGTGACTGGCTTTCTCTTCTATCTTCACCGATAATTAAGACCATAAAATATTGGAGCAGAGTTAGACCATTTGGCCGAGACTGTGCTGCCATTCAATACTTTATTTGTTCTCAACGCCATTCTCTAGCTTTTTTGTGTGATCCTTAACCCCTTTACTAATCAAACAACCTATTAATCTCTGTTTTATATATATCCAATGACATGGCCTCCCCGGCCCTCCATGACAATGGATTCCACAGATTCACCTCAATCTTGTTGAAGAAATTCCACCTCTGCTCAGTTCTAAAGGGATATCCCTTGATTTTGTGGCTGTTGCCTTGCATCCTAGACTCTCCGACTACTTGAAACATCTTCACCATGTCCACTCTATCCAGCTCTTTCAGTATTCGGTAGGTTTCATTGAGATTTCCCCTCATCCTTCTGAACTCCATCAAACGCTCCTCATACGTTAAACTTCCATTTCCAGGATGATTCTTGTGAACCTCCTCTGGACCCTTTCCAGGGCCTGCACATCCCTCTTTAGATGTGGAGCCCACAATTTTCCCAATGCACCCTGGCCAATAACTAATAAAGCCTTAGCAGTACATCCTTGCTTTCATATTCTTGTCTTATCAAAATTAACACAAACGTAGTACTTGCCTTCTTTCTACTGACTCAATCTACAAGTTATTTTATTAAAGCAACACACACAAAAAATGCTAGTGAACGCAGCAGGAGAGGCAGCATCTCTAGGAAGAGGTACAGTTGACGTTTCGGGCCAGGACCCTTCGTCAGGACTAACTGAAAGAAGAGATAGTAAGAGATTTGAAAGTGGGGGAGGGGAGGGGGAAATCCGAAATGATAGGAGAAGACAGGAGGGGGAGGGATGAAGCTAAGAGCTGGAGAAGGGAGAGGATCATGGGACGGGAAGCCTGGGGAGAAAGAGAAGTGGGGATGGGAGCCCGGAGGGTGGAGAGCAAGCAAGGAGTTATAGTGAGAGGGACAGAGGGAGAAAAAAAGAGACAGAGAAAAAAAGGGGTAAAAAAATAAAAAACATATGGAAAATATGTTAAATAAACAAATAAGGGATGGGGTGTGAAGGAGAGGAGGAGTATTAATGGAAGTTACAGAAGTCAATATTCATGCCATCAGGTTGGAGGCTACCCAGACGGAATATAAGGTGTTGTTCCTCCAACCTGAATGTGGTTTCATCTTGACAGTAGAGGAGGCCGTGGATAGACATGTCAGAATGGGAATGGGATGTGGAATTAAAATGTGTGGCCACTGGGAGATCTTGCTTTCTCTGGCGGACAGAGCGTAGGTGTTCAGCGAAATGGTCTCCCAGCCTGCATCGGGTCTCGCCAATATATAGAAAGCAGCACTGGGAGCACCGGATGCAGTATATCACCCCAGCCGACTCACAGGTGAAGTGTAGCCTCACCTGGAAGGACTGTCTGGGGCCCTGAATGGTAGTGAGGGAGGAAGTGTAAGGGCATGTGTAGCACTTGTTCCACTTACAAGGATAAGTGCCGGGAGGGAGATCGGTGGGAAGGGATGGGGTGGACGAATGGACAAGGGAGTCGTGTAGGGAGCGATCTCTGCAGAAAGCAGAAAGGGGGGGAGGGAAAGATGTGCTTGGTGGTGGGATCCCATTGGAGGTGGCGGAAGTTACGGAGAATTATATGTTGGACCCGGAGGCTGGTGAGGTGGTAGGTGGTAGATGCAAGCCATGATAGCCTCATCCCTATCCACTACACCCCAAACATTGGTGTCATCCACAAATTTGCTTATCCATTTAACCACATTGTTGTCCAGATCATTGATATAGATGACAAACAACAAATGACCCTGCAGCAGTCCCTGAGGTACACCACTAATCACAGGCCACCAGTCAGAAAGGCAACCCTCTACTACCACTCTCCCACAAAACCAATGTCCAATCCAATTTACTGCCTCCTCCTGAATGCCGAGTGATTGAACCTTTTTGACCAGCCTCTCATGCAGACCTTGTCCAAATGCCTTATTAAATTCCATGAAGACAACATCCACTGCCTTGCCATCATCCTCTTTCCTGGTAACTTCCTCAAAAAACTTTATGAGATTGGTTAGACATGACTTACCATGCTGACTATCCTTAATCGGTCCACGTCTATCCAAGTATTTATTTCTCCTGTCCCTTAGAGTACCTTCCAATAACTTTCCAAACTGATGTCAGACTCACTGGCCTAAAATCTCCTGGTTTCTGTTTAGAGCCTTTTTTAAACACTGGAACAATACTGGCTATCCTCCAATCCTCTGGTACCTCTCCTGTTGTTAAGCATGTTTTAAATATCTGCTAGAGCCCTGGCAATTTCTGCACTTGCCTTCTGTAAGGTCCGAAAGAACACGTTGTCAGGCGCTGAGGATTTGTCTACTCTCCTCCTCTCTAATCTGGACAGGGTCCATGAAGTTGATGCTACTTTGTCTCACTTCTATACACTCTGTATCTGTCTCCCAAGTAAATACAGATGCAAAGAATGCATTTAAGACCTCAGAATCAGAATCAGGTTTATTATCACCACCATGTGTCGTGAAATTGGTTAACTTAGCAGCAGCAGTTCAATGCAATACATGATCTAGCCGAGAAAAAAAACACAAATAAATAAATAACAGAATATATATATTGAATAGATTAAAAATTGTGCAAAAACAGAAATAATAAATATTTTAAAAATGAGGCAGTGTTCATGGGTTCAATGTCCATTTAGGAATCGGATGGCAGAGGGGAAGGAGCTGTTCCTGAATCGCTGGGCGTGTGCCTCCAGGCTTCTGTACCTCCTACCTGATGGTAACAGTGAGAAAAGGGCATGCTCTGGGTGCTGGAGGTCCTTAATAATGGACGCTGCCTTTCTCCACCACCTGTGTTTTGGCTGCACATATGGATTACCATTCTGTATTTCAGATGACCAATTTTGTCCCTAGCAATCCTTTTGCTCTTAACATACCTGTAGAATTAGGATTCTCCTTCATCTTGTCTGCCAGAGCAACTTCATGCCTTCTTTCATCTTTCCCGATTTTTTTCTTAAGTATTCTCTTGCATTTCTTGTACTCCAAAGCACCTCATTTATTCCTACTTGCCTTCATCTGCTATGCACCTCCTTTTTTCTCTTAACCAGGGCCTCAATATCTCTTGAAAACTAAGCTTCCTTAGACTCATTATCTTTACCTTTTATTCTGACAGGCACATACAAGCTTTGTACTCTCAAAATTTCATTCTTTCCAAGTACACCTTTGCCAGAAAGCAGCCTGTCCCAATCCAGTCTTGACAAATCATTTCTGAAACCATCAAAAGTGGCCTTTCTCCAATTCAGAATCTCAATCCACAGACCAGACCTATCTATTTGCATATTTACTTTGAAACTAATGGCATTGTGGTCAATGGATGCAAAGTGTTGTAACATATTTCCACATGACAAAGAAAAAGACCATTTTGACCATTAAGTACTTTATCATAGCAATCCCAACCCCCTCTCAAAATTTCCTTGTGATTATTCTCCTCATATTCCCATCATCTCTCCCCACAAAGGACAATTTTCAGTAGTGAATTAACCGACCCACCTTACACACTTTAAGGATATGAGGGAAGACGGGAGCATCTGGGAAAACCCTTGTAGGGACAGCAAGCAACATGCAAGCTCCAGACAAGACCTGCAGGTCCAGATTGAACCAGAGTCACTGGAGCTAGGAGGCAGCATCTTCAGCATTCCGTCACACTACTGGAGTGAGAAGGAGCACCCTTCTCCATAATTCCTCCTTGTTGATCAGCTTTACTGAGGTCCACAGTGGTTTAGTTGGTGGTACCCCTATCCCTGAGTCCAAAGGTATACTTACCTTCACCAGCAACTTCAACACTAAAACCTAAGTAGAGACTCCAGAGCAGTTCTGAGTGAGCATGACAGTGTTATAAGTGCTGTCCTTTGGGTTAAGATGTTAAACCAAAGCCCTGTCTATTTCCCCATGAATGGATGTTAAAGATCCCAAAGCATTATCTTCCGGAAGATCAGTCTGCTTCTCGATTCATATTTATCTCTGTATTCACATCATAAAAACAGATTGTCTACTCATGTTATACCAATGCTGTCCATGGGGATTTGCTGAGTGCAGCTCGGCTCCATGGTACCTGCATTACTAATGCATATAATAGTACAGACCTGACCACTAATATCTTTGTGGTCTTCATACTTTGCATAAGATGAAAAGAGGTCAACTGGAACATTAGCCCTACTTCTACTTCTCCAGAGGCTGCCTGTCCTGCATTTCCTGTCTTGATTTTAGGTACCCTGCGTCTGCATTTTTCCTTCCACGTGGAAGTCAGTATTTTCTTTGTGCATCAAGACACAGAAGAAAAATATCATCTGAAGTCCTGGATTTAGGCAGGAAGTAATAGTATCATCCACAGAAAGACTCTTCAGTATTACCAGGAGTTGCAAATTTCTGTGAATGCCAGTGAGAGAAGCTCGATGTTATTCAGGGTATTTGACCTGCCGCCCACCAACCACTCTAAATATGTGTTCCTCCCATCAGCACTGGTAAACCGTGGCTGCAGTGTGAGTGCCATCTACAAAATACACCACAGTTATTTTCCTAGGTTATTCTGACAGCACCTCCCAATTCGGCAACATCTGCCATCAAGAAGGACAAGGGCTTCAGCTACATGGCCAGTTCCACCACCTGCAGGTGCTCCTCCAAGTCACGTATCATTCTGACTTGGAAATGCAGTATATTGCTGATCCTTTGTCGGTGTTGGGTCTAAATCCCTGTCTGGCTTCAATGTGGGAGAACCTTCAGGAGAAGGAATATGGAGCCCAAATTGCGGCCCTCTATCACCTTCTCCAGGGTAATAACGGATGAACCTTGCAGTGATGCCTTGATCCTTCAAATGGATGTAAGATGAGATTTACAATTTGCCTTGGGCTCCAAGGAGTCAGAAAGAAAGTGGAACATTTTCGAATAGTAGGATTTTATTTCAGCACAAATCTGTGATTCAGCTATTGATCACTACCAGAAGCATCAGAGTATTTTGTAGTCAAGCTTGTGTAATACCTGAGGGAGGATACCTGATGTAATTCCAATTCTCTACCTCCTCCTTTCTCTATTTCAATCCCAGTTATTGGAATGAAGAGACAGCAGCATACATTCACACAGTCAATCAGTTCCACAATAGTGGGCTGCATCCCTTTGCCATAAATGCCTTAGCCTTGCCAATGACTTCATTGAGCAGCAGCAGAAAGTCTGTTAATTATATTACAAGGAAAAGTTCCTTATTTTGTTCCAGCCATCATGTTGGTTTCCTCTGTGGAGGACTATGGTGCAGACATCAACAGATCAGATAATTTTACTTTATGAGAACTGAGCTTATTTTAACCTCATGGGATAGTTCTGTGCTGCCCGGTCTTTCACTGGTCATTCTGCACATGAATAAGAATCAGAATCAGGTTTATTATCCCTGACATGTCATGAAATTTATTATATACAGTGCAAGACATAAAAGTTACGGTTCCACAAATGAATAAATAATGCCAGAACCAAATAACAAGGGTTCATGGGTTCATGGACCTTTCAGAAATCTGATGGCAGAGGGGACCTCTGGTCTGAAACTGTTGAGTATGTATCTTCAGATTCCAGTTCCTCCTCCCGATGGCAATAACGTGAAGACAGCTTGATCCAGATAATGCAAGCCTTTAATGATGGATACTGTCTTCTTAAGCCACTGTCCCTTGAAGGTACCCTTGATGGTGGGAAGGGTTGTTCCCATGGTGGAACTGTTAAGTCTATAATCCTCCGCGGACTCTTGCAGTCCTGTTCGTTATAGACTCTGTACCAGGCTGTGATGCAACCAGTCTACAGAAATTTGCCACGAACCTTTGGGTGACATACCAAATCCTCTCAAACTCCTAATGAAGTCGAGCCGCCAGCATGCCTTCTTCGCGATGACATCAATGTGTTGGGGCCAGGATAGATCCTCTGACAAGTTAGCATCAAGGAACTTGAAGCTGCTCACCCTTCCCACTTCTGGAGTGTGTTCTCCTGACTTCCTCTTCCTGACATCCAGAAAATATTCCTTGTTCTTGCTGAGTTGTGGGTGATGTTGTTACATGACACTACTCGACCAGTCAATCTATCTTACCCCTGTATACTTTCTTGTACCACCACATCCAGCATCCTACAAAACATTGTCTTGTTTTCTACTTTATTTCCATTTTTCTATGTTCCCCTGACTGTACCTCAAATCTGCGACATTCTTCACTTCCTGAACTTCCTAATTTCTTCGACTGATTGAGCAATGAATGGTTTCTGGTGTGGTCAATCAACAAAGTGTGAAGATGTGCTTGCCTGTCATACAGGTGCCAGCCGCTAACTATCTTCAGCAAATCAATAACCATTGAGAGAAACCAAATCTGCTATAGTTAGTATAACGAAAGGATGTATGCAATATGCAAAATTATTGTTCCTGTGTAGGTGTTGATGTTCTTACTGTGAACAATCAAAAGTTATTTAATGGCTTTCAATGGCTATGAGCATATTAGGTTCAAAGCAGATGAAATATAACCGGTTGCATCATACAGAAATAATTACATTTAACCTCATCAGATGCTTGGCTTGGCAAGACCAGAGCTCTCTGTGTGTTAACTCGATCAGACAGCACTTATGGAAAAAGTTAACACTTCAACTTGTAACTCTTCATCAAAGTGTGTATTCTGACTAAAGATCTCCAACTTGAAATGTCAGCTCTGCTTCTCCTTCCACACCTGATATCTGACCTGGTGCGTATTTCCAGCACTTTATGTTTTTTACTTGTATTTCCAGTGTCCACAGTAATTTAAAAAATTTTAACTGACGGGCTTGGACTTCGGTGTAAAGGGTACAATTCCCAAATCTGCAATTCACACAAGACTTTAAGGTGTAGTGACTTCAAGAGGCAAATACAATGGGCATTTTGGTGGACGGTAACGTTCCATGCTGAGAAATCTTGCTAGGGCAAATGAGGAGGAGACTAAGTAAACCAAGACATACAATTCTAAATACAATGGGGGAGGGGGGTCACAGTCGTACACAGTTGTTGGTTGTTGTTCCTTTTTATGTCTTGTGGTGCTTTGGGCGGTGACCTTGCAGTTTCTTTTGCATTTTTGTCTTTTTTTATTACAAGGCCAAATTGCTAGCTCGACTTTCAACCCAGCATGGATGGAAAGCATGCGGGGAGCCAGTCGGATTAGAACCCAGGACCACTCGCCTCGATGTCCTGTGCAGAGGCCACTACACCACCAATTGGCTAGCATACAGATAGCATGGCGTTATTACAGCTCAGGGCGTCAGCGTTACATAGAAACATAGAAAACCTACTCACAATACAGACCCTTCGACCCACAAAGTTGTGCCGACCATGACTCTACTTTAGAAATTACTCGGCTTACCCATTGCACTCTATTTTTCTAAGCTCCGTGTACCTATCCAAAAGTCTCTTAAAAGACCCTATCGTATCCGCCTCCACCACCGTTGCCGGCAGCCCATTCCATGCACTCACCACTCTGAGTAAAAAACTTACCCCTGACATCTCCTCTGTACCTACTCCCCAGCACCTTAAACCTGTGTCCTCTTGTGGCAACAATTTCATCCCTGGGAAAAAGCCTCTGACTAGCCACACGATCAATGCCTCTCTTCATCTTATACACCTCTGTCAAGGTGTATAGATCAAATCAGGTGCCAGCTGCAAGGAGTTTGTACGTTCTCCCTGTGACCATGTGGGTTTCCTCTGGGTGCTTCGGTTTCCTCTCACAGTCCAAAGAAATATCGGTTGGTAAGTTTATTGGTCATTGTAAATTGTCCTGTGAGTTGGCTAGGGTTCAATAGGTGGATTGCTGGGGGGCATTGCTCATTGGGCCAGAAAGGCTGCATCTCTCAATAACTAAATGAAGGGAGTATGAAAACTAGGAGACTTGGGGTTATGAGAGTGTAGGACAGTTTGGGTAAAAATGCATATTGGATCCAGGGCTTTCTTGGGACATTGGAACACAAAAGCAAAGAAGTAATATGCTGGTTTGACCATAAATGGCGTACTGTGTCCTGTTCTGGGAGCCTCACCTTCGGAAAGACATAAGACTTTGGAGAAGGTACAGAAGACATTCACAAAAATGATTCCTGGGATGAGGGGCTTTAGTTAAGTGGATAGAGTGGAGAGGCTGAGGTTATTCTTAAAACAGAGGAGGTTGCAGGGGAATTAACAGAGGTATTTAACATGACAAAGTGTACATCATAGAACATTTAGAGAGAAACTCCCATTGGAGGAGTATTTAAGAATCAAAGAACATAGAATAAGTGCCAAAACCAACATAAGGAACTGCTACACACATCAAAGTTGCTGGTGAACGCAGCAGGCCAGGCAGCATCTGTAGGAAGAGGTGCAGTCGACGTTTCAGGCCGAGACCCTTCGTCAGGACTAACTGAAGGAAGAGTGAGTAAGGGATTTGAAAGTTGGAGGGGGAGGGGGAGATCCAAAATGATAGGAGAAGACAGGAGGGGGACGGATAGAGCCAAGAGCTGGACAGGTGATAGGCAAAAGGGGATACGAGAGGATCATGGGACAGGAGGTCCGGGAAGAAAGACAAGGGGGGGGGACCCAGAGGATGGGCAAGAGGTATATTCAGAGGGACAGAGGGAGAAAAAGGAGAGTGAGAGAAAGAATGTGTGCATAAAAATAAGTAACAGATGGGGTACGAGGGGGAGGTGGGGCCTTAGCGGAAGTTAGAGAAGTCGATGTTCATGCCATCAGGTTGGAGGCTACCCAGACGGAATATAAGGTGTTGTTCCTCCAACCTGAGTGTGGCTTCATCTTTACAGTGGAGGAGGCCGTGGATAGACATGTCAGAATGGGAATGGGATGTGGAATTAAAATGTGTGGCCACTGGGAGATCCTCCTAAGTGATCTCCCAGTGGTCATACATTTTAATTCCACATCCCATTCCCATTCTGACATGTCTATCCACGGCCTCCTCTACTGTAAAGATGAAGCCACACTCAAGTTGGAGGAACAACACCTTATATTCTGTCTGGGTAGCCTCCAACCTGATGGCATGAACATCGACTTCTCTAACTTCCGCTAAGGCCCCACCTCCCCCTCGTACCCCATCTGTTACTTATTTTTATGCACACATTCTTTCTCTCACTCTCCTTTTTCTCCCTCTGTCCCTCTGAATATACCTCTTGCCCATCCTCTGGGTCCCCCCCACCTTGTCTTTCTTCCCAGACCTCCTGTCCCATGATCCTCTCGTATCCCCTTTTGCCTATCACCTGTCCAGCTCTTGGCTCTATCCCTCCCCCTCCTGTCTTCTCCTATCATTTTGGATCTCCCCCTCCCCCTCCAACTTTCAAATCCCTTACTCACTCTTCCTTCAGTTAGTCCTGACAAAGGGTCTCGGCCTGAAACGTCGACTGCACCTCTTCCTACAGATGTTGCCTGGCCTGCTGCGTTCACCAGCAACTTTGATGTGTGTTGCTTGAATTTCCAGCATCTGCAGAATTCCTGTTATAAGGAACTGCTATTTGTATATAGTGAGTGTGTCAGGTAAGATTGCATGACTAGTTGTAATTGTGGAGGCAGATTGAATTGTAACGTTCAAAAGGAAGTTGGATAAATAGCTGAAGGAAAAGGATCATTTTGATCCCATCTCATTGGCAAAGAAGTTTGTCACCTCTGGCTTTTACCTTTTCATTCCTGAATGGTCATGCATTTTGAGCAATGTTGGCACATATGAGGGGAGGGTCCATACCGAAGGAATGCTCACGACAGACAAATCTGAATCAGGAGAGGACTTCTTCTCCAGGTGCACATGAAGAAATTACAAAGCAGAAAAAATTTTGTGGAGAGTGACACAATTCAGAGATGAGATAGAGATGAGATTGAGATGAAAGGAGCAGGGAGGACAAAGACATATGCCTCATCGGGAAAGACCAGGACTGCTGAGGGGCAAGTAGTTGATGATATTAACTAGTTGATATATTAATGTAAAAGCTGTAAAGATGAGGGGTGAGAGAACTAGAGAAAACCTGCAAGGATAAGCCAGATAACCATCAGTATGGATAAGAGGGTCTCAATAGAGGGAGCAGATAATGAGAAGGGTAACAAATCCAGAGGAGGCAGAGTTTGTAATGAGGAAGAGGAGCGGTGTAGGGCAGCGGTTCCCAACATGTTATGCTGTGGACTCCTACCATTAAATGAGGGGTCCATGCACCATAAATTGAAAACATCTGGTGGAGGAGATAATGAACCCAGAGGAGGGGGAGTTTGTAATGAAGATGAAAGAGTGTAGGGGATAATGAACTCAGAGGAGGAGTAGTTTGTAACGAAGATGATGAAAGGGTGTAGGGGATAATGAACCCAGAGGAGGGAGAGTTTGTAATAAGGATGATGGAAGGGTGTAGGGGATAATGAACCCAGAGGAGGAGTAGTTTGTAATGAAGATGATGAAAGGGTGTAGGGGATGATGAAAGGGTGCAGGGGATAATGAACCCAGAGGAGGAAGTGTTTAAAATGATGGATAAGGCAGCATGTAGAGAGCATTTGACCCCAAAGTGTGATGATTTAGCAGTGAAATGGCACTTCTCTGGATAAGAGGCAGATCAGTGCAAAGATCGCTCTGGGCCACAACCTAATATTGCTGGATGAAATTGAATTATTTTTCAACATGCTTATTGTATCTCATGGATTAGGGGTGGAGACTTAAGCAAATACAAACAGTGTTTCAAAGAAGAGTTGTTTAGGTGATAAAGGAACGGAAGTGTGGAAAGTGAGACGATAGGTCTTCATATCATGTCTGAATGAAATGATAATCAGAAACTTGCAAATGAGATTCAAAAATGTTAGAAGCATCCAGCAGATCAGGTAACATGTGTGAAAAGAGAAGACTCTTTAAAGGTGAAAAAGCAATTTAGTTTGAAGTTGCTGAGAGGATAGGTGATCGATGGAAAGGACAAAGGGAGTATCTCTGAGAGGGCAAGACTGGGGTTGCAATGGGTATAGGCTAATGAGGACTGGTCAGGAAAGGGTGTGTTAAATATAGCAACGCTTTCAAAATGCTCTGTATGTGATATGTCAACCAAATGTATCTTGGTTTAAAATTTATCGCATTGGCCATTCAAAATTCATGAGTTACAAATCATTCACTTTGCAGATAACATTCATTTCAATTCTCTTAGGGGCAAGTGCAGTGACCAGCAAACTTCAGATCTCCATGCATGCACAATGGTTTCCATTTCTAGCTTATCTGGAAGCTGAGCCACAGAGCACAGGTAGTTAGAAAAGCCTCTGCAGTAGGAAGTGGCACTCTACCTCTGTTCTGAAGATTCTGCGCAGTCATGGATGCTGGTAGAACAATCCCTCACTCTGATACTATTGATATGGTTGGGAGACGATGCCTGGCACAAGCTGTGGACACTGCTAGGAAACCCAAGCAGTTTCCTATAAAGAACACTTGAGATGGGCGTAACATATAGATGAGGGTGGTAGGAAAGGATATTGGACCAGTCGAGGGAAATTAGCAGAAAGCAAAAGGAAGTTGTTTCAAAGTAGAATAGGAAAACCAGCAAAGGGGAAACAGAAAGAACAGAAAATCAAGAAAGGGGTGATCAATGTAACAACAGTAAAGAGTCAAATGACAGCTGGCAGCAGTCTGTCAAAACAGATGGCGCTTTCAACTGCCTCGTCCCAACATTTAACTAAATGCTGTTTCAAAGCTTATGTGTTTAGTACCGGCTCGGTAAGCACAGTCAGTCCGGTAAACCAGTTTGGTAAAAGGAGACATGAAATTGAGGCCATTATCCCTATTAGGACATGCAATGATCCAGTGAGACGGTCTGATGTGTCAAGCCTCCAGAGACCCCTCTCATATTGTGACATTGGCTCAGAAATGCATTAATGTACGCTTTTCTCTCACAGTGGGTATATTAGTAACTGTTTTACATCTAGGATACCTATGCTGCCTGCTGATAATATCTGATTGAATAAAGTTTCTGCTACACATGAACATCTGTAACTTGGTTATCATAACCAGTTACTGGCTATTTCAGGAATAAGGCCATCTGCAAACTTACTATTATGAAGATGATACATTTTCATGCATCCATGCCTGAGGTCTTTGTCAGGAAGGGTAGGCAGGTGATGGGACTTAGTTGCAGCCAACAGGCTGAGTATCAAAGTATTAGGGATTCAGAATCAGAAAGGATAGCAAATACAGTACTCAAGGTGTTGTATCTAAATGCATGTAGTATAAGGAATAAGGTGGATGATCTTGTTGCAATATTACATATTGCCAGATATGATGCCGCTGCAGGTCTAAACCATGAGTCACTAGCAAGATACTGGATATGTGTGACACAAGAAGGAAATTAAAGAAAGATAACACAGCAGAGGGAAGAACAGAATACAGGAAAATCAACAAGGAAATCAGAAGGGAAATGAAGGAAGCAAAGCAAAGATAGATAGCCGAACAATGTGTGGACATTGAAGACAGCCTTTCCAACAACAACACAAAGAAGGCATTCCAACTGGTGAAAGATCCTACCAAAGAAAAACAAGCCAAAGTGAACACCATCCAAGACAAAAATGGCAAAAGTCTCACAGAAGAAAATAAAATAATGGAAAGGTGGACAGAGTACTGTTCAGAACTACAACTACCAGAGCAAAGGGGATCCAAGCATGCTGAATATGCAGGAATCTTCCAATGAGGATGACTATCCAATCCTCTCCCCCACTCTCTTCCTCTCCCCCACTCTCTTCATGCGGGCACAGTCAGCATCGGAGGGAGGAACATCACAAACCTAAGAATTGCTGACGACACTGATGGACTTGCAGGAAAAGAGGACGAACTGGCCAACCTGGTCAGCCATTTTGACAGAGCCTCCACAAAATTTGGAATGGAAATAAGTGCCAAGAAAACCAAGCTCGTGGCAAATGCCAATGGTGTCATCACAACAGACATCTCAGTCCATGGTCAGAAACTTGAGACAGTGCAGCAGTTCAAATACCTGGGGGCAATCATCAATGATGAAGGATCAAGACCAGAAGTTCTGGCAAGAACCGCACAGACAATGACTGCGCTATCCAAACTCAAGACAATATGGAGGGACAGCAACATCACCATGAAGTACAAGAACAGACTCCTGCATGCATTGGTATTCTCCATCTTCCTGTACGCATGCGAGACATGGACCCTCACAGCAGAGCTACAGAGGAAGAAACAGGCACTGGAAATGAGATGCTATCGCAACACCTTGGGCATCTCATACTTGGACCACATCACAAACGAACAGGTCCGCAAGACCATCCAGCACCACATTGGCTCCCATGAAGACCTTCTCACAACGGTGAAGGAAAGAAAGCTGAGATGGTACGGCCATGTAACAAGATCCAGTGGCCTTGCAAAGACCATTCTACAAGGAACTGTGGAAGGGAAAAGAAAGAGAGGCAGACAGAGGAAAAGATGGACGGACAACATTAAAGAATGGACAGGGAAAACATTTGCGGTGACCCAGGCTCTGGCACACAACCGCGACAGATGGAACAGACTGGTGCAAAGCTTGTCATGACAATGCCCCAACAACTCCACCAGGAGTTAAGGGCACAAGGAGTTAATGTTGTGGCCATCACTGAATCGTGGCTGAAGGATGGTTGTAGTTGGGAGCTGAATGTCCAAGTTTACACGTTATATTAGAAGGATAGGAAGGAAGGCAGAGGGGGTGGTGTGGCTCTACTGGTAAAGAATGGCATCAAATCAGTAAAAAGATATGACATAGGATTGGAGATATTGAATCCTTGTGGGTTGAGTTAAGAAACTGCAAGGGTGAAGCTCCTTCAATAATTCCAAAAGACTGAAGTAGGGTAAATACTGAAAGGCTTTTGTTTGCAGTAAGACGTGACCTCCATACTGAGTGTCTGCCCCTGGTCTGAGGGGGAGGAGCAGGGTGAAAATGCCTTTATACAGGACTCTGTGGGAGGAGCCACAGGGGCAGTCAGCAGAGGGGTGTGTCCAGACAGTTAACCTAGTTACAACATATATACATGGTTTACCACATTCATCCCTCCTTTTTTTAAAAAGAGTCCCACGGGGTGAAGTGACTGACAATATTTAAAACAAGTATATTTACAGGTTAAGTCTATCAGGCGGTCGAGTCCGTCGCTGTGATCTACGTAGCACCGGTGGTGATTGCACCAGCGATGGCGGTTGTGCTGGCTCCGGCCTGACTTCAGGTGCCAGCACGTTAGGCGTCGGCGATCCCTCGTGCGTGTGCGTCGCGCCCGGTATGGGAGTGTCGTGTGGTGTCTGTATAGGGTTTGGGGTGCACGGTGTCTCGTAGGTACATACATTGGTGGATACAGGGTTAATAGTCACCACAGAGTGTTCAGGGTAGGGGCCCAGAGCTCCTGCGGGCGCCAGGTCGTGGATGGAGACCATGTCCTCCCGCCCATCAGGTAAAACCACATAGGCATACTGGGGGTTCGCATGAAGTAAGTGAACCCTCTCGACCATCGGGGAGTATTTATTGCTCCTCACATGTTTCTGGAGCAGCACTGGCCCCGGGGACATCAGCCAAGTTGGTAGGGTGGTCCCGGTGGTCGACTTCCTGGGAAAAGAAAAGAGCCGCTCATGAGGGGTGGCATTGGTGGCCATGCATAACAGGGAGTGGATGGAGTGGAGTGCCTCGGGAAGGACCTCCTGCCAGCGGGAGACCGGCAGTCCCTTTGACCTGAGGACTAAGAGTGTGGCTTTCCACACTGTGCCATTCTCCTTCTCTACCTGTCCATTCCCCCGGGGATTATAGCTCGTGGTCCTACTAGTTGCAATTCCCCTAGCCAGTAGATATTGGCGCAGCTCGTCACTCATAAACGAGGACCCTCTGTCACTGTGGATATAGCATCGGTATCTGAACAGAGTGAAGAGCTTGCGCAGGGCTTTTATAACTGACGTGGTAGTGGTGTTGGGGCAGGGGATGGCGAAGGGGAACCGCGAGTACTCGTCAATAACATTAAGAAAGTACACATTGCGGTCGGTGGAGGGAAGGGGGCCCTTAAAGTCAACACTCAGTCGCTCAAAGGGGCGGGTGGCCTTGATGAGTGGTGCCTTTTCGGGTCGGTAGAAGTGCGGTTTGCACTCTGTGCAGACTTGGCAGTCCCTGGTCATCTTCCTGATCTCCTCAAGGGAGTAAGGCAGGTTCTGGGCTTTCACGAAGTGGAAAAGCCGGGTGACCCCCAGATGGCAAAGATCTACATGTAGCGCGTATAGCCGGTCGATCTGCGCGCTGGCGCACGTTCCCCGGGATAGGGCATCAGAGGGCTCGTTGAGCTTCCCAGGCCTGTACATGATGTCATAGTTGTAGGTGGAGAGTTCGATTCTCCACCTCAGAATTTTATCATTTTTGATTTTTCCCCGCTGTTGATTATTAAACATGAATGCGACTGAGCGCTGGTCAGTTAGCAGGGTGAACCTTTTGCCGGGGAGATAGTGCCTCCAGTGCCTTATAGCTTCCACTATGGTCTGGGCCTCTTTCTCCACTGTGGAGTGCCGAATTTCAGGGCCTTGAAGGGTACGGGAGAAGAACGCCACTGGTCTTCCTGCCTGGTTGAGGGTAGCAGCCAGCGCAAAGTCGGAGGCGTCACTCTCTACTTGGAAGGGAATGGACTCATCCACCGCATGCATTGCTGCTTTGGCAATGTCCCCTTTTATGCAGTTGAAGGCCGCGTGGGCCTCGGCAGAGAGGGGGAATGTGGTGGACTTGACCGGGGGCAGGCCTTGTCTGCGTAGTTAGAGACCCATTGGGCGTAATATGAAAAGAAGCCCAGGCACCTTTTGAGGGCTCTGAGGGTGTTGGGAAGAGGGAGTTCCAACAGGGGGCGCATATGGTCAGGGTCAGAGCCAATGACTCCATTCTCCACGACACACCCAAGGATAGCAAGTCGGGTGGTTCCGAACACACACTTGTCCTTGTTATAGGTGAGATTGAAAGCTTTGGCCGCTTGGAGAAATTTTTGGAGGTTGTTGTCGTGATCCTGTCGGTCGTGACCGCAGATGGTGATGTTATCCAGATATGGGAACGTGGCCTTCAGTTGGCACTGGTCCACCATCCTGTCCATTGCCCTCTGGAAGACAGATACACCATTCGTGACACTGAAGGGGACACGCAGGAATTGATAAAGCCTGCCGTCCGCCTCGAAGGCGGTGTAAGGGCGGTCCTCCCAGCGGATGGGGAGCTGATGGTAAGCAGATTTTAGGTCTATGGTGGAGTACACCTTGTACTGTGCTATCTGATTGACCGTATCCGTGACGCAGGGTAGAGGGTACGTGTCGAGCTGCGTGAACCTATTGATGGTCTGGCTATAGTCCACGACCATCCTATTCTTCTCCCCATTCCGAACAATGACCACCTGCGCCCTCCAAGGACTTGTGCTTGCCTCAATGACCCCCTCCCTGAGCAGCCACTGCACCTCCGACTTAATGAAAGCTCTGTCCCCCGCGCTGTACCTCCTGCTTTTAGTTGCCACAGGTTTACAGTCAGGGGTCAGGTTGGTGAACAGCGGTGGGGGAGAGATCTTGAGGGTGGAGACGCTGCAAGTGGTGTCGGTAGTGCGGCAGTTGGCATAGTGTTGGGTGGGATGTGTGGGTCAGTGTGTGTGTGGTCAGTAGTGGGGTATGTGACGTATCCCTACCAAACTGGGGATTTACGACAGTGGTTGGTGGGAAGGGCCCGTCATACTCCATCGTCACGCTTTTCAGGTGGCTCTGGAAGTCGAGTCCCAATAGCACAGGGGCACACAGTTGAGGCTTGACCAGTAATGTAAAGTCTCGATATTCTGTGCCCTGCACCACTAGTGTCGCTACGCAACTCCCCCCCCCCCCCCCAGATGTCTGTTGTATGCGACCCGGAAGCCATGGTGACCCTCTGACTTACCGGCCATATCACAAATCCGCAATGCTGCACCGTGTCTGGGTGGATAAAACTCTCCATGCTGCCTGTGTCAAACAGGCAGCTTGTCCTGCGCCACTCCACCAGGATGTCCATCATTGACCTTGTGAGCTGGTGGCGAGCGCTTTGGTTGAGGGTCACAGAAGTCAGGGTTGAGTCACTGTTTTGGTCCAGCGTGGTGGGGTGCTCCCTGAGCACCCGTTGGTCATAGGCGGTGGGAGGTGGTGCCAACCAAGATAGCCGCCCCCCCCCATGTCTCGCACGTGGTGGCAGCACGCAGCGAAGGTGGCAGCAGGGAAGATGGCGACCCCCATGTCTCGCACGCGGCGCTGCTCAATCCCGCTCGCAGTTTCGACTTACAGACCTTGGCGAAGTGGCCCTCCTTTCCGCAACTGGAGCAGGTAGCTTGTCGAGCCTGGCAGTGTTTCCGGGGGTGCTTCTCGAGTCCGCAGAAGTAGCACTTCGCGGACTTGTGACTGGCAGCAGCTGAGGTTGATTCGCTGGCGGGTTGCGGGGTCTGCGGCACCCACGAGGCCATCGGGAGATCACGTGCCTGGAGAGCCTCAGAGTTGTGCAGAGCGGCCTCCAGCGTGTTGGCCAGCTCGATCGCCGAACTTAAGGTAAGATCAGTTTTTTCCAGCAGCCGCTGGTGCACATACACTGACCTGGTCCCCGTGACGAAGGTGTCTCTCACTAGGAGTTCTGCATGCTGCGCCACCGTCAGTTTTTGGCAATTGCAGGCGCGCATGAGTGTCCGTAGGGCTCGGACGAACTCAGCACTCGATTCCCCGGGCCGCTGGTTTCGAGTCGCTAAATGATGTCACACGTAGACGCTGTTTATCGGCCGCAGGTATTGTTCTTTGAGTGCGCTCATCGCGCCATCGTAGCTGGGCTGGTCTCTGATCAGCAAATAGACCTGTGGACTGACCCTGGAGAGTAGAACTCTGCACTTCGCTACGGGGTCGGTCACTTTAATCTCCTTTAGGTACGCTTCGAAGCAGGCCAGCCAGAGTTCGAAAGCGTTTCCAGCTTCTGGCGTTTGCGGATCGAGGTCTAACTTGTCGGTCTCAGGGCGTGTTCCATGCTTTAAAATTGACTGCGAATAAAATTGAAGCTTCTTCAATAACTCCAAAAGACTGAGGTAGGGTAAATACTGAAAGGCTTTTATTTGCAGTAAGACGTGACCTTCATGCTGAGTGTCTGCCCCTGGTCTGAGGGGGAGGAGCAGGACGAAAACGCCTTTATTCAGGGATCTGTGGGAGGAGCCACAGGGGCAGTCAGCAGAGTGGCATGTCCAGACAGTTAACCTAGTTACAACATATATATATGGTTTACCACAAAGGGTAAAAGGACGTTGATGGCAGTTATATACAGGCCTCCCAACAATGGCTGGGAGGTGCACCACAGATTACAACAGGAAATAGAAAAGGCAAGTCAAAAGGGCAACGTTATGGTAGTCATGGAGATTTTAACATGCAGGTTGATTGGGAAAATCAGGTTGGTAATGGATCTCAAGAGAGTGAGTTTATTGAATGCTTAAGAGATAGCTTTCTAGAGCAGTTTGTCATTGAGCCTACTTGGGGATCAGCTATACTGGATTGGGTGTTATGCAATGAACTGGAGGTGATTAGAAAGCTTAGGGTAAAAGAACCCTTAGAAACCAGTAATCACAATATGATTGAGTTCAACTTGAAATTTGATAGGGAGAAAGTAAAGTCTGACGTAGCAGTATTTCAGTGGAGAAAGGGAAATTACAGTGGTATGAAAGAGGATTTGCCCAAAGTAAATTGGAAGAAGCTGCTGGCAGGGATGACAGCCAAGCAGCAATGGTGTGAATTTCTGGGAAAAATGAGGAAGGTGCAGGACATATGTAGTTCAAAAATGAAGAAAGACTCAAATGGTAATATAGTACAACTGTAGCTGACAAGGGAAGTCAAAGCTATTGTAAAAGCAAAAGTAAGGCCATACAACAAAACAATAATTACTGGGAAGATAGAGGATTGGGAAGTTTTTAAAAACATACAGAGAGAACTAAAAAAATGATTAGAAGGGAAAAGATAAAATATGAAAGCAAGCAAGCAAATAATATCAAAATGGATAGTAAAAGTTTTTTCAAGTATTTTAAAAATAAAAGAGAACTGAGATGTGATGCTGAGGCTTTATAAGGCACTGGTGAGGCCTCACCTTGAGTATTGTATACAGTTTTGGGCTCCTCACCTTAGAAGAGATGTGCTGGCATTGGAAAGGGTACAGAGGAAGTTCTCAAGGATGATTCCAGGAATGAAAGGGTTATCATATGAGGAACGGTTAATGGTTCTGGGTCTGTACTCACTGGAATTTAGAGGAATGAGGGGGGAATCTCATTGAAACCTTTCGAATATTGAAAGAACTGGACAGAGTAGATGTGGAAAGGATGTTTCCATTAGTGGGAAAGTCTAGAACAAGAGGGCACAGCCTCAGGATAGAGAGGCACCCTTTCAAAACAGAGATGTGGAGAAATTTCTTTAGCCAAAGGATGGTGAATTTGTGGAATTTGTTGCCATATGCACCTGTGGAAGCCAGGTCATTGGGTGTCAGAGATTGATAGTTTCTTGATTGGACATGGCATCAAAGGTTACGGGGAGAAGGCCAGGAACTGGGGTTGAGGAAGAGAAAGAAAAAAAGGATCAGCCATGATTGAATGGCAGTGCAGACTCGATGGGCCAAATGGCCTAATTCTGCTCCTATATCGTATGGTCTTATGGCCTTATGGCCTTAGAGTACTTATAATCTCAGAGTTGTGTCATGTAGAAACAGGCCCTTTGGATCTCTGATCAATGCCTTTAGTTCATTAGATTTTCCAAGTTCTTAACCAAGCTTTGTTCTGTGAATTATCTCCTTTACGATACTGCCATCACTTTCCTGCTATTAGTTCATTAGATTTTCCAAATTCTGAGCCGAGCCCAGTTCAGTGAATTATATCCTGTTTTATAATTACTCCACAAATTATTCAGGAAAAAGACTTCAAGTCCCTGCATCAAATCTTCAGGCTTCAGAGGCAGCAAATTGGTCAGCTTTAAATAGCAATTTCACTCTACACTGAGTCAAATGAGGCCAGAATGGTGCAGCTTTCTCACACTCTCTCCCTCATTAAAGTCAATCATCGCTTGGTCTTTGGGAAGCCAAATGAAGCTACATTGTATTCATCTCCCTTTGCCCACGATTGGAAACTGGCCAAGTAGACGCTTAGTATAATGTGTGCAAAAGACAATAAGTGTCAGTACCTCCAGTTGAACTTTGTCTTTTTGTGTTTTCCCCCTAGCCATCATTCTGTGGTTTTGTATTGCTATGTGTTCTTGTTTGATTTTGTGCTCCTGTCCCCACTCCTGCTCTACTCTGGCCCCTGTATTACTGAGTATTCCACTATTACCTGTATTGCTGCCACTTGTGTCTCATTGTGCTCCACCTATCATCTGCCCCTCTGTTTATTGCTCAGTGTGTCTTAGTCCTGTGTCTTCACTTGTTTGTTGCCAGATTGGGCCAGTGAGTTTTCTTGAGCCTTTCCAGCATTTGTATCTGTACTTTGTCTGTTTCCTGATTCTGGTTTTTTGGATTTCTCTGGAATTTTTGATCTCTGCCTGAACCTTGATGCTGGCTTGTTGCTCCTCTGGATTTGCTACTCAGTAAATATCACAGTGCACACAATACTTGGTCTGCGATTGGGTCCCTGCTTCAGCGTCCTGACAATAAGACATTGGGCATCCGGTAGAGCTGCAGTCTCACAGCTTCTGAGATCTAGGTTCAATCCTGCTGTGGGCACATCTTTGCAGTGGCCAATTGGGTTTACTCCTGGTGCTTCTGTTTTCTTCCACTTCCCAAAAAGGTTCAGGTTGGTAGATGATTTGGTCACTGTGAAATAGCCCTTAGCATGTAGATGGGAGGGAGAATCTGTATGGAATGGACGAGAATGCAGGGATTTATGTAGCAAACGTTTGACATAAACTCAGTGGGCCAGAAGGCCTGTTTCTGCATTGTTTCTTCATGACTCTATGACTTTGATGTATATTAACTACACTCTCTGCACTTCTAGGAAATATCCCATGGGCATCCATCCAAGAGAATAGATGTGGGTCACAAGAACCTGCAGTTGCTGAATTCTGGAGTAAAAAGAAAATGAGGTGCTGGAGGAACTCAGCAGGAGTGAAATAGACGGTCAACATTTCGGGTCAAAAGCCTCTATCTAGGCTGCTGGGACAGACCTGGCATAGATGGGAGCTCAGCTTAACATTCCATCCAAAAGGCAGTACCTTTAGCAATGTAGATCTCCTTCAGTACCCCCATCAAGAGGTAATCTAGGCTCAGGTTTCTAAAGTGGGACCTTCTGACTTGGAATGAGGGTAACCAAGTCTCAGCAGATTTTCCACTGCTCTGCTGGCAGGGTAGTTAAATACTTCCAGAGCTCAAGTAGTATATGTCCTCAAGTATCGAGTATCTCATTGTGTGGCCTTCCCAGTAACTACTTCAAAGGTCTGCTGCACTCCACCTCTGAGCTGATGGTGGCACCAGGTTTCTATTGCAGGGGAGAATCAAGGAATAAAATAATAAATGCAATAAAAATTGTGAAAACCTAAAATCAGCAATGCAAACTGTTGCTCAAATATAATTGTGCATATTCTAGAGTGTGGCCACACTGTATGTCATAGTATTTCACTTCAAAATGACTACTGTGAATAATAAAGTCATTCCTGCTGATATGATAAACTGATCTTTCCTCAAGGACAGAAGACTACCCAGGAGGAAATAGCACACGAGAACAGCTGGTGTTTTATAAAATCATTCGCAGCAGCTGGAACATTAAAATAAGATAATTGTTCCATTCCCATTGCATTCCTCTAAATACTGAAAGAGCTGGAATCTTATCGGTGTGTTTTGAGGATAGTGCCTCCTGCCATTCTGGTTACAGTAAACACTTACAATGTATTCTTTGAATTATACAACATTTTCTTGTGAACATAAAGGTCACCCTATATTAACTGGGAGTGGCGATCTCATTTGTCACCAACACAGAACAGATTGCGCATGGTACCCCTATCACACTAAAAGATATATTAATCTGAAGGATATTTATAGGGAATATTTCAATATATGGTATACTGTTGAACCTGTAACCTTCAATCTGTAGTTTAACAATCAGGAGTCACCTTCAAGATTCAAGATTGTTTAATCCCATTTTCTTTATACAAGTATAAGGAGAAAGAAATAGTTGTTACTCCGTATCTGATGCAGTACAAAAAAAAACTGAAAAGACAAACAACATAATAATAAAACACTAAATATAAATGCATAAGATAACTTGTATACATAGATTGATTGTACATCCATAACGTGACACTAGGCTGCACTTAAGGTGACTAAGGGGAAATAATAAAGTAGTGGTGGAAATGTTGATCAGTCTTACTGCTGGGGAAAGTAACTGTTTTTGAATCTCTAGGAAGAGGTGCAGTCGACGTTTCAGGCCGAGACCCTTCGTCAGGACTAACTGAAGGAAGAGTGAGTAAGGGATTTGAAAGTTGGAGGGGGAGGGGGAGATCCAAAATGATAGGAGAAGACAGGAGGGGGAGGGATGGAGCCAAGAGCTGGACAGGTGATAGGCAAAAGGGATACGAGAGGATCATGGGACAGGAGGTCCGGGAAGAAAGACAAGAGGGGGGACCCAGAGGATGGGCAAGGGGTATATTCAGAGGGACAGAGGGAGAAAAAGGAGAGTGAGAGAAAGAATGTGTGCATAAAAATAAGTAACAGATGGGGTACGAGGGGGAGGTGGGGCATTAGCGGAAGTTAGAGAAGTCAATGTTCATGCCATCAGGTTGGAGGCTACCCAGACGGAATATAAGGTGTTGTTCCTCCAACCTGAGTGTGGCTTCATCTTTACAGTAGAGGAGGCCGTGGATAGACATGTCAGAATGGGAATGGGATGTGGAATTAAAATGTGTGGCCACTGGGAGATCCTGCTTTCTCTGGCGGACAGAGCGTAGGTGTTCGGCAAAGCGGTCTCCCAGTCTGCGTCGGGTCTCGCCAATATATAAAAGGCCACATCGGGAGCACCGGACGCAGTATATCACCCCAGCCAACTCACAGGTGAAGTGTTGCCTCACCTGGAAGGACTGTTTGGGGCCCTGAATGGTGGTGAGGGAGGAAGTGTAAGGGCATGTGTAGCACTTGTTCCGCTTACACGGATAAGTGCCAGGAAGGAGATCAGTGGGGAAGGATGGGGGGGACGAATGGACAAGGGAGTCACGTAGGGAGCGATCCCTGCGGAATGCAGAGAGATGGGGGGAGGGAAAGATGTGCTTAGTGGCGGGATCTTTCTATCAGTCGGCTGGAGTGATATACTGCGTCCGGTATTCAGGGCCCCATACAGTCCTCCCAGGTGAGGCAACACTTCACCTGTGAGTCGGCTGGGGTGATATACTGCGTCCGGTGCTCCCGATGTGGCCTTTTATATATTGGCGAGACCCGACGCAGACTGGGAGACCGCTTTGCTGAACACCTACGCTCTGTCCACCAGAGAAAGCAGGATCTCCCAGTGGCCACACATTTTAATTCCACGTCCCATTCCCATTCTGACATGTCTATCCACGGCCTCCTCTACTGTAAAGATGAAGCCACACTCAGGTTGGAGGAACAACACCTTATATTCCGTCTGTGTAGCCTCCAACCTGATGGCATGAACATTGACTTCTCTAACTTCCGCTAATGCCCCACCTCCCCCTCGTACCCCATCTGTTACTTATTTTTATACACACATTCTTTCTCTCACTCTCCTTTTTCTCCCTCTGTCCCTCTGAACATACCCCTTGCCCATCCTCTGGGTCCCCCCCCCCCCACCGTCTTTCTTCCCGGACCTCCTGTCCCATGATCCTCTCATATCCCTTTTGCCTATCACCTGTCCAGCACTTGGCTCCATCCCTCCCCCTCCTGTCTTCTCCTATCATTTTGGATCTCCCCCTCTCCCTCCAACTTTCAAATCCCTTACTCACTCTTCCTTCAGTTAGTCCTGATGAAGGGTCTCGGCCTGAAATGTCGACTGCACCTCTTCCTAGAGATGCTGCCTGGCCTGCTGCGTTCACCAGCAACTTTGATGTGTGTTGCTTGAATTTCCAGCATCTGCAGAATTCCTGTTGTTTGTGTTTTTGAATCTGGTGGCCCTGGCGTGGATAATGCGTTACCTCCTCCCTGATGGGAGTGGGACAGACAGTCCATGAGTAGGGTGTACGGTTTATCATGCCTACTTTACCTATGAGAGCGATAAACCAACATCTTTGCACAATTAGCTTTATATAAATAGCAATGGAAATTTCCTGGTGTGGAAACTCTGGTTCTGCATCATGGTAACAAGTCCTGGGATTAGCTCTTTAAAGTCTGGAACCCAAGGGAAAAATAAGTTCGCTGTTCGCTCATCAAACTTCAAAAAAAGCTTACAGCAGGTTTCAAGGAAGTCTTCTGGTTGGAAGGGAAGGGCACCATCAACAACCAACATTTGTCGGTATAGTGTAATATGAAATGCCATGAAATATTTGAAAGTCGTGTTGGTGCGTGGCCAGGTGGTTAAGGTGTCAGTCTAGTGATCTGAAGGTCGCTAGTTCGAGCCTCAGCTGAGGCAGCATATTGTGTCCTTGAGCAAGGCACTTAACCACACATTGCTCTGCGACGACACCGGTGCCAAGCTGTATCGGCCCTAGTGCCCTTCCCTTGGACAACATCGGTAGCGTGGAGAGGGGAGACTTGCAGCATGGGCAACTGCCGGTCTTCCATACAACCTTGCCCAGGCCTGCGCCCTGGAAACCTTCCAAGGCGCAAATCCATGGTCTCATGAGTCTAACGGATGAAAGTAACTGATGAAGGATTGTTTATTCATTTCCACAGATGCTGCCTGACCTGCTGAGTTGCTCCAATATTTAGTGTGTGTTTCTCTGGATTTCCAACACCTGCAGAATCTCTTTGTGTTAAATATTACAAAGATTAGGTGTGAGACTGAAGTGAAACATTTATTTCTATTACTTGCTCTAAAGACTGTTGTGCCTCAGTCTGTTGGGTGCATCTGGACTGCGTGTGAGGGTATTTAGACAGGACATGCACAGTACCTCCTACGTGGCTGGGGTGCTCTCCCCGAGAAGCAAAGTTAAACCCGTGGTCATGAAATATCAGAATATTACACTTCAATATGACTAGAAAGAATAACAAAGACATTTCTGACATGATAATCTGATCTCTCTTTAAGGAAAGAAGTGTGCCCCTGTGAGAATGGCACAAGAGAACAGATGATGTTTTATGAAGTCACTTGTGGCAGCTTCATCTCAGCACTTGCTGAAAGTCAACTGCGTGGAGACCAGTCTCTGAGATGTTCCTGAGTTTAGGTAGATTTTGGGAGCAGCGTGGGAAGGGAGTTAATAACCATTCGAGTGAAGATAAATCATTTTAATCTAGTTTGCCAAAGTATTGTGCCCAGAAACTAGACATGATGCAACAGTTGTGAAAAGCCGAGCTCTATAACCCCCTTGTTCTTGTACTCTGAGTCTTGGTTTATAAAGTCCAGGATCCAAGGTCCATTTTACTCACTTTCTCAACCAACCCTCTCTGCAATTCATGAGCAAATATTTCCAAGATATGTCTATTCCTGTACCCTGTGCCCACTAATACTGTACATATTGCCCTACTGAAACGGAACACTTCCCATTTCCCTTTGTAAGATTTCATCTGCTTCATGTCCTCCTGTTGCACTGGACCAAACATGTCCTCTTGGAGTCTTTTGCTATTCTCCTCAGAGTCCCCGACATCTCCAAGTTTAGGATCTCCTGCAGATATTGAAATTATGACCTGCAGACCCGAGTGAAGGATCTATCAGGGAAAGCAAAGAACCTTGAGCTGATCTCTCAGGAACTCTGCTGTGCATTTCCCTCCAATTTAAAGCACACCCATTCACCACTACTTCACTTAGCAATCCCGATCCACATTCAGATTCATTTATTTATCACGTGTACATTGAAACATACAGTGAAGTGCACTGTTGGTGTTACCACAACCAACACAACTTCAGGATGTGTTGGGAGCAGCCCACAAGAGTCACCACACATTCCAGTGCCAACATAGCAGGCCCACAATGATCAACAGAACACAAGCAACAACAATGACAAAGCAAAAAGAACAGCAGCAGAGCAAGCCCCCTTTTTCCCTCCCAAACACCCACTCATACCACACAGTCAGTTCTCCAGCCCCAGGACAGGCTGCCTTTGGGCCTGCAGCCTCCAGTTGGACTCATGTACTCACAGACATCGGGCCTCTGACTTCACCAGTAGACTTGCAGATTCAGGGCTTTGGCCATTGGGCCCCAACTTCCAGACTCACAGGCTTTGGTCTTCAACCTTCAGGCTTCCATCTTCATTATCAAACCCTGAACTCCTTGATGATGGGAACCCGAATTCCAGGCCACGGACTCCAGACTTGACGATGACAGGACCCAGAATTCCACGCTTCGAACTCTGGACTTGTCAGCCCAGGGGGACACCAGCCTTTCTGTCTCCTGGGATCCATCGACCTTAGGGTCCACCAGCCCTCATCCTTGCTGATCTTCACGCACAGTGCTTGCTGGCCCAACAGCTATTCACGGATGTCCTTCATCGCAAATACACATTGCTGACCTTCAACCGTGGAGCGCAGAGCAGAGGCCCAGACTCTGACCTAACCTCTAACTTCCCCCACAGTCCTGTCTCTAAACCCTAACCTGACCCTTAATTCCCCTCTCTGTCTCCAGATCTATCTCTACCTACCTATAAAAACAGCTCAGTCTGAGTCACGACCACGACGGAGCCTATAGTCTGGCACCACTTTGACCAATTAACCCATTTTGACCAACAAACCTCTGTCCATTGTATTCCACAGATATCAAGATTGATGCACCTCATAATCAAACACCTCTTTGAAAGTCCAGAAAAGCCACCTCAATTTTCTGTTACCTTGTCAAGAAACAAAGCTCTACCAAATTAGATCAACACAACTCGCCTTTAACAAATCCGTATTTCTATCAATAGACACATGTTAACAAACAGTTGGTTCTACCCCTTTGCGATGACTGAGGATAAACTGGTGCAACGAGGTCCTCCTAGAAGGACTCAGCAGGTCAGGCAGCATCTGTGGGAGAAAAGGAAATGTTGGCATTTCAGGTCAAAAACCTGCATCAGATATGTCCCAAGCCATAACTCATCCACACTCAGCAGAGCTTATACAACTTAACCAGCCGATTATTCAAAATCCGTCATCGGTAGTGGTGTGAACAGTGACTGAATAAATGGATTAATACACCAAAAATGAATTTTTGCCAGGGTTGTTACAAGTCTTCATGCTCACAAAAGCAAGGACTATTACAATTACAAATATTTTCAAACTGTCCATTTTCCACAGGCATGGTTTTGTTTGCTATACAAATGGTTTAACACTAGCACTGTGACAAAGGTAAATGTCAACCAGACCAAGATTCTAAAAACACGTGTATGCATTGGGAAGTAATGGTTTACTGCAAATAAACTCTCAGTGGCACAGTGCCATACAGTCCATGCAAATCCCATGATACCTATCGTCACCACTGAACCACTACCGCCCAAGAGTAGGCTTTGTTGACAGCATATATCAAAGCATCTGCGTTTCATAAATAAAAATAATGTAGCCTACACCTGAGGTCAGTTCTAACCATTTTCACTGCAGTGTATTACAAAGACAGAGTGGGTGACCAATTTTTATTATTGTTTGTAAAGAGGAGACAATTTTACATTCAATGGTATCTGGTTACACATTCTAAGACATAGAAACAGGCCCTTCTGCCCAAATGGCAAAGTCTATGTTTCCACATAAAGGAAATGTTGGGAATTGTTGTATTAATTCATATACAGGGGATTCCAATCAATTGGGACACATTGGGACCAGTACATTTTGGCTGAATAAAACAGCTGCCCCAATTAGCCGAAGTTTCATAGAAATCATTAAAAAGATATAAAAAAGACAAACTGCCATTCAACTGAGTAACAAACCATGTATTTAACTGAAATACAAAACAAATTAGAACACTCCCAAAAAATAGCACAGTACTATAAAATGATGTATTAGGTACTAACAGTTATCAACGGCAGTGCAGAGGGACTTATGAGTCCTCGTGCAAGGCTCCCAGAAGGTTAATTTACAGGTTGAGTCTGTGGTAAAGAAGGCAAATGCAATGTTGGCATTTATTTCACGGGGAATAGAAAATAAAAGCAAGGCAATAATGCTGACGCTTTATAAGACATTAGTCAAGCCGCACTTGGAGTATTGTCAACAGTTTTGTGCCCCATAGCTCAGAAAGGATGTGTTGTCTTTGGAGAGAGTCCAGAGGACGTTCACAGGGATGATTCTGGGAATGAAGGGGTTAATATATGAGGAGTGTTTGGCAGCTTTGGGACTGTACTCACTGGAATTTAGAAGAATGTGGGAGGATCTCATTGAAACCTACCAAATGTTGAAAGGACTAGATAGGATAAATGTGGAGAGGATGTTTCCTTTGGTGGGGTATCCAGAACTAGAGGGCACAGCCTCAAAATTGAGGGGCGACCTTTTCAAACAGGTAAGGAGGAATTCTTTTTTAGCCTGAGCTTAGTGAATCTGTGGAATGCTCCGCCACAGGCTGCAGTGGAGGCCAAGTTGGTGCGTATACCTAAGGCGGAAGTTGATTGTTTTCTGATCGGTCAGGGTGTGAAAGGATATGGTGAGAAGGCAGGTATATGGGGTTGAGTGGGATCTGGGATCAGCCATGGTGGAGCAGACTCACTGGGCTGAATGGCCTAATTCTGCTCCTATGTCTTATGGTCTAATTAATCCAGAGAATGCTGCCACATTCTTTTCATTGACTGGAAATGAACAAAAGCAGTACAGATACCTAATACAGATAATGGACTGCCTTGAAACAATGTTTTCAATGACTGCATCCTCCAAATATTCATTTTCGTTTTAACATTCAAGATGATTGTCAATACCTTCAAATTCTTTATAGTTCCTAACTTGTTGAAGTAATGAAGTTGTTTTGTTTTCACTCCCGGCCGTTTCTGGCATTTCCAAGCCTGAATTCCTGAAACCGCAATGAGCAAAACAGTTTTAAAATGCCTTACTGCTTATTACTTGCCAACCATCAGTGACAAAACTCATTGCTTTTTGAACAAAAATACACGCAAGTGATGCTATATAAAAGCTGTTTGCTCTGAGCACGGTGTAGTTTTTAACAACCACAAGACATGCACATGACTGGGCTAGTTAGAAACTGTTAGGCAATAGTCTCCTGTCCCAATTAAGCAGCAGAGCTTCTCAAATAAATGAAGCAAGTCCCAGCTATTTTTTGATTGTTTTTCGAGTTGTCCCAAATAACTGGCTGCACCGATTAGCAGATGGTCCAATTAACCGGAATCCAATTTATACATTTATCATATATCGCAATCAACCAAAATTATAGGAAATAGAAGGCCCATGAAATACAGAGCACTGATGAGGATCAGGGCCATTTAGAAGTAATTATGGTTAATTAAACAGTTGAGGCTAATGGAAGTTAGGTATGAACTGTGCAGCTGGGATCCAGAAAAAGGTCCACCCTTGAGTGCACATCCGGTGATCTGCCAAACCTGGGAGTGGCACATGGTTACAGACAAGTGAAGGGCAGAGGCATAAAGCTGCAGCATTGGAACATAACATGAAGCCTGGAGTTAAATACCCAATAGGATATCCAATGAATTAATTCCTATGTCTGAGATTAGTATCTGGATTTTGTTGTGTGACCATCCGTTGGAAATATCGTAGAAAACTTTTCTTTGAAGTTCACAGTAAATTTATTATCAAAGTATGTATCTGTTGCCATATACAGTACTTCCCTGAGATTTATTTTCTTGTGGGCATTCACAGTAGAAAAAATACAATAAAATCAATGAAAGACAACACATAAAGACTGACAAACAGCCAGTGTGCAATATAAGACAAACTGTGCAAATAGAAATAATAAATAAATAAATAAATAAATAAATAAACAAAACAAACAAACCAACAAACAATATTGAGAACATAAGTTGTACAGTCCTTGAAAGTTAATCCATTGGTTCTGGAATCCATTCAGTGTTGAGGTGAGTAAGGTTATTCATGTCAGTTCAGGAGCCTGATGGTGTAGGGTAATAACTGTTCCTGAGCCTGGTGGTTATTTTGAATTAAATTTATTTTCTTTCACCAATTTTAACTTACAGAGTACTTAGTCCCAACACCATGTCCATCAATGGAGGAGGAGTGGAAGATCACACAAACAGCTAATTGTAAAGACAATTTATTCAGTAATGGAGAAGCAGTGGAAACAAACCACAGCAACTTCTCCCAGTAAAAGCAGGGCCATTACTGCAGAAAAATAAATGCAGTGATAGGACCAAAGATAAATATAACTTTTGTGTGTGAAGTCCATCATGATCTCTCAAGGCAAAGTGATCACAACGATTGATTGACAGGGAGATTACTCAACGACCTCCATTCTGGCTGGTTTAAGCATTGTTGCCAAATATTTTTATTGTTATTTGAAAGGTTATTCAAAGTTCAAAGTTCAAAGTAAATTTATTATCAAAGTACATGTATATGTCACCATATACAATCCTGAGATTCATTTTCTTGCAGGCATACACAATAAATCTATAATAGAATCAGTGAAAGACCGCATCAACTTGGGTGTTCAACTAGGTTGTTTGTCCATCATTGACGTCGATGAGGACCTCAACACCATTATGATGGTGTTGAGACTAGCGCGTGATATGGATTTAAGTGAGGGAGAGTTGCGCAGCGTCAGTCTCACTCTCTCTTCCCAATTCCCATCTGGATCCAGTGGCAAGACAGAGTCTAGACGGCTGGAGATGGGACTAGGCGCAGTGGATGACCAGGACGTCTTCTGTGTCTTGTCCTGCTCTACACGTTCCATGACGCTTGCAGAGACCGCCTTCTTGACCGTTGGACCTTCCATTGGTCCAACGCTCTGCAAGCGTCATGGAACGGATATTCAACTACTGTGCAAATAAAAAACCAAAGAAATAATAATAATAAATAAATAAGCAATAACTATCATGAATATGAAATGAAGAGTTCTTGAACTGGAGTCCAAAGGTTGTGGGAATATTTCCAATGATGGGGCAAATGACGTTGAGTGAAGTTACCCTCTTTGGTTTAAGAGTCTGATGGTTGAGGGATAATAACTGATCCCGATCCTGGTGGTGTTGGGTCCTGAGGCTCCTGTGCTTTCTTCCTGATGGCAGCAGTGAGAAGAGAGCATAAACTGAGTAGTGGGAGTCGCTGATGAGGGATGCTGCTTCCTTGTGACATCATTTTGTGTAGATGTGCTCAATAGTATGAAAGTTTTACCTGTGATGGACTGGGCCATACTCACTACTCCTGTAGGATTTTCCATTCTAGGGCATTGGTGTTTCTGTACCAGGGTGTGATGCAGCCAGTCAATATACTCTCCTCCACACCTCTATACAGGTTTGTCAAAGTTTAAATGTCATTATGAATCTTTGCAAACTCCTAAGGAAGTAGAGGTGCTGCTGTGCTTTCTTCGTAATTGCACTTACATGCTAAGCCCTGCACAGGTCCTCAGAAATAATAACACGGAGGAATTTAAAGTTGCTGACCCTCCCCACTTCTGATTCTCCGATAAGGACTGGCTCATGGACCTCTGGCTTCTTCCTCCTGAAGTCTATAATCTGCTCTTTGGTCTTGCTGACAGTGAGTGAGAGGTTGATGTTATGACACCACTCAGCCAGATTTTCAGTCTCCCTCCTGTATGCTGATTCATCACCACCTTCGATTCAGGCTACAACAGTGGCGTCATCAGCAACTGGAGTATGTCATTGAAGCTGTGCTCAGCCACACAGTCGTAAGTGTAAAACGAGTAGAGCAGGGGCTAAGCTCACAGCCTTGAGGCGCACCTGTGTTGATGGAGATTATAGAGGAGACATTGCTGCCAATCTGGCCTGACTGGTGTCTGCAAGTGAGAAAGTCCAGGGTCCACTTGCACAATGAGATATTGAGGCCAACGTCTTGGTGCTTATTGATTAGCTTTGAAAGGATGGTGGTATTGAATGCTGAGCTGTAGCTGATAAAGAGCATCCTGATGTATGCATCTTTGTTGCCAATTTGTTCCAGGATTGAGTGAAGAGCCAAGGCGATGGCATCTGCTGTGGACATGTTGCTCCGGTAGGCACACTGGAATGAATCCAATTTGCTTCTCAGGCAGGAGTTGATATGTTGCATCACATAAATTAAGAAAAAAAATGTTTTCTGCTTAAGGGGTTTGGAAGATCGCTAAAGATGTGTCCAACCTTAGCAGTAACATTGCATGTTGCCCACAGTGCACTCTCTATTCATGCTATGCTTATGGTGGGTGGGATGGATATTTCAGGTGGTGGATTGGTTATCACCTTCCTTCCTAGATGCTCATGAGGCTGCACTCGGAAAGCCAATGAAGAGTATTGCAACACGCTACCACTTAGAGGCAGATAAGGTGGTTATTAAATAGTGAGGTAGGAAATATACAAAGAGGGAGGGTCAAAAGCTGTTTAGATTGGACATGGATACGTGTGAGACTAAGAGGAAGAACTTATCTGGCCTGTGGGTGACATTCAGCAAAGATGAGGCAAATACCTGCTGGGGTAGGTGAGCAAACAAGCAGACTGGAAACGTTCAGGATGACACCTCACAGACCAAAGTTCATGTTGTAAAGAGGAATGTAGGTCAATTACTTCGGGTTGGGGGGGGCAGAGAATGACAGATGGTGACCATGTGCTAGTTGGGGATGTTTCAGGCTCAGATTGCTGAAGGAACAAGGAAGACATCTGCTTGTTAAAATCAAACCAGAAGAAAGCCCCTCTTCTGTGGGGTTGGAGCATTTCTTGGGTCTGCCCACGGGAAGGTAGAACTCCTGATATGTCTGGCTTCCTCCCTGTCCACAGGCAGGTGTTCAAGGCCACTTTCAGCCAAAATTGAAACTTATTCAGGAGTATTCGATCCACTCCATGTCAGTGATGCTGGAACCCAAAGAAAGGCTGGGAAGATGCACCAATTTTTTTCAGTTGGATAAAAATATATTAACTTCCCAGCTCTTTGCTTCACCTCTCCCCCTCCTGGTTTCACCTATTACCTTCTGTTTCTCCCTCCTCTTCCCTGGCCTTTTACCTCTTCTCCTCATCTTTTTTTTCTCCAGTCTTGCTGAAGGGTCTCAGCCCGAACTCTTTTCCATCGATGCTGCCTGGCCTGCTGAGCTCCCCCAGCATTTTGTGTGTGTTGCTTGGATCTCTAGCATCTGCAGATTTTCTCTCAAGTTCTTTTAGAAGTTTTCAAAATATAATTAAAGTTGAAAATAAAGGCGGATCTTACCACATGTAAAAAGTACATTGAACAAAAGAAAACCACAGTAGCATAGTGGTTAGCACATCGCTTTACAGTAACCGTGACCGGGGCTCAGCTCCCGTCACTGCCTGTAAGGATTTTGTGCGTTCTCTTTGTGACCGTGTGGATTTCCTCTGGGTACTCCGGTTTCCTCTCACAGTCCAAAGATGTGCCAGTTAGTAAGTCAGTTGGTCATTGTAAATTGTCCTGTGATTAGGCTAGGGTTAAATCGGGGGATTGCTGGGTGGCGCGGCTTGAGCGGTTAGAAGGGCCTATCCCGCGCTGTATCTCAATAAATAAATAAATAGTGCATTGTTACCACATGACGTGAAGCAATTTACAGCCAAAGATCTACGTCTGAGGTGCAATTTCCATTGTAAATTATGAAGCCAATTGATTATAATCCATATTCAAATACTAGGTTACATTACATTTGTAACAATTGTGGTGAGCAATAAATTTGTGTGCATATTATTTAAATAGATAGATTGTAATGTTCTCAACGTAAAGTGGGCATGAAGGCTAATTGCCTTTGGAAGTTCTCTTTGAGTTTGAAGGAAGGAACTGCACGAGTCACTGGTCCCGTTTTTTCTTGAGTTTTTACCCTGTGTGCTACCCACAGATATAGATACAGGCCACCCAGACTAGAGTGTAGACGGCCAGGTGTCAGAGTCTGGGAAGTATCTGGAGTTCATCCCAGTGCTCTGAGTTCACATGGAATTAACTGGGCACTGAGCTCAATGAAAGCAAGGGATGCAGAAACTGGAGGATGATGAAAATGATAACACAGGAACGAACATCGTGATTAGTATCAGTCACAGGATGAGTAACAGTGGGGAAAGGTTCTGTTTTGTTGTCACTCTAAACAAACTCATTGAGTTGGTAGCATGTGCCCAGTAAGCATCACCCATTCTGGTTGTCCTCTTGAGCCCAGAGATCAGCCAATCACTGATTGCACATTTAGATGGAGACGTAAAATAATATTTTTACTTCTCATGTATGTGAAGGATGTAAGGAATAAAGTCAACTCAACTCAACTCAGTGTAGGTTTGGACCAGTTGTCAATCGCTGATCAAAGAGAAAAATGGATCCTGATTTTCAAATCCAATTCTCATCAAAAGAAGGAGTATTATCAGAAAGAGCAAAAGAAAACATTTAAAGGCAAAAAAAAAGACTCCATTAATCTGGACTAAAGAAAACAGAGAATAATCTTGCAATGCTTATCATTATACTATAAGAAAATAAGAATGCAAGATGCAGAAGCAGAGGCTGGTCATTCAGTCTCTCATCCCTGCTTCACCATTCAATCAGAAAATGACTGATCTTTTATCACAGCTCTGCCTTCCTTCACTATTTCAATATCCCTTAATATCCAAAAATCTGTTGAGGTCTGTCAATGACGTAGCCTCCACAACCCCACTAAATAAGAAATTCCAAACATTGACCAGCCTTTGGGTGAGGAAGTCTTTCTGAATGTCCAATCTCATACCCCAAGCCTGTGATCTGTAGTTCTTGACACCCAACATTTATGCTATTTATTCTTCTGAACTCAAGAGAATAAAGGCCCAAAAATGCAACTGCAGGACGTTGCAAATGCTGGGAATCCAAAATAAAAATAGGAAATGAATAGACAGGAACAAAATTAGAGCGTCATCAGAGCTTACACTAGTCTGTCCTCATAAGTCCGGGAGTCAATGTGGTGAATTTTTGTCAGGGGTCGTGGGAATTTGATCAATGCCGGTGGAGAGATTGCCTGCTGCATGCTCAAAACCACAGAGACTTCTGCCTTAACACAGGCCTTAAATTTTAAAAAAAATTTGGTAACGTACTCTTCTTATCCCCAAATACTAATGTCCAATTTCATTCAGTGTGCTCCTTTACCTTATATAATGTTTGCAATGTAGAATAGTCATCTGATAAATTACAGCTGGGAAGAATGAAGACAACAATGATGGAGGCCTCTCCAAGATCAATATCCCTAGAATGAAAGCCCTAATTGCATCCAGGCAGCTCTACGGGACAGGCCACGTCATTTATACACCCAACACGAAACTCCCAAAGCAGACACTCTTTTCTAAGGCCTATCATGATAAGAAGTTACCAGGGGAAGACACAAGAATGTGCTCAGAGCTTCTTTGAAGAAATGCACATGTCTTCTGTGAATCTCTGGCCCATGATTGTTCAAAGTGGAGAAGCAACTTTCAGGATGGCATAGAGAATCTCAAGTGCATACAGAAGGAGACCTCAAAAGCCCTAAATACCATGGGAGCTCTCAAAAGCCTTAAATATATGGTGGAAAGGATGTGTCACCTCACAAACCATGTCATCTACCTCCTGCATCATCTCTTGTAGAAGTTGTAATTCTCACAGCACCCTCATCAGCCACCTCATCACCTACAGAACTGGAGTGGAGGTAAGTCATTGTCACCCTTGAGGGGCTGTTGAAGGTCCCCACCTGCTTCAAGCAGGCTTCAATTATATTGGTGCCTAAGAAGAACATGGTAACCTGCCTTAATGACTATCATCCAGCAGCACTTGCATCGACTGTGATGAAGTGCTTTGAGAGGTTGGTGATGAAACATTCCAACTACTGTCTGAGAAACAAATTGGATAATAGTGGTGATGAGGAAGTCTGAGGTGACTACCTACCCATTGAGTCATAGCGAGAAGTTTGAGTTTTTAAAAAAAGCACAGTGAGAAACATTGGAGTTTGAAAAAAGCAACACAGTATGTGTCTCTTTTAAAGGGAGAGAGAGGACATTGTCAAGTTAAAAAAAGGCTGAAAACAGACAAATTCACTGGTTCACAAGCAGTGAGCACTGAGTGATAATAAAAATAATATTTTTTAAAAAGCTGAACTGGCTGGCTACATCAGAAAATCAGATGCATTCAATTGCATAAACGATACCTGGCTGCTGTCCATGGAATGAATTGAGCAGGATTTTGTAGCAAATCAAATAGCCAATTGAAAAGTGAGTGTCAATTTTGCTGAGTGCATTGCATTTAAAGGAATACAGATTGCTGAGAGGTTTGATTGCTCCAACCAAACCAGATGAAATGAGCTTTGCTGATATTGTGAAATTAACATAGGAATATTTTGAAACAAAACATTGTTGATTATAAAATGCTTTAGGTACTTAAAGTGAAAGCAAATGAAAGGGGAGTCAATTTCAGCGTACCGTATGTGGCTCTATTGAAAAATTGTCTGACCATTGTCAGTTCAGTGATGGGCTTAATGATGCATTGAAAGATCATTTAGTTTGTGGAATCTTACAAGAAAGTATTCAAGAACAGCCCCTAACTGAAGCACAACTTACATTTAAAAGAACAGTTGAAATTGCTGTATCAATGGAAGCAACAGACAGAGACAGAATTGAGTTGCAGTCAGGACACAAACCAAGCATGAACAAAACTGCAATGTCTAAACAGAGACCAGCCTGACTGAACAAATTGTGTTACCATCACATACACCAGACCAATGCAGGTCTAAGGGTGAAGCACAACACAGCTGGACACATACAAAGAGTATATCAGGTAGACAAAAATAAATGGACTGCATAGGGAAGTGGAAAAGATAAAAAGTCAAGTTGCAGTTTCAAAAAGAGCACTAATCTGCATGCTGTTGATGAAAACTCTGATAATGATGAGAGTGATAAAGGACTGTGTAGCTTTAAGATTTACAGTGTGAATCTAACACAAGGCAAGCAATATTGCTTACACCAGCAGTGAAAAGCAAATTAATTAAAATGGAATTGGATATTGGCTTGACTGTTTCAGTCATTCCACAAAATGAGTTTGAATGACATTTCAAAGATACAAAACTGAAGCCTGCAGATATCCAACTATGAACTTATACTGGAGGAAAGACCATTCTTGTGGGAATAACATTCACAACAGTGAAATACAACAATCAAAAACTCACATTGATCTTGTATGTGGTAAAAACAGGAGGACCAGCATTGTGGGGACGTGAGTGGCTGAGACAACTACAACTTGATTAGAGACCCATCCACCATTTGCATGCCACATCCCCTGCAATAGAGTCAACTGAAAGCAAATTAAGCAAAATACTGGATGGTGCCATAGCAGTGCTCAAGGATGCCATTGGAAAACTCAAATACATTAAAGGTAAAATACCCACACCCGAGTTTTACAATGCCTACCCGGTTCCTTATACCATCTGTGATAAAATTGCCAGTGAGTTAGATTGCATGGGGGCTGAAGGAATTCTTTCCAAGAAAAATGGAGCTAATGGGCAACACCAGTGATTCCAGTAGCCAGGAAGAATGGGTCTTTTTGGCTTCTGTGGTGATTTTAAGGCCACCATCAACCCAATACTGAAAGTAGATCACTAAGGTATCTTTGCAGGGGCGGCTGGTGGCACAACAACTTTGGCGCCAGACCCGGGAGCAGAGGTTCCCGGGTTCGAAACTAGTCAGGTCCACTCCTGAGTACGCTTTTCATCGTGCAGGGTTGTGTGTCGAGATCGCAACTTGACCTCATAAAATAAAAAAGGGAAAATACTGCGAAAATGTCTGCATGAGGAGTGGCACGCCACATAGTCTCCCTCTCGCTCCGCGCCTTGTAAAACCAATGAAAAAGACATCATCACGGACACACGCACAGTCACGCAGATGCACACGCACAGACGTGCACACATACACATGCAGATGCACAAACTTGCACGCACGCAGGCACACGCCAAAAAAAAAAAAAGATATCTTTGCAAACCTTTCTGGAGGAAAACACTTCAGTAAAGTGGACTTAGCTGAGGCCTACCTGCAGATGGAGATGGAAGAAGAGTCCAAAGTGTTTCTCACCATAAACACTCACAAAGGGATTTATTGTTAGAATAGGCTTATTTCTGGAGTAGCATTAGCACCTGCGCTCTGGCTGAAGGCTACGGATTAAGTGCTGCAAGGCTTCCCAGGCACACAGCGTAACCTGGATGACATCATTGTTATAAGAAAGGAAGACAAGGAACATCTCCAAAATCTCAAGACAGTGTTAAGAAGTTCAGAACATTATGGGCTCAGATCACTATGCAACTAGTGTAAATTCTTTAAACTAAGCATCACTTACTGTGATCACACCATTGACAAATAAGGATTACACAAGTGTGCTGAGAAAATTCAAGCAGTGGCGGATGCCCCAAAGCGTGTGTCACAATTGTAGTACTTTTTAGGATTTGTCAATTATCATAATAGTTTCCTGCCAAACCTGGCTATTGTGCTCCATCCCTTCAGCTCATTACTACAGATGGGAAGAAATGGCAATGGACAAAGCAGTGTGAGGTGGTTTTCCAAAAAGTAAATAAAATAGTGATGTCAGGCACTGCGCTCACACATTAGGATCCACACCATCCAGTCAGGTTTGCTATGCACTGTTTGGGATGTCAGCACATTCAGAAAAAAAGGTGACCAGGGCTGTCAGAACCACTTCCTGAAGTCCCAGTGTCACCTCCTAAAACCACCATGGAGAAGTCCCCAGAACCTGAAATTGTTTTGCAGACACAGATCTCTCCTGCCAAGGTGAGTGCCCCCCCCCGCCACCGCTCCCCTTCAAGAAAGGTTATCCCACAAGACTAAGAAATCCTCCACAGTGATTAAATCCTTAGGACTGAATAGGATAATTTAAATTTTACTATGCTGTGAATGTCAAGATAGTAGTCTACACAGTATAAGTGAGGGTTCAGTTCAGTTCAGTTGGAGCTTATAACTAAGCAAGGAGTGTTGTTTATTTAACATTTCTGTAATATTTGACTAATATTGCAAATATATTGTTGATTGAGCATTCTTTGCTTAAATAATTCATTATGGGTTATATATAAGATAGCACACATCTCCACGCCACATATGTGTGAGCTTCACTTAATGTAAAAACAAAACTGAACGTACATGATCTATCTTCTGCCTTCGTGTTTTCTTTTTACTTAGCCTTTATGTTCTGGTTTGCCAAACATAACCATTACAAATCACCATATAGGAGGGAGACTGAAAATCTGGTTGAGTGGTGCCACAACAACAACCTCTCACTGAATGTCCGAAACACAAAGGAGCTGAATATTGACTCCAGGTGACTTCAGTCCTCAGCAGGGGATCAGAGGTGGAGAGAGTCAGCAACCTTAAATTTCTTGGTGTTATCATTTCAGATGGCCAGTCCTGGATCCAGCATAAAAAGTGCAATTATGAAGAAAGCATGACAGGGCCTTGGCTTTCTTAGAAGTTTGCAAAGATTCGACATGTTATCTAAAACTTTGACGACCATCTATACTGTAGATGTGCAGTGGAGAATATATTGACTAGTTACCTCACAGCCTGGTATGGAAGCACCAATGTCCTTGAACAGAAAATCCTACAAAATAGCAGATGAAGCTCAGTCCATTATGGGTAAAGCCCTCCACACCATTGAGCAGATCCACATGGAGAGCTGTTACAGGAAAGCAGTATTCATCATCAAAGTACCCCACCATCCAGGCCATGCTCTCTTCTCTCTGCTGCCATCAGGAAGGAAGTACAGGAGCCTCAGGACTCTCACCATCAGGTTCAGGAACCATTATTACCCCTCAACCATCAGACTCTTGAACCAAAGGGGATAACTTCACTCAGCTTCGCTTGCCCCATCACCAAACTTATGGACAACACACAACGTATGGACTTAATTTCAAAGACTCTTCATCTCTTGTTCTCAGAATTTATTACTTATTCATTATTATTTTTCTTTCCTTTTGTATCTGCACTGTTTGTTGTTTGTGGTTTCTCCATCCTTTTGGGTATGCCCTTTCATAGACTCTCTTGTGTTTTTGTACTTACTGTGAATACCGACAAGAAAATGAATCTCGGGGGTTAACATATTTGTACTTTGATAATAAATTTACTTTGAACTTTGAAGAGCACTTTAAATGAGACATGCTTTGTTTTGGTGGACAAAGCCATACAAGCAATAACAAGAAATGAGATCGAGTGATAACATCAGGGAGAGAAAAAGGATGGAAGAAGGCGCTTCAGCTCCGGTCAATGTCAGCCATCAACCAGCAACTTACTCGAATCAGACATCAATCTCATTGGGACTTACTGGTTTGTCTGCCAGCTCAGAGGTGGATTCCAGGACCAATCACTGTGCCTGGCCCCATTGCTGCTTGAGGGAGTTTGATGAGGGCGAATCAACTGATGCACTTCCTTCATTACAAGCGAGATTCTTCTTCAGGAGAATCTAGCTGGCAATAACAAACTCAGGGATGTTCTCTGATCATGAAAATCTGAACTAATGTATGTACTACAAGCATCATATTATTGTAAATTGTGTTCCTTTTCTATACAGAGTTGCGTCATTTTCAAAATTCATTACCTCTTTTACCAGGATGCTGCCCGGATTAGAAGGTATGTCTTATGAAGGTAGATTGAATGAGCTAGGTCTTTTCTCTTTGGAGCAAAGAGGGAAGAGGGATGACTTGGAGGTGTACAAGATAATAAGAGCATGGATGGAGTGGACAGCCAGAGACTTTTTCCAAAGGCATAAATGGCTAATACAAAGGAGCATAATTTTAAGGTGATTGGAGGAAACTTTTGGGTGGATGTCATAGGTAAGTTCTTTATACAGAGAGTGGAGAGTGTGTGGAACACCCTGCCGGGGTAGTGGTAAAGGCAGATACATTAAGAACATTTAAGAAACTCTAAGATAGGCATGACAGAGAATGGATGATAGAAAAAAGGAGGGTTAATTGGGGGGCGGGAAGGTTAGATTAATCTTAGAATAGGTTAAAAGGTCGGCACAAAATTGTGGGCTGAAGGACCTATACTGTGCTGTAATGTTCTGTCTTCTGTGTTTAAGGATGGGGATGACCAGTTGTCATGTCCAATTATGGCTGAGACTGGTAGACACTAAGAAATCATGTGATAAGGAGACAGGACAAGAAAATGGTTGAGGGGACTTCTGAATGGCAAGTAGATCAGAAGGACCATGTGGGGTATAATCTACACTACCCTCTACATCATATGGTCTTACTTTCATATCTCAGCTCAATGTTAGACAGTGTTGTTTAGAGTGGGAAGGGTAAAAGATGGAATAAGGACTTCGAGTAGATGTACAACAAAGGATTTCTGGATTAAAACCTCCAAAGGAATTATCAAGCAAAGCTAAATCTACATCAAGCCACATCAGTACATATTGGATCAGGTGACCAAAAGCTTTATCAGAGGTGGGTTTGAAGCCATGTCCTAAAGGAAAAAGTGAAGGGAGTGGGGGAATTTAGAAGACTACACCTAGGCAGTTGAAGTCACAACTAACATTGATGGAATAATCTGGGAATATGCAGGAGTTTAGAATCAAAGGATTATGGATTTCTCAGAGGGCTGTCCATTTTAGGGTGATAAGGTGTTAAGGAAGGGCAGAGTCTTAGTGGTGTGGTGGGAAGGATGAGAATTTTAGTGTGCTGTTGCTTAATTAAGAGCCAATGGAAGTCAGCAAGAACACCAAAACACAGGACAACTCAAAATACGGATGCATTCGTAATGCATGTCAATCCAAGTTTTAGAAAAGCTTTGATACTGCACTCCAGAAACCATCAGGAAAAAAAAATACTGTAAGAAGGTGATACTCAAATGATAAAAATAACAACCGAAAATCTAAAGTGAAAACAGATTCACATTAGAGAGCTCAATCAGGAGATGACTCGAGGCAAGACAATATCCAAAATATCGCAATATCTGTTTTTCTCTGTAGAAGCTGAGGGACCTACAGTGCGCTACCAGCACTTTCTGATTCCATTACAGCACCACTTGGTTAATAAATTTGGCTGATGGGATTTGTTATCATGAAACAGCTTGTAGCTTGCAGCCGTGAACTGCTTGTTTACACATATCATTCTAGTGTTGTGATGTTGATAATATCATCATAGCACAATTTTAAGGCTGTTGTTCATAGCAGTCAGTTCAGCTACTAAGATGGCAGGGAAAAAGATTCTGCCACAGATACTATTAACCATTGTCCTTTTGATTGTCAGAGGATGGATAATCAAGGAAAAGGCAACAGTAGCTTAGCAACGCAAATCCTGGGACCAGCAGGCTAACGTCTAGCAACATAATAGGGAATGGGATACCCACATAGAGCGTCTCAGGATACAAAACTCTAGCTCCCTGTATCAAGGTTCATAAGCTGCAGAAATCCAGTACCATGGAGAATCAGATACATGATACAGGATATATGAAACACTCACAGCGCGCTGGAGGAACTCAGCAGGTCAGGCAGCATCCGTGGAAAAGATCGGTCGACGTTTCGGGCCAGAACCCTTCGTCAGGACTGTAGGGGGAAGGGGCAGAGGCCCTATAAAGAAGCTGGGGGGAGGGTGGGAACAGGATATATGAAGTCTGACAGAGGAAAGGATGCACATGGCATGGCACATACAATAAATGGTAGGCACCAGATTTTGGATATCAGCATATGAAGTAACATATGACACTGCAGAGGATGGGAGATCCACAGTTCGCCTCAGGATGCACAGAATGCACATACAACAACAGCAAACATAGAACAAAGGTCCAAGGAAGGCAGAACGCAGGACAAAATGGGCATCATGCAGGGTGGATCACCAATGCACACTCACGTGGCAGCACGGCAACAGAAAGCCATTCAGCATAGAACAACAAAACACAGCACAAAATGCATCGAGTTTTATCACAAGGCACCTATAAACACAGCATGAAGAAGCAGATTCCTGGAGTTCACAATAGCAGGACTGCATGAGGTGTCAGGCTGGTAGAGTAAAGCACTAAGAATCATAGGGTGCCAGCTCATGTTTTTTATAGGGTGCTGATACATGAGACCACAATACAAACCAAGCAAAGGCAATGCACAGCCTACACTACGAAAAGTGACATGCGCAGGGTAGGATAACAATGTATAAACCACCAATGCTTCATTTGCCAGGGCCACTTGACATCAATGCAGTTTTGGTCCAAACTGAATTTAGGAGTTGAGGGAAGAGTGACTGCTTTGAGCTTCAAGACAGTTTTAAACCAATGCACCATCAAACCGCATCTCTTCCATTTCACGCACGTCTGCTCTCACGCCATCCTCCCACCATCCCACCAGGGATAGGGTTCCTACTATCCCACTAGGGATAGTATCAATTCCAAAGAAGAAACATACAAATTAGCCAGAGAAAGTGGCTCACCTGAGGACTGGGAGAAATTCAGAGTTCAGCAGAGGAGGACAAAGGGCTTAATTAGGAAGGGGAAAAAAGATTATGAGAGAAAACTGGTGGGGAACATAAAAACTGACTGTAAAAGCTTTTATAGATATGTAAAAATGAAAAGACTGGTAAAGACAAATGTAGGTCCCCTACAGACAGAAACAGGTGAATTGATTATGGGGAGCAAGGACATGGCAGACCAATTGAATAATTACTTTGGTTCTGTCTTCACTAAGGAGGACATAAATAATCTTCCAGAAATAGTAGAGGACAGAGGGTCCAGTGAGATGGAGGAACTGAGCGAAATACATGTTAGTAGGGAAGTGGTGTTGGGTAAATTGAAAGGATTAAAGGCAGATAAATCCCCAGGGCCAGATGGTCTGCATCCCAGAGTGCTTAAGGAAGTAGCCCAAGAAATAGTGGATGCATTAGTGATAATTTTTCAAAACTTGTTAGATTCTGGACTAGTTCCTGAGGATTGGAGGGTGGCTAATGTAACCCCACTTTTTAAAAAAGGAGGGAGAGAGAAACCGGGGAATTATAGACCGGTTAGCCTAACGTCAGTGGTGGGGAAACTGCTGGAGTCAGTTATCAAAGATGTGATAACAGCACATTTGGAAAGCGGTGAAATCATCGGACAAAGTCAGCATGGATTTGTGAAAGGAAAATCATGTCTGACGAATCTCATAGAATTTTTTGAGGATGTAACTAGTAGAGTGGGTAGGGGAGAGCTAGTGGATGTGGTATATTTGGATTTTCAAAAGGCTTTTGACAAGGTCCCACACAGGAGATTAGTGTGCAAACTTAAAGCACACGGTATTGGGGGTTAGGTACTGACGTGGATAGAGAATTGGTTAGCAGACAGGAAGCAAAGAGTGGGAATAAACGGGACCTTTGCAGAATGGCAGGCGGTGACTAGTGGGGTACCACAAGGCTCAGTGCTGGGACCCCAGTTGTTTACAATATATATTAATGACTTGGATGAGGGAATTAAATGCAGCATCTCCAAGTTTGCGGATGACACGAAGCTGGGTGGCAGTGTTAGCTGTGAGGAGGATGCTAAGAGGATGCAGAGTGACTTGGATAGGTTGGGTGAGTGGGCAAATTCATGGCAGATGCAATTTAATGTGGATAAATGTGAAGTGATCCACTTTGGTGGCAAAAATAGGAAAACAGATTATTATCTGAATGGTGGCCAATTAGGAAAAGGGGAGGTGCAACGAGGCCTGGGTGTCATTATACACCAGTCATTGAAAGTGGGCATGCAGGTATAGCAGGCGGTGAAAAAGGCGAATGGTATGCTGGCATTTATAGCGAGAGGATTGGAGTACAGGAGCAGGGAGGTACTACTGCAGTTGTACAAGGCCTTGGTGAGACCACACCTGGAGTATTGTGTGCAGTTTTGGTCCCCTAATCTGAGGAAAGGCATCCTTGCCATAGAGGGAGTAAAAAGAAGGTTCACCGGATTGATTCCTGGGATGGCAGGACTTTCATATGAAGAAAGACTGGATGAACTGGGCTTGTACTCGTTGGAATTTAGAAGATTGAGGGGGGTTCTGATTGAAATGTATAAAATCCTAAAGGGATTGGACAGGCTAGATGCAGGAAGATTGTTCCCAATGTTGGGGAAGTCCAGAATGAGGGGTCACAGTTTGAGGATAAAGGGGAAGCCTTTTAGGACTGAGATTAGGAAAAACTTCTTCACACAGAGAGTGGTGAATCTGTGGAATTCTCTGCCACAGGAAACAGTTGAGGCCAGTTCATTGGCTATATTTAAGAGGGAGTTAGATATGGCCCTTGTGGCTAAAGGGATCAGGGGGTATGGAGGGAAGGCTGGTGCAGGGTTCTGAGTTGGATGATCAGCCATGATCATAATAAATGGCGGTGCAGGCTCAAAGGGCCGAATGGCCTACTCCTGCACCTATTTTCTATGTTTCTATGTTTCTATGTTTCTTGTCCTCACCTATCACCCCACCAGCTTCCACATCCAGAACATAATTCTCCACAATTTCTGTTATCTCCAACGGGATCCCACCAACAGCACTTCTTCCCCTCACCCCCACTTTCTGCTTTCCACAAGGATCGATCCCTACATGACTCCCTTGTCCATCAGAGATCCCCACTGATCTCCCTCCTGGCACTCAACCTTACAAGCGGAACAGGTGCTGCACCTGCCCTTACGCCTCATCCCTCACCACCATTCAGGGCCCCAAACAGTCCTTCCAGGTGAGGCGACACTTCACCTGCGTGTCGGTTGGGGTGATATACTGTGTCCGGTGCTCCCGGTGTGGCTTCCTGTACATTGGTGATTGGGATACTGGTTCATCAAACACCCACTCTGCATCCACCGGAAAAAGTGAGATCTCCCAACGGTCGCCCATTTTTATTCCACTTCCCATTCCCATTCCGAACTGTCTATCCATGGCCTCCTCCATTATCGTGATGAGGCCACACTCAGGTTGAAGAAAAACACCTTATATTATGTCTAGGTAGCCTCCAACCTGGTGGCATAAACATCAATTTCTTGAACTTACAATAATGATCCTCCCCCCTGTTTCACCATTCCCCATCCCCTTTTCCCTCTCTCACCTTATCTCCTTGCCTACCCATCACCTTCCCCGGTGCTCCTCCCCACCTTTCTTTCTTCCATGGCCTTCTGTCTCTCCTATCAGATTCCCCCTTCTCCAGCCCTGTATCTCTTTCACCAATCAACTTCCCAGCTCCTCACTTCTCTCCTCACCTTCCCGGTTTCTCCTATCACCTTGTGTTTCTCCCTCCCCTCCCCTCCCCCCCCACCTTTTAACTCTTCTCACCTTTTTTTCTCCAGTCTTGCTGAAAGGTCTCGGCCTAAAATGTCAACTGTACTCTTTTCCACAGATGCTGCTTGGCCTGTTGAGTTCCTCCAGCATTTTGTGTGTGCTGCTTGGATTTCTAGCATCTGCAGATTTTCTCTTGTTTGTGACAAAAATAGTAAAATAGTCTATTGATGAGAGTCATATTGTGCCTAAAGAAAGAAAGTTGTGGCTGTTGGAAGCTAATTATCCCAGCACAGAACATTGTTGCAGGAACTCAGTGACCCCAATATTTTTAGCTTCAAACAGTGTTGTGCACAGATGATTGCCCAATGTTTATTTCCATTCACAGCAAATCAACCAGTCTGTCCCTTCATATATGGGTGACAGGGTGACCAAAGGAGGTGTTAGACGCTCCTTCCCTCTGCTAGCCAGCAGGTCACCTTTGGACAAGGTGTAGCGCCTGATTAGCTCCATGATCAGAGTCCTGTGAAGCCCTGGGAGCAGGTGGGGGATAGTCATATGAGCAGTTGGTGCATATCACAGGTCCTGGTTATGCGACCCCTGACAGCAGGCAACAGTGGCTGAAGAGTATTGATAATGGCTGGGGTCACCTGTCTTGCAAGGACACTGCCCAGAAGAAGGTAATGGCAAACCATTTCTGTCAAAAAATTTGCCAAGAATAATCGCCTACATCAAACGACACATAACAAACTAATGATCCCTTCATAAAGATCTAATCAACATTCAGGTTAGGGCCAATAGGTAACAAGTTACAAAGCAGTAGTGCTTAACAATAATCAAATCCAACAAGACTGTAAAGATCCATTCTTTACTCTTGAAACATTATCATCACCAAGCCCTTCACCATTGGTGTCCAGGAGGTTGCCACCAATGTGAAACTTAGCAGGAGCAGGTCAGAGATAAATAAGGTTTCTCTGACACCCCGAAACTTTTCGACTATTCACAAGACACAAATTAGGTGTATGATGTAATGTTCTCCACTTCACTGGATGAGTGAATCTCCAATAACAACCAAGAAACTTGACAAAATCCAAAACAAAGCATCTCACCTGATTAGCATCCCATCCACCACCCTGAACATTCACTCCCCACACCATCCGCATGCGTTAACTGTCAAGCCCATCATTACAAAATACAATGAGGTTACTCCGATAGTACTTCTCAAATCCATAACCTCGACTGCCAAGGATAGGGGCCGATGGGAGCACCATCACTTGCAAGTCCCCCACAACCCTGACTTGGACATACACTCAGTGGCCACTTTTTAGGTTCACCTTTACACCTGCTCGTTAATGCAAATATCTAATCAGCCAATTGTATGGCAGCAACACAATGCATAAAAGCACGCAGACATGGTCAAGAGGTTCAGTTGTTGTTCAGAACAAGCATCAGAATGAGGAAGAAATGTGATCCAAGTAACTTTGACCATGGGATGATTAATGGTACCTTTCAGGGTGGTTTGAGTATCTCAGAAACTGCTGATCTCCTGGGATTTTCACACACAACAGTCTCTACGGTTTACAGAGAACAGTGTGAAAACCAAAAAAAAAATCCAGTGAGCAGCTGTTCTGTGGGCAAAAACACTTTGTTAATGAGAGAGATCAGAGGAGAATGGCCAGACTGGTTCAAGCTGGCAGGAAAATAGCAGTTACTCAAATATGCACACGTTACAACAGTGGTGTGCAGCAGAGCATCTCTGAATGCACAACACATTGAACATTGAAGTGGATGGGCTACAGCAGCAGAAGACACGAACATACACTCAGTGTAAAATGGCCACAGATTGTATTCTGCTATCCATTCACCATGGCAGTTCAAAGTCCAGGAACTCCCTAGTCAAAACCAGAAGGACGGTAGTAGTTCAAGAAAGTGTCCGCCACCGCCCTCTCATGGGCAATAATGAAGGGTCAATAAATATGAACCCTGTCATTTTGCAAATAGCTACAGTATATTGCTTTAAAAAAGACACGGCTTCATCAACCACAGAGACTTGGCCCTCTCATGAAAGTAAAATTGCCCTTCAACAGTAGCGCAAGATAATCAGCTAACTGCAAAGCCAACCAACACTGACCTCCTTTGGAAATGAGTGTGGAAAAGTAGGTGGTGTTTTCAACATGCTCACTATTAAACTTCAGGGTAATCAGGGCTAAACCCCCAACAGATTCCACCCCTCCCCCCGCTTTAAACTTCTGTGTTACTAATTCACTGACCTAATCTGATCAGAAATTCTTCCAACGTAATGTTCTCCTCAGAGATTTCCTGCATCCACTACAGGTAAAGAAACAGCAAAGCATACGTTAATGATTTTATTGCCTAAAAACACAGAGGAGGTTTGCCTACAGTTTCCATAGTAAAAGAGAAATTAAATTAATTAAAGAGCAATACAAGCAGTCAAAAAACCTAATTATATTATAGTCATAGAACACTACAGCACAAAAACAACTTCTTCAGCCCATCTAGTCTATGCTGACCTGTTTTTCTGCCTAGTTCCATATACCTGCACCCTGGCCATAACCCTCAATACACCACTCATCCGTACATCTATCCAAACTGTTCTTAAATGTTGCAATTAAACACATATTCACCACTTGCGCAGGTAGCTCATTCCACACTCACACCACTCTCTGACCGACGAAGATCCCCCTCAGGTTCCTCTTAAATATTTCACCTTTCACCCTAAACCTGGCCAACACACACAAAATGTTGGAGAAACTCAGCAGGTCAGGCAGCGTCTATGAAAATGAATGAACAGTTGACATTTCAGGCTAAGTCCCTTCCTCAGGGCTGGAAAGGAGGGGGTAAGCAGACAGAATAAAAAGGTGGGGGGTGAGGAGGAGGGTAGCTAGAAGGTGATAGGTGAAGGCAGGTGGGTGGGAGATGTAAAGGGCAGGAGAGGAAGGAATCTGATAGGAGAGATGAGTGGAATCAGAGTAGAGAAAGAGGAAGAAGAAGGATTAGAGTGAAACTGAAAGGATAAAGGTGGGAGTGAGATTGAAGGGTAAACAAGGATGAGAATGAAGAATGGAAGGAATAATAGGAGAAAGGGAAGGAGGAAAGGACACAGGGGGATGTGAAAGACAGGTGAGAGTGTGGAGTAGGAAAAAAGGGGAGGTGGGGGGAATTTTTTTTAACCAGAAGGAGATATCAATATTTATGCCATCAGGCTGGAAACTACACAGATGGATCTCCTCCATTCTGAGTGTGGCCTCATCTTGGCTCAAGAGGAGGCCATGGACAGACATGTCAGAACGGGAATGGGAATCAGAATTAAAGTGTTTGGCCACCAGGAGGTTCTGCTTGTGGCGGTTGGAGCGGAGAAATTTGACACATCTAGTTCTGGTCTCAGCTAGCCTCAGCGATGAAAAACATCTGCATTTATTTATACTATACCCCTCAGTTTTGTGCACCTTCATTTCAGGTAATACAATCTAAACCTATTCACCCTTTCTCCGTAACTCAGGTGTTCACATCCTTGTAAGTTTTCTCTGCACTCTTTGAAGCTTATTGCTCTCTTTCCTGTAGGTGGGTGGCCCAAACTGCACACAATATTATACTGGAATCATTGCACACCACATTGCAAACCACAGAAAAACAAATTGGCTAAATTTAGCTGGATCCATTCCTGGACATTTCTGCATATCCTCCAAATGATGAGCAAAAAACCCAAATGAGTCAAAAAAATTTCTTTTCCCATCCCCTTCCCGTTTCTGATCTGATGTTATTATCAAACTGAAGCACTGAAAGAAAAGTTTTAAAATTGATACCTCTGCCATGTACCTCTCAGGTTAACAAACTGCTGCATAAAATTTAAGGGGATTCCTGCAATTCCTAACTACAAAACAGAATACAACGTCAATAAAACAACAACAGCAAAGCGAGCCCCTTTCCTTCCTCCCACCTATCCATGCACATGGAGAGTATTCCAGTCTCCAGGCTTCGGCCATTGGGCTTCAACTTCTGGACTAGCGATCAGCCCCTGGAGTAGCTGATGATGGGAACCCTTGTTTCTCTTTATTTCTTTCAACTATTCCTTCCATTCTTCATTCCCAAACTTGTTTACCCTTCAATCTCACTCCCACCTTTATCCTTCCAGTTTCACTCCAGTCCTTCTTCTTCCTCTTCCTCTACTCTGATTCCTTCATAGAAGCTTAAGGCAGAGAATATGAATACTTAAGAGCTTGAAGAATACTTTCTTTGGAGAAGTTTGCGCTTTGGTTTAAATTCTTCTGGTTAAGTTTCAGCCGACCTGCTGATCCAGTGCTCACTTCCACTCCGGTGAAGCAGACCCAGTTCCCCAGTGATATTACCAATGATATGTTCAGTTTAAAACCAGCACATAAAACACGAAAGGTGCCCTGGGCCAGATTTTTCTTACAGTCCATCATTGTTAGATGTCCAGCTATCTGTGTCCTGAAATGCTCTGTAGAAGTACCCCAATATGAATTGCTTCAATACCTCTTGGGCATTCACTAGTTATGCTTTTCTTTCTCTCAATCCATCGCCTCAACTGAATCTCCATTGCTACCAGCTCTGGGAGCAGGAGGCAAAGTCTTAGGAGGGAGATGGAAAATCTGGTTGAGTGATGTCACAACAACAATCTCTTAGGCAATGTCAAAGAGCAGGTTATCAACTACAGAAGAAAGAAGCCAAAGGTCTATGAGCCAGTCCTCATTAAGGGATCCAAAATGGAGAAGGGCAGTAGCTTTAAATTCCTCGGTGTCAGCACATCAGAGGACCTGGACTGGAACAAGCACATAAGTGCCATTATAAAGAAAGCATGGCACCAAAAACTTTGTCAAACTTCTGTAGGTGCACAGGCAACTTCTATAGGTGCACAGGCAGGACAGATTAGAGGGTTTGTCTACTGAGTCCTTGTGGGTGGAGCTGAGAAACAGGAAAGGTATGGCCACATTAGTGGGATTGTATTACACACCACCCAATAGTCAAAGAGAATTAGAAGTGCAAACCTGCAGAGAGATAGCAGGCAACTGCAGGAAACATAAAGTTGTGGTGGTAGGGGATTTTAATTTTCCATATATTGATTGGGTCTCCCATACTGTTAGGGGTCTAGATGGTTTAGAGTTTGTAAAATGTGTTCAGGAAAGTTTTCTAAATCAATATATAGAGGGACCAACTAGAGGGGATGCAATATTGGATCTCCTGTTAGGAAATGAGTTAGGCCAAGTGACAGAAGTCTGTGTAGGGGAGCACTTTGGTTCCAGTGATCATAACACCATTAGTTTCAACCTGATCATGGACAAGGATAGATCTGGTCCTAGGGTTGAGGTTCTTAACTGGAAGAAGGCCAAATTTGAAGAAATGAGAAAGGATCTAAAAAGCCTGGATTGGGACAGGTTGTTCTCTGGCATAGATGTGATCGGTAGGTGGGAAGCCTTCAAAGCAGAAATTTTGAGAGTGCAGAATTTGTATGTTCCTGTCAGGATTAAAGGCAAGGTGAATAGGAATAAGGAACCTTGGTTCTCAAGGGATATTGCAACTCTGATAAAGAAGAAGAGGGAGTTGTATGACGTGTATAGGAAGCAGGGAGTAAATAAGGTGCTTGAGGAGTATAAGAAGTGCAAGAAAATCCTTAAGAAAGAAATCAGGAGGGCTAAAAGAAGACATGAGGTTGACTTGGCAGTCAAAGTGAAGGATAATCCAAAGAGCTTTTACAGGTATATTAAGAGCAAAAGGATCTTAAGGGATAAAATTGGTCCTCTTGAAGATCAGAGTGGTCAGCTATGTGCAGAACCAAAGGAAATGGGGGAGATCTTAAATAGGTTTTTTGCGTCTGTATCTACTAAGGAAACTGTCATGAAGTCTATGGAATTAAGGGAATCAAGTAGTGAGATCATGGAAACTGTACAGATCGAAAAGGAGGAGGTCCTTGCTGTCTTGAGGAAAATTAAAGTGGATAAATCTCCGGGACCTGACAGAGTGTTCCCTCGGACCTTGAAGGAGACTAGTGTTGAAATTGCAGGGGCCCTGGCAGAAATATTTAAAATGTCTCTGTCTACAGGTGAGGTGCCGGAGGATTGGAGAGTGGCTCATGTTGTTCTGTTGTTTAAAAAAGGATCGAAAAGTAATCCGGGAAATTATAGGCCAGTAAGTTTAACGTCGGTAGTAGGTAAGTTATTGGAGGGAGTACTAAGAGACAGAATCTACAAGCATTTGGATAGACAGGGACTTATTAGGGAGAGTCAACGTGGCTTTGTGCGTGGTAGGTCATGTTTGACCAATCTATTGGAGTTTTTCGAGGAGGTTACCAGGAAAGTGGATGAAGGGAAGGCAGTAGATATTGTCTACATGGACTTCAGTAAGGCCTTTGACAAGGTCCCGCATGGGAGGTTAGTTAGGAAAATTCAGTCGCTAGGTATACATGGAGAGGTGGTAAATTGAATTAGACATTGGCTCGATGGAAGAAGCCAGAGAGTGGTGGTAGAGAATTGCTTCTCTGAGTGGAAGCCTGTGACTAGTGGTGTGCCACAGGGATCAGTGCTGGGTCCATTGTTATTTGTCATCTATATCAATGATCTGGATGATAATGTGGTAAATTGGATTGGCAAGTTTGCTGATGATACAAAGATTGGAGGTGTAGTAGACAGTGAGGAAGGTTTTCAGAGCCTGCAGAGGGACTTGGACCAGCTGGAAAAATGGGCTAAAAAATGGCAGATGGAGTTTAATACAGACAAGTGTGAGGTATTGCATGTTGGAAGGACAAACCAACGTAGAACATACAGGGTTAATGGTAAGGCACTGAGGAGTGCAGTGGAACAGAGGGATCTGGGAATACAGATACAAAATTCCCTAAAAGTGGCGTCACAGGTAGATAGGGTCGTAAAGAGAGCTTTTGGTACATTGGTCTTTATTAATCTAAGTATTGAATATAAGAGCTGGAATGTTATGATGAGGTTGTATAAGGCATTGGTGAGGCCGAATCTGGAGTATTGTGTTCAGTTTTGGTCACCAAATTACAGAAAGGATATAAATAAGGTTGAAAGAGTGCAGAGAAGGTTTACAAGGATGTTGCCAGGACTTGAGAAACTCAGTTAGAGAGAAAGGTTGAATAGGTTGGGACTTTATTCCCTGGAGCGTAGAAGAATGAGGGGAGATTTGATAGAGGTATATAAAATTATGATGGGTATAGATAGAGTGAATGCAAGCAGACTTTTTCCACTGAGGCAAGGGGAGAAAAAAACCAGAGGACATGGGTTTAGGCTGAGGGGGGAAAAGTTTAAAGGGAACATTAGGGGGGGCTTCTTCACACAGAGAGTGGTGGGAGTATGGAATGAGCTGCCAGACGAGTTAGTAAATGCGGGTTCTTTTTTAACATTTAAGAATAAATTGGACAGATACATGGATGGGAGGTGTATGGAAGGATATGGTCCGTGTGCAGGTCAGTGGGACTAGGCAGAAAATGGTTCGGCACAGCCAAGAAGGGCCAAAAGGCCTGTTTCTGTGCTGTAGTTTCTATGGTTCTATGGTGCACAGTGGAAAGTATCATAGCTGGTTGCATCATAGTCTGGTATTGAAACACCAATGCCCTGGAACAGAATAGGCTACAGAAAGTAGTGGATACAGCCCAGTCCTTCACAAGTGAAGCCCTCCCCACCATTGAGCACATCTACATGGAAAGCTGCCACAAGAAAGCAGTATCCATCGTCATAGACCCTCACCTTCCAGGCCATGCCCTCTTCTCGCCACTACCATTGGGCAGGAGGTACAGGAGTCTTAGGTCCTACATCACCAGCTTCAGGAGCAGTTATGACCCTACAATCAGGATCCCAAACTGGCATGGATAACTTCATTCATCACAACTCTGAACTGTAGAAATACAACTCCTCATTTTGGTCCTCTGCTGCCAAATCGCTGTAATGGTCATTATATTGTATCAGTTTATTTATATACATCACTATTAATTTGTCTTCCTTACTATTGCTTCATGTATTCAGATGAAGCACCCTTATACTGCCTTTGAATACCGGTTGTTGTGCAGACTTTTATTTGTTTACTCTGTCTCTTCCTGACTCAGTTGGCTATTCTTTCCTCAATCACTCTCCCACGTGTTTTCATGTCTTTTCTCTTTACCATTCTGGATTTCTCCCCACCATGACCCCCTATCACAGTGTGAGGTGGCTTTCCAAAAGACGAATGAAGTGGTAACATCAGACTATACTCAAAAGCTATGATCCACATTGTCCAGGGAAGCTGGCCTTCGACACCTCGCCTTATGATATGGCTGCTGTCATGACACATGTTCTGACCGATGAAAGTGAACACCCCATAGCCTTCGCATCACATTCCCTTATCACTGCAGAGAAAAATTATGCTCAGCTTGACAGAGAGGTCTTGAGTCTGCGTTGAGGTGTAAAACATTTCAGCTAGTACTTATCTGGGAGAGTGTTTACCCTCATTACTGATCAACCACTATTGCTAATTTTCAACTAATAACAGCACAAATGCAGAGCTGGACTCTGTTTCTTGAAGGATGCAACTACAAGATTGACTTTAAGGGAACAGCTAATCATGGAAACACTGATGAATTATTTGTTTAACCTTGGAAAAAGAAATACTTGAAAATTTACAAAAGAGGACGCTCCTCATGACATATTCTCCCTAATGCAAATCAAAAGTCTCCCTATTACAGCAGAGGTGATCCAAACGGGAACCAGAAAAGACCCTATCCTGTCCCAGGTATACATAGCCTCCCAAAATGGCCAGAATGTGCAGCAGAAGTTTCAGTTCCCCCATTTTTACCAGTGTGGGGATGAACTTGCCCTTGATGGAGGGTTCCTTATATGGAGATAGAAAGCTCTTGTACCATCCAAGCTGAGAGCTGAAGTGTTGGAGGAGTTACAGGACAGTCATCAAGGTGTGGTCAAAGTGAAACCACTGGCTCTGGTGGCCTGGGATTGATCAGCTGATCGAGCAGTTTGCCATGCACAATTTGTGATGCTAACATGTCCAGAAGAAAAGTATCCCAAGCTGTTAGAACCACTTCCTGCAATCCCAGATACGAAACCATCATGGAGAAGGCCTCAGAAACTGAGATTGATTCACAGCCACAAGTCTCAGCTGCAAGTAGAGTGACCACACCCCCACCCCCGCCATTGTTAGGAGAGACATTATCCCACAAGAGTAAGAAATCCTCGGCAGCGATTAAATCTTTAGGCCTGAATGAGACAATTTAAAATTTACTATATTTTAGATGTTTATCTACTAGTTCTATTAGTAGATATTATGCAGTGTATTATACATATAGATGACTAGAGAGCAATATGTTACATATCTGCGTTGTGGTGCATTCTATATTGAGTTGGAGTTTATAGTTGAGCAGTGAGGGGTGTCATGTATTTAATATTTCAGTAATATTTGAGTAATATTATAAATATATTGTTTGATTAAGCATTCTTTGTTTGTTTACATAATTCATTATTGGTTATATGTAAGAAGTATGAATGGCATACGTCATTATGCCACCATGTCAAATATGAGTGCTTCACTAAAGAAAAGAAATGAAGTACATGAGTATCCCCGACTCTCGTGTTTTTCTTTTGATCATTTTCTGAAGTTAGAAAGCATAACACCAATATAATTCTTCATTTCTGTTCACCCCATTACAGGAAGGGTGGGAAGGATTTGGAAAGGGTACAGAAGAGGATTACCAGGGTGCTCCCTGTGTTAGAGGGTATAAGTTATAAAAAGAGGTTGAATAAACTTGGATTGCTTCCTCTGGTTGAGGTAGACCCGATGGAAATTTATACTATTATGAGAAGCATAGAGAGGGGTAGGCATTCAGTATATTTTTCCAAGGGCAGGAATCGAATACTACAAGGCATGCATTTATGGTGAGAGGGAAAGAGTTGAAAGGAGATGTGCATGGCAAGTATTTTACAAAGAACGTGGTAGATGCCTGTAATGGGCTGCCAGATGTAGTGGTGGAGATAGTGGTGTTTAAGAGACTTTGAGATAGTCAAAGATGGGAATGGAGGAATATGGATCATGCACAGGCAGAAGAGAGTTACTTTAAATCAGCATTGAGTTTGGCACAGGCATTGTGTGCTAAGAGGTCTGTTCATGTGCAGTACAGTTTTATGTTCTGAAAGAAACATGACCCTGCTGGCCTGGAGGGAAACAATGCACACATTCAATTATATCCATCACCACATAACTATCAGCTCCACTACAGACTTTTCATCAGAACGTATGCACTTTGAGACACTCACAAATTGGAGGAGCTACAAGGGCTCAAGTTGGGTCTTTCCGTAGACTTTCTGCAGTCTGCAACTATTGTTGGGAAGTGAAATGTCACCTGGAAAGACCATGATTCACCAGAGCTGGTAAATAGTTGAGAGCTGGAGACTTGGTCTGAGAGGATCCTCTTGGATATGATCAACATCACCTTGTGTGAACAGCTTGCAGCACCTAGTTGTACTGAACAAAATAGATAGTGCCTGCAACAAAGCGAACCTCAGCCCATCCTAAAGACAGATGTGATCAAGGCACACCAATTTTAAAGATTCAGTAAGCAGGTAATGTGCTTAATTCAAGCATTTCAAAGTGTGCAATTGTCAAGAGCAAAGAAAATTTCAAAGTGGTGTTTCTTACTACAGGTCCCTTCTCTCCTGTCTAAATATTTAATCTATTTTTGTAACCATATTGTTTGAAAAGAGAACAAATATTGCAATTATATCTTCTGCAACTAAAAACATTCATTAATCCTTGATTAATAACAGTCCACTGAGTGTAATCAAATTTATTGAGTCATTGCAGCCTAGTATGATAAGGGGATGACATATGGTGAGAGTAGTGATGGTAATTAAAATGTGTACCTTCTACTCACGCTCTTTCATCTCAATGCCTGATTAAGCATTCCAAAACCCTCTGCCTACATCAACAGCCATGAAGTTTAGCATTGCCATCAGTATCATAAAAGATTCCTGTTTAGCATCAAGGGAACAGTGACATGGGGAAGAATTTGATTGTCTCTTTATTGGCTGTGGTTCATTGGATACATTCTAGCCGAAGTCAGGAGACTGTGGGTTCGTGTCCAGAGACCTAGTTATAAAAAATTGTCAGTGCAGTACTGTGCTGGAGCTGCCCTCTTGCAAGGACCTGCCAGCCCGGATATGCAAATGTGAAAAATCTCATGGCACTCCTTCCGAGCAGAGCTGGAGAGTTATCCCTGATATCCTGACCAATATTTACCTCTTGATCAAGTTCACAAAGAACACAATTTTCCCAATCAGTTGTTAAACCTGCTTCGCAGTTATTGTGCTCTGCCTCCAAACATCAGTTTGGAATATGACCTAGATGGTGGATTCCTTGATGATGGATGTTGCTTACCTGAGACAGCTCTCTGTGTAGATGTGCTCAGTGGTAGGAAGGCTTTACTCATGATGATCTTGGACATATCCACTACTTCTTGTAGGATTTTCCATTCAAGGGCATTGGTGTTTCCATACTAGGTTGTGATGCTACAAGTCAATCTATTGTACTCTCCAGCACACACCAATAGGAGTATGTTAAAGTTTTAGCTATCATGCTGAATCTTCGCAAACTTCTAAGGAAGTAGAGGTGCTTCAGTGCTTTCTTTATAATTGCATTTACACGCTGGACCCAGAACAGAATCTCTGAAATGATAACTGAGGAACTTATAGTTCGCAACCCTCTCCACCTCTGATCTCCTGATGAGGACTGGCTCAGGGGCCTTCAGCTTCCTCCGTCTGAAGTCAATAATCAACTCTATAGTCTTGCTGACATTTAGTGAGAGGTCGCTGTTGCGTCATCACTCAACCAAATTTCAATCTCTCTGACATGTTGATTCATCACCGACTTTGATTCAGCAAAAAATCTTAAATAAAACATTGTTTTTGGCATTTTGACTGTAGTATGCTTGTTGGTGCTGGACTGGGTGGTTTGAGTATCTCAAAAACTGTTGATCTCCTGGGCTTTTCATGCATAACAATCTCTAAAGCTTATTGAGAATGGTATGAAAAACCCAAAAAAACATTCAGTGAGCAATTCTGTGGGTGAAAATGCCTTGTTGATGACAGAGGTCAGAGGAGTATGGCCAAGCTAGTTCAAGCTGACAGGAAGAGGACAGTAACTTAAATAACCTTGCATTACAACAGTGGTGTGGAAAAGAAAATCTCTGAATGTACATCACTTTGAACCTTTAAATGGGTGGGCGACAGCTGCAGAAGACCATGAACATACACTCAGTGGCCACTTCATTCAGTACAGGAGGCACCTAATAAAGTAGTCACTGAGTGTATCTCTTATCTCCAAGAATCCCCTCTAGCAACTTAACTACCACAAATGTTCGGCTTACTGGTCTGAATCACCTTCTGAAGATGACCTTGGTGCTGGGAAGCTAGTACTCATGATGGGGCTGGTCGAGTTTGCAATTTCCTGCAGATTTTCTGGTCCTGTGCAGTTGCCCCTTTGTACCAAACTCTGATGCTACCAGTTAGAATGCTCTCCATGTTACTTCTGTAGAAACTTGTGAGAACCTTTGGCGATATACCAAGTCTCCACAAACTCCTAATGAAATATAGCCGCTGTTGGGTCTTTTTTGTGATTGCATCGATATGTTGGGCTAAGGATAGATCCTCAGAGATGTTGATACCCAGGAACTTGAAACTGCTCACTCATTCCACTGCTGATTCCTCGATTAGGATTGGTGCATGTTTTCTCGCCTTCCTGTTCCTGAAGTCCACAATCTATTCTTTGGTCTAACTGACACTGAGTGCAAGGTTGTTGCAGCGATACCACTCAGCCAGCGGATCAGTCTCAATCCTGTACACCTCCTCGTCACCATCTGAAATTCTGCCAACAGTAGTCCTGTCGTAGGCAAATTTACAGATGCCAATTGAGCTGTGCCTAGCCACGCAGTAATGGGTATAGAGAGAGTAGAGCAGTGCACCGGTGATAATTGTCAGCGAGGAGGAGATGTTACTACCAATCCACACTGACTGAGGCCTCCTGATGTGGAAGTCAAGGATCCATTTGCAGAGGGAGGTAATGAGGCCCAGGTTTTGGAGCTTGTTGGTTAGAACTGAGGATATGATTGCGTTGAACGCTAATCTGTAATCAACAGCAGTCTTACGTAGGTATTACTATTGTCTAGGCTGTCCAAGGTCAAATGGAGAGCCAGTGAGAGTACATCCACTGTAGATCCATTGAGGAGATAGGCAAACCGCAGCAAGTCCACGTCCTTGCCTTGGCATGAGTTGATGCTGGCCATGACCAACCTCTCAAACCAGTTCACCACAGTCGATGTGAATGCAACTGGATGATAGTTGTTGAGATAGCTCACCCTGCTCATTTTGGGCACTGACATAATTGTCGCCCTTTTGAAGCAGATAGGAAACCCTGACTGCAGCAGTGAGCTATAGATCCAGTGTTTTTTTGTGTATCCCTTCTTAAGTAACAATGATACATATGCCTCTTCTGTTTCCTGCAGTGCTCTTGTGTATACTTGACCAGGTCTGAAGATTTATCTATCTTCATACATTTTAGGACATAATGCAGACTATCCCCAGACATCCCCTTAAACATTCCTGAGTTCCATTTTCTTCCTATCTTCTATCACAGTGAAAACAGAGGAGAAACTTTCATTGAAGACCGTGGCTTTACACACAGATGTCTACCTTTGTCTATGAAGGGCCCTCTTCTCTCTCTAGTTATACTAAGTTCCCTTAATATACTTATAAAATCTCTTTGGATACTCCTTAATACTCTCTGCCAAAGCTATCTCATGCCCCCTTTTTACTTCACTGATGTCCTTTTTAAGTATACTCCTGTATCCCCTACACTTCTCCAGCGATTCACTTATCCCAGCTGCGTGCATTTGACCCCTGCCTCCTTTTTAGGGAGGATATTCTAGAGACAGCTCCAGTGGTTGGAGACTGTACAGACTGGTTCCAGGTGCTTTCAAGCCATTAATCAACTTATAAAGAACACATTTACAATTCTGTTAGGCATCATGCATTGAGAAAACTGTTTCTTTCATAACTGGAATGGCTGTCACCTTAGTCTGTCGTCTAGCACTGTGAAGTCAGTCCTGCTAAACAAACCAATCAGTTCCCCAACATTGCTCCGTCGACAAGCACAAACCCTAACGTATCTCTCAATGAGTTAATTCTGATTAACAGTCCATTTCCAAGGCAACTCATGATAAAAAGGGCTATTATGTACTGCAGCGCCGATTGTAACATAAGTCTTTAATTTTGCAGATTACTTCACAGCAAATCAATATTAGTTTAAAAAAAATTACCAAGGCAGCTTGCAAATTTATCATGATTACTGCATAGGAAATTCAAACAGGCACAGCCTCTATCAAAATTTACTTAAAATGAACTGGAGTAATTTCCTGGCTGATGACAAGCAGCAGCAGTGTTACCCAGCATGAGGCTGGCAGATGAGAAGTAAGTAACATAAATTATACCCAATGACCTAGATTCATTGAACAAATCTGTATATTAGACATTTTCAAGATAGCAGAGGGGAAAAGGTTAAGGTACCTGGCGCAGAATTCAGGCCACATTGTCTGACACCATACGGCTTACCAAAAGCTCCCAGAATATAGAGTATGGAGTACAAGAGCACTTGCGATTGGATGTTTGCCAGCTTCATGATGTTTGTGCAGGGACAAGTAAGAAGAGGCCTTTGTCTCCGATGCATATGGAAACAAGGGGCCTTGTGCCCATCTCATCAGTTGCTTTCCCTGAGACAGACTCCCAGTCACTGACTCTCCCTATGACTCCTCCATCCCTACCCCTGCTGACACAAACCTTGAACTGAAACGGTGTGTAGGAAGGGGCATGAATCATTTCCAGCAAAATTATTGAGATTGGCATTGGCATGAGTGGAGGAGGGATGGGGGGGCGGTGCCAATGCCTTTGCTGCTGCTTGTGCGAAGGGAGGGGAGAAGAGGGGCTTCGGACTTTGACGTTTCTATCACTCATTCTGTGGGGTTTCTTGTTTCATGGATGTCTGTGAAGAGCACGAATTTCAGGTTGTATACTGTATATGTTCTCTGATATTAAATGAACATTTGAAACTTTGTACGCCAGACCTATGGAGACTGGTTTAGTATCTGCAAACACACTTAAGTCACAGCAGTAATCAATAAGCATTTCTCCCCATCGATGATGCCTGACCCGTTGTGTTCCTCCAGCTCCTTCGTGTGCTACTCCAGTTTCCCAGCATCCGCAGTCTCTTGTGTCTCCAGAACTCACGGATAAACCTGAAGCAGTTTCTCACGATAAGTTCAGAGTGTTTACTCCAGTAAAGGTTACGACTGGAGTTTCATTCCATGAAGTAGGAGAGTAAAGTCAACCAGCCACTTCCAGCCGAACAATCACAAAAGTGATTGATGGGGAAATCACCACCTCCATTCTCTCTGGGTCTCATGCTGTTCCTGTGCATGGCCATATTTGGCCCGTAAAATAAATGAGTCCTGATCCAGGCCTGTGTCGTCTGTTTCAACAAAACTTTGCAAGGAAACTTTCTAAAGGGATTTCATAAGTGCTGCACATATGGAATGAGCTGCCAGAGGAAGTAGTTGAGGCAGGTAGAAGAATACATTTAAAAGACATGGATAGGAGGGGTTTAAAGAGATGTAGACAAAATGTGGGCAAATGGGACTAGTTTGGTGGGCACTATGGTCGGCATATACAAGACAGGCTAAAGGGGCTGATTCTCTGCTGAATTACTCCATGACAGAAAGTTGAAATATTTGCATGGGTAAACTGACTTGTTCAGAACGTCACGTTGATGCTGCCTGCTGAGTAGCAGATATTCAGCTCAGCAGCAGCACAGTGTTAGTTTTGTCGATGCCCAGCATTACCCACTCCTTCAAATATGACATTGGTTCTTTCAATGGAATTGAATGTTGAGCCCTGCCTATTGGGCGTTAGGCCCTATTATAAATGGAACAAACACGAATATCTGAGTTCCCAGGTGGAGAATGTTATCAGCCCATTATGAATTCTGTACCAGCCCTGCAGTTAGGAGTTGAGTCGGAGAGATTTGTCATTTGCATTTAGTGCTCATCTGCATTTAGTCTCGGGGCAAAGGTAAAGATTAAAAATTAAAAGATTAGCTTTATTTGTCACTATATTGAAACGTACAGTGATGTGCGTTGCTTGCGTCAAATCAAATCAGAGATGACTGTGCTGGGCAACCCTTGAGTGTCGCCATGCTTCCGGCGCCAACAGAGCATGCCCACGACTCATTGACCCTAACTGTACATTTCTGGAATGTGGGAGGAAATTGAAGCACCCGGAGAAAACCCTGCAGTAACAGTGAAAATGTGCAGACAGCAGCGGGATTTGAACCCTTATTTTACAGCTTGCCCTGAAGAGGGTTGTACTAACCACTATGCTACCATGCTGCCTCTATTCCACATTTGTTGCCCGCCCTTAATTCCTTTTGCAAAGGTGACAGCGAGCCACGTTCTTGAAGTGGTGCTGCCCTCCTGATGAAAGTACTCCCACGGTGCCATTAAGAAGGAAGCTGCAGCATTTAAACCCAGCAACGATGAAAGAACAAATCCTCAGAGTGAAATTAAAAATAAAACTTTGCCGATATTGGAAATCTGAAATAAGAACAGAGACACTCAGTGGGTGGTACAGCATCTGTGGAAAGAGAAACAGAGCAAAGACCCTTCACCAGAACCACCCTCATAAAACTGAGTTGGGTCAATAACCACCGGGGTAAATCTCTGCAGCACACAAGAAGATCACAGTGACCATGGACAGGTAAGAGGTAAAGGTAATGAGTCATAGACGTGAAGGGAAAATGTTATTCACTCAGTAGTCACTTTATTAGGTACACCTGTACATCTGCTTGTTAATGCAAATATCTAATCAGCCAATCATGTGGCAGCAACTCAATGGATAAAAGCATGCAGGCATGGTCAAGAGGTTCAGTTGTTGTTCAGACCAAATGGCAAAACAGGGAAGAAATGTGATCTAAGTGACTTTGACCATGGAATGATTGTCGGTGCCAGACAGGGTGGTTTCAGTATCTCAGAAACTCCTGATCTCCTGAGTTTTCACGCAAAACAGTCTCAAAAGTTTATGTGAGCAAAAACGCCTTGTCACTGAGAGAGGTCAGAGGGAAATGTTCAAGCTGACAGGAAGGCGACAGTAACTCAAGTAACCACATGTTACAACAGTGGTGTGCAGGAGAACATCTCTGAATGCACGACACAAAGAAACTTCAAGTGCAAACAAGGGAAAATCTGCAGATGCTGGAAATCCAAGCATCACACACAGAACGCCGGAGGAACTCAGCAGGCCAGGCAGCATCTATGGAAAAAAAGTACAATGGACATTTCAGGCTGAGACCCTCCAGCCCTTTAAGTGGATGGGCTGCCGCAGCAGAAGACCATAAACATACGTTCAGTGGCCACTTAGTTAGGTTCAGGAGGTACCGAGTAAAGTGGTCACTGGGTGTATATGAGGTTGCTTAACAAGGGATTGAAGGAAAGTCTCCTGCCTTTCTCAGACCCACACGCACTCCAGTCCTCGACTGGACCAAGACTAAGAATCCTTGCCTTAGTCTCTTAGCTTCCTGGGGCTCCTAGTTATCACAACTCAGAAGGGCATTCAGACCCTGCCAACACCCAGCAGACAGCCCAAGCAGTTCCCTTCACCCTCACCTTACTCCCCCTTTCTTGCTCATTTGGCCACCCACTACCCCTTCCTTACACCAAGGGTCAAATTGCTCCAGTCAGTTAACCTACCAGCACATCTTTGTGATGAGGGAGGACCCCAGAAACCCACAATCATGAGGAGAATTTGCAAACTCTACACTGACGGCAGCGAAGGTCAGGATTTAACCTAGATCCTGGAGCTGTGGTCAGCAGCTCTAACTGTTCCATCATCAGCCACCTTATAATGAAGCGATAGTGAACAGAGGCATTAGACACCAAGTCCCGGACTCTTATACAGTTCTGCTTCAAGCAAGAGTGATGGACACGTTATTGTCCCTACCCAATAATGTAGGGGCACTTTGACAGCAACAATTATGTAGATGTTTCCTGCTCACTCAGTGCTCCCTATAGTGCCCAGAACACAGTGGTGTTCTCTAAATTCAAGGAAACAAGCTATATCCAACCTCTCTCAGTAGAAGAGCTAATTACATGCCCAGTTTTCATGTAGAACATTCTCATGTTTTGTAACAATAATTTTGCCCACAGGAACCTCTCTATGCCACATCTTGTTTAAAGTGGCTTAGCAACGTGACAGTGAGAATTGCTCCAAAGGCAGTTCCCCTTTTGTCATTTGTACAATTGATGCCAGTCTGTAAGTGGAACAACTTGCTCCCGAGAAAGTGCTTTAGTCTGAACCACTCCAGCACTTGTGTGTTCTGAGAGATCGCAACTGGATAAATGTGTCATGTGACTTGCTTAAGTTGCTACTTTTGTGCCTTATCGTGTTTTCATGTGTTTTGTAATCATGAGTAGGTTTCTGTGCCAGGTCTTCACTGATGAACCCAATAACCGCATGTGTGTTGAGAGTGAGGACTCTGCAGTTGCATTGATAGGAGATACATGTGGTAGTGGGAGCCATTGGGAATCAGGCACTGTGTCTGGAACGTGACCCTAGTGAAACATGGATTGCCTGGAAATGAGGCATCTCCATGAAGCTATTGAGCTTTGATTCCCACTCAGTCCTTTGCTGAGAGCATCTCTGACCCCGTACTCCCACTCCTGCTGTCACACACAGATAGAGAGAATAAAGATATCACAGAGCATTGAGTAGGTGGTCCTCACCTCCTGCTTTAAGGACTATTATATAGACTGCTAAGAAATGTTGCTTGAGATATTGTTGGACAAGCTCTGCTCCACAATGACAAATCTGAGACAGGGCCATAAAACAGGCCTTTGAGCCCCGACTGACATATGGTAAAGGGAGCTTCCCACTCCTTTAACGAGTGCAATCTAGGCACTCAAAATTTGCCAGATACCAATGGACTGAGTGGTGATTTTCAGTGCAGCAAAGTGAATAACACCTTAGAAATCTACTGTCCCTCGAGTTAATACAATGTGTCATTTTCTCTGCTTTTATCTATGTTAGCACATGTACACTTCTGCTGGATGTAACAAATACTGAAGGACGAAGTCCTTGATCTGAAGCATAAATGAGTCTCTTCCCAGCAAGTGGTCACACTGGTCGTAGTAGGGATCACTGCCGGCTGCTATTACCAAACAATTTCCCTTACACTAATTTCCTTTCAGCTGTGTGAGCTCTAAGATACATAATGTGCTTCCTAAATTACTTCATATTTTTCCACCTCTTACTCTTCCTGTAAGGATTGCCTGAAACCAATCTCTTTGACCGCACCTGAAATGGAATGGGGGTGGAGAATATTATTGTCATTCTCAACAATCCGAGAAAATGAATCATCAGATGAGTTACAGGCAATAACATACTGGTATTGTCAGCATGGAGGCTATTGCCAGGGGCTTCAAATGCTGACCAAGAATTGGCAAGGGTCAGGGCAGCACAACAGCCTAGTGGTTAGCGCGTTGAGGGTCTGTCACAGCACCAGCAACCCAGGTTCAATTCTTGCTGCTATTTGTAAGGAGTGTGTGTGTTCTCCCTACGACTGTGCAGGGTTTCCTCCTACAATCCAAAGGCGTACAGGTCAGTAGGTTAATTGGCGCATGGATCTAATTGGGTGGCACTGTAGGGCCTGTTGCAGTGCTCTATCTCTGACAGAAAATTTTAAGTCAAAAAATAACAGAAGGTATTGTATCAACGTGTACACATTGCTGAGAGTGTAGAACAAAACCACCAAAGGTATCCCAACAGAAATGCAGGTGAATGATGTGACCATTTCAGAGAGGGCTATGTATCCTAAAGGATACCGCTGATACATTCCACTTTCTATCACTATATACTGCCCCGACACCGTATAGCTTCCCTCTGAATAAAATAAGTGAACCGTACAAAGACAACAACACATTTACAGCTGTGCCAGGTAAAACCAGCAATAGTGCATTGAGCCATGCCATATTTAAATATGTCAGCCAATTATTGGATCATTGTGAAGCTTATGCGTCTCAAGAACACTTGCTTCTTTAAAAATTTTTCCCGACACTCAGGCGCCCTTCTTTGTTCCCTATTGGATGATAAAAATGAATCAGTACCTTTGCTGCTGTTAAAATTGCAGAAAGTTCACAAATAACTTCAAAATAAACTGCAATCCTCAAATATTAACACTGTCAGTAGCTCGTGCCTCGTTACGATCCATTTCAGTTCTTTGCTGGTGCATTATTATGATGTTGTTTGAGTTTGACTATGAATCACTACTTAGCTTCCTTGATATAGACGTATAATAAGATGTCACATTTTATCACATCCATCAACGCAGTGGAGCAGCTGCAGATTTCTAAAGCACTTTAGTTTACCACAGCCTAATTTCAAGACAAGTGAAAAACAGCAGCTGAGAAAGAAAATCAAGTTTCATATCCTGACAACCCACTGGAACAACCAAAGATAAGTGGTTCAAGCAACATGAACGTTGAGCAAATACTGTATGATCGAAGGAAATGGAGTGTTGATGTGATAGTAAACATCTGAAGTATTAAACCTTGTGAAAAAGGATCACCACACGGTCCAAATGATTGCAAGAAGAGATACACCAGATCATGCTGGAGGAATATGTGAAGATGAACTTCTTCCATGGATGTATGGAAAACTACGTCAGCAGGGGGAACACAAGTCAACAATGTGTTGCCTCGGGATGCCATAAATTCTTCAGGCTAAGAAGTTACTATCACATCAGAGGCCTAAAAACAATTATGAAGGTGTATCTGAGAAAGCTACTTAACTGAATGAACACATTTGCTGTTGGCATGTGAGATGCTTTTTTCCAAAAGGAGAAAGCAGTGGTATATTTGTATGCATATGTTCAAAGGCATTCAGCGTGCATGTGTTGCAATGACATCATCATATGTATGACATAAGCACACGTGTTAGTTGTTAGTATCCAATAAAATGCAGAGCCTTGTTCTGAAGATCCTGGTGTCTCCTAGACATTATTATAGAAAGTACTAACTACCATAAGACAGACTAATACATCACATTCAAACTGATATAACTTTGAATGTGCAAAGGGTAAACCTGTAGTACAAATTATTTAAGAAGTTAAGTTGTGCTGGGAGAGAGATGGGAATAACTAGAGGGAGGGGATTCTCTACAGTATTGGGCATACATGGACCAAAATATATTCAGAGGTACCTGATACTGACTAGGATTTAACTTCTTTAAAGAATTAATTACATTAATTATATTCCCAAAACAGTAACCAGCAGGGCTGAGGTGTTTTGAAAAAAGAAGTGGTATGTGTTGTGATTGTGATTGAAGTCACCAGAAACACACAGAAGCTGGTGGTGTAAAAGTCTTTATTCAGCACAACAAGCAAGCTTCATACTGGAGACCTCCTTGGAAGAGGCTTCCAACCCCAATATTACATGACATTTTTATATGTTAAAGAACAAAGGTAACAACAGGACAATTTTTACAGTTACAGTGCATTCATAATGCCTCCTTTGAGTTGCACATAATTTTCAAACTCCTAGAGCTTCACACTAACACACCCAAAATGAGTGTTAATCACCACTGTCCCTGAGCTGCAATCATGCATATGCAGACATCTCAGGTCAATGGACGTATCCTGGCTTGCAATCAGCCAGGAAGACCATTGTTCTGAGCTGCATTTTAAATTCAATCTGCAGTCCACATTCAGATCTGAAGACTGGTTGTTGTTGAAATTGAAATTTGCTATATATGTAACATAACTCCAGAATATACCCTGATTATTTGTATGGCAGAAAGGTGCTCTCTTCTCATTGCTGTCATCAGGAAGTCCCACACCACCAGGTTCAGGAAAGGTTATTACCCCTCAATCATCAGGCCCTTGAACTAGAGGGGATAACTTCACTCACCCTGACACTGATTCCAGAACCCATGGACTCACTTTTAAGGACTCTACAATTTGTGTTCTCAACATTTTTGTTTGTTTGTTTGTTTATTTATTTATTTAATTTTCTTTTGGTATTTACACAGTTTGTTGTCTTTTGCACATTGGTTATTTTTCCATCTCTGTCATGTGCATTCTTTATTGACTCTATTGTGGTTCTTTCTGTTTACTACGAATGCCCAGAAGAAGATAAGTCTCAGGCTAGTATATGGAACATTTATGTACTTTGATAATAAATTTACTCTGTACTTTGAAAAGCTGATTGTTTTGTCAGAAGGATACTTGCAAAATAGATTTGCAGAATATATTTCTCCTATTTTGGAACAAAGACGTGGGTTGTTGAACTCTATGGGAACCCTCCTCATGTTGTAAGCTGAACAAACCTATGAAAATCAGATAAAATCAAGTCATTCCATGATGTAGTTTCTTTATTCTGATCTGTGTTAAAAAACAATTACTTTGTTTTCTGAATTGTGGTACACAGGTATTTATTCAAAGTTTTGTATAAAATGTCATTCAACAAGTAAGATGTTTGAGGAACTCAATGAGCCAATACATTGAAGGAAACAGACATTGACATTTTGCATCAAAGCCCCTCGTTTGATATGAATGATAGAGGGGAGAAAACCAGTATAAGTAAGGGAAGGGAAGGAAGCAAGAGCAAGTAGTGTGTGAGTGACGGATGGCTGGAATGGGTGGGAGAGGGGAAAGAAGCAGGGTGATGGGTGCTGGGTGGGTGTAGGAGGAAATGGATGGAAATCAGGAATAGAGAGGTAAGAATCAAAGGGAGAGCAGTTTACCTGAATTCAACATGTAGACTACCCAGGCAGAACATGAGATACCATTCTTCTGGTTTGTATTTACCCTCATCCAGGTAGTGAAGGACACCAAGGTTAGTCAGACCAATGTGGGACTGGGAAGAGGGATTAAAATGGCTTGCAACAGAGAGCACCAGATGGACTTGATGGATGGAGCGTTGGTTTCTCAGCCAAGTGGTCACCTAGTATACACTTTGCATTAAATAAAATCTCTGTCTTTTTCCCCAGGTATTTGGTTTGTATGCTGAATGAATATCATAGCTCAAGTAAGCAACTGAAACAAATTGGGTCTATAGTAAGAATTCCTTTCAAACTCTCCTACAGACAAAAGCAGCAAGTGACCAAATTGTTCCCAGAAGTTGAGAATCATCTCTATAAAACAGGGATGTTAAGTGACACCTTTGGGGAAATGAACAACTAAGCCACAAAGAGCCTACTAAAGAAAAGATGAAAGGTTAAATTTGTTTGTCACATATATATTGAAACATGGAAGCACACAGTGAAATGCATCGTTTTCGTCAATGACCAATACAGTCCAAACATATGCTGGGGGCAGCCTACGTATGTCCATGCTTCCAACACCAATGTTGTGTGCCTGCAACTTCCTATATGTATGTCTTTGGAATGTGGAGGAATCCGGAGCACCCGGAGGAAATCCACGCGTTAACACGGACAGTGGTGGGAATTGAATTCGAATCTTGCTTGCTGTAGACCTTTGATTCCCAACGGGGGTGGTCCTGTTCCCCAAGGGGGTGCCTATGTGCTCTAAAGGGCCGTTAGGAGAAATTGGGGGCACTCAAAAGGATGAAGCATTGCAATGCAGGAAGAACCAAGGCTCTGTAGGCTGTGAGCACTCATCATCACAACATGTCTGAAACCCAGCAATCTCATCTGACCTTACCAGCCGAACAGACATTATTGGGGATGCATAAATTAGCAACCAGGATTCCCAGCAGTTCCCCTTGACTCGCAGCACGGAACGAGTTCATACAATTTAACAGTTGGTAAGTCAAGTACACCCCCTCAACTTTCTATACAGATCTATGGAAAACCGGTTACACATTGATACAGTGCTGGCCGGAACCAAACGGTGAAATAGAGCCAATCAGTGACCTGCCAACTCTGAGGATTCCTCGTGAAGTGTTCAAAGCGACCTTGGCTTCGTATCTGCAGTCAAGAACCATCTTTGGGAATTATGAGGCATTACGTGATTGGTCAATCATGCTAACTGGAATAGTATAAAGGTAGCTTGCTGAACATCAGCTCTATCTCAACTAATGTTCAGATTCCAATCTGAATCCTTGTCAATGTAATTTTCACTGTTGTGATCATCTTCATCTTCTCCTCACCTGTCCTTTGTGTGCCGTCACCATCGTTCCATCCGTGTCAGCGCACTGCCGTTGTCAACATCTGATAGACATTCCCAGATAGTGTTAATCTTTTTTAATTTAACTGAGTCCATTAATGATGGATAAATGCATATGGCACAATCTCTATGAACCTGAAGGTGGTGAAGCCTTGAATTCTAATCCTGCTAAGAAACAGAATCTACGTAAAGTGCATCAATATAATGTTATATACCTAGAGTATGGTTTTATTCTGTTCATGTCTGATCAGTGACATCCCATGTGTCTTATTTGTAATATTGTACTGTCTAATGAAGCCATGAAACCATCAAGATTGCAGGGACACTTCCATAAAAGACACCCTGAAAGGGCTACTTATGGTATTACTCAGTTCCAGAAGATGAAAGGAGCATTTGAAAAACGTTGCACACTCAAGTAATTTTCCAAGAAAGCCAAAAATGACCTTGATAGTGGTCTCATTGCTTCTTATAGCATTTCCAAAATGATAGCAAAGTGTGGAAAATCTCATGCATTTGGTGAAAGATTAGTAATGCCTGCTGAATCAGAAGTGCTCACCACTGCTCCCAAAATGGATACCAGTAATTTGAAATCAATTCCTCTGAGTAATAACTCTGTAGCTCGTCGTATTGACAAAATGAGTGAAGACATTGAGTAGCAAATATGCACAGAGCTACAAAAAACAGAATTTGGATAAGTCAACTGTGTAAGACAATGAGGCATTGCTGATGGCATATATACGGTTTATCAAAATGAAAAAGCTTATGAAGAGATCCTCTTTTGTAAAAATGTTAAAAACAAATATCAACAGAGAATCAATCTATGGTGAGCTCAAAATGTATATTGAGGATAAAAGTATTCCTATTAGGAACACGATTTCTTGTGCAACTGATGGAGCACCATATATGACAGGTTGCCATGCTGGTTTAGTGGCATTTATGAAAAAGGAAATTCCAAGTCTGTTTGCAATCCATTGTGTAATTTATCAACAACATCTTGCAGACAAAAACCTCAGCCAGTGGCACTTTTCAAGAATGACTCTTGTAATATCTGCTATCAACAAAATTAAGGCTCATCCATTAAATAGCAGAATATTTCACCAGTTATGCCAAGATAACGATGAAGAGTTTGAATGCTTGCTTCTTCACACTGAAGTGTGTTGGCTGTCAAAAGACTGCTGCTTAAAACATTTCTTTGATCTTTTTGACACTGTGGTTAAATCTTTGCTCAAAGTCGACAAGAGCTTGGAAAACAAGATTGAAATTCTACGTGGAGATGTAGCATACCTAGCTGATCTGAATGACAAAATGAAAATTCTAAATATGAAACTGCACAGTGAAAATTTCAATTTAATACAGGCAAATAGTGCAGTGTCCACTTTTATAGGAAAATTGGAAATATATGAGCAAAACATTGGGAGAAGAATGTTCTCACACATGGAAAATATGGCACTCTCTTTCACAGACGGTGATTTGAAACTGCTTACACCTGGAGTCACTGAAGAAGGATTGTCAGAATCAATTCAAGGATTTGAACGATCTGGAGGTTCCAGATTGAGTAATCAACCCACTTCCTTGCAAGGTGGAAGAACAGGAAGACTGCTTACAAGAAGTAATTATCAAAATTCAGAATGATGAAGAAGCAAAAATGATATTCAAAAATGTTGGCTTCTGTGGTATGTGGCTACACTGTCATATGGTTTCCTGGTCTTTGGAGAAGAGCCAAACTGCTCTTCTTTGTATTTCTAGCCTACTACCTTGTTGAAAGAGACTTCAGTGCAGTGAACCACATACTCACAAAAAACAGAAACCACTTGGACATTGTTATGCATGGGGTCTTAAGTAATTTGCTGTCACAACTTGAACCAGATATTTAAACTCTTGTTAAAACCCAGCAAGCTCAAGGATCACATTGATATCGAAGCTGCTATACAGCGCACAGGTACAGAGTACGTTAGGTTTAAAGACAAATAAAAGTTTAAAGCAGGATAATTTTCTCACATTAGCATATGGTGGACATGTTTTTACACTATGGGGGTGCCAGGAAGTATTTTGTGCCTAAGAGGGGCGTTGGTAAGAATGAAAGTGCTTTATGGGGGGGGGCATTGGCAAGTGCTTTAGGGGGTGTTGGGCTAAAACAATTTGGGAAACACTGCTGTAAAGTATTGGGCTAACCGTTAATGCTACCATGCCACCCTGGTGTTTCTCCAGGGTTGTTGTGGCTATGATTGTTAGTGAGTCATGATCTATGACAAGCAAATTTCTTAAAATGGTCCTAACTTTACAGGCAGGGTCCACGTTATAATGAGGATTTTCAAGTGCACCCAGCCATATCCTGAATGCCTATTCCAACACAGTAGGTGCTACACTCCTGGTACAGTAGCAGTAGTAGCACACTGCAGAAGAAAGTGCTCCATTTTACACATAACTGAACTTCCAGATCTCTACTCCAAGTTATTGGGAAAAAAGCTTGAATTGAAAACAGAGATGAGTTCAAAGACTCTGTAGACATAGTCTTCCCCACATTTACTACCTATACTCTTGTATTCCTTTTTGATCTCCACATTAAAGAACAGGTGTCAAAGTGAATGGAATGATCATACACAGTGCTGGAAAGAATATAAGCATCTTTTATTTCTACATTGCCAAAGGATTGAACAGAAACAGTTTGCCAGTAAATTTCAGTGTTTCGCAGAGTGACCAGAGATCTAGTTAAAACTTACAAAGTTCTTCAAGGGCTTGCCAGGATAGATTCAGGGATGTTGCTTTCCCTGAATGAAGGGTGTGCGTCTAGAGCAGGGGTTCCCAGCCTGGGTCCATGGGCCCCTTGCTTAATGTTACTGGTCAATGGCATTAAAAAAGGTTGGGAGCCCCTGGTCTAGTGGGTCCAAACTGAGAATAAGAGGGATGCCATTCATGAGTGAAATGAGAAGAAATTTCTTCGCTCAGTACCTTCGGTTTTCTCTACTTTGACTGACTGCGGACGCTCAGTCATAGAGTTCATTCAGGTTAGAAGGTGGATGGAGATTACTTCAGGTAAGTGGGAGGTGTTGCATTTTGGGAAGACAAATCAGGATAGGACTCTCACAGTGAATGGTAGTGCCCTGGGGAGCGTGGTAGAACAGAAAGATCTTTGAGTACAAGTACATGGCTCTCTGAAACCTGCATCACAGGTAGACAGGGTGGTGAGGAGGTCTTTTGGTACTCTGGCTTTCATTATTCAGGACCTTGAGTGTAGTCATTGGGATGTTATATCGCAGTTCAGATTCAGATTCATTTATTTATCACGTGTACATTGAAGCATACAGCAAAAAGCATCATTTGTGTTAACAACCACCACAGCCTAATGATATACTGTGGGGTCAGCCCACAGGTGTTGCCACACATTCCAGTGCCAACACAGCACTCCCACAATGCTCAGCAAAACAACACAAACCAGAACAAAACAGTGGCGCAAAATCTTGCTGAGGTCACATTTGGAATATTGTGTTTAGTTTTAGTCACCCTGCCATAGGAAAGGTGCCAGAAAGGCTGCAGAGGAGATTTATGGGAAGGTTTACCTGTCTCAAAGGACTGAGTGATGGAGAGAGGTTGAGCAGGCTACGACTTTTTACTTTCGAGCACAGGAGAATGAGGGGTGATCTCACTGGTGGTTGGCATCCGTCTGCCTCGAAGGACAAGGAGTGAAGATCATCATCATCACAAGCCTGGGCGGAAGGTATAGAGATCCTGAGATGCCGAGTCATCAAGATCCCCCTCAAGGCCTCACCAGTGTAGTCCAAAGGAAAGCAAAGCAATACATTTGGCACCAGCTTGGCTACAGGATCTGCCAGAAGGATGTTTAACGACGTCCAGCTGCCTGAGGGGGTCCATTCTGGATTTGCTGTCTGGGATTACTCCAGTAGTCTTTGTCTCTCCCTGAGACTTCCCACAAGGCAGTGGGGCTATTTACCCATAGCTGGGGATCTGGTCCGCAAGCATCAGGGCCTGTCCACATGCCTGGGGGCCTGCATGCTACGTGTGCAGGGGCCCGTCCCCTGATCTTATAGAGGTATATAAAATCATGAGGGCACAGATAGGGTCAATGCACAGACCTTTTGTCCCCAGGACTGAGAAATCAAGAACTAGAGACCTACACTTAGCTTGAAAGGGGAGAATTTTTTAAACCAGAGAGTGGTGTGTATATGGAATAAGCCGTCAGAGGAAATAGTTGAGGCAGGTACATTAACAACATTTGAAAGGAATTTGGACATTACAAGGATAGGAAAGTCTTAGAGGATCTGGGCCAACTGCAGGCAGATGGAACTAACTTAGACAACAGACTTGGTTGATGGTCGAGCCAAAGGGCCTATTTCCATGTGGTATGACTCCGACAGACAAGCAACAGATTTCTGGGCTTTATGGAAGCCAAGAGATGTTGGAGCCATGCTGGAAGATGGCACTGAGGTAGGTCATCAATGGCAAAGCAGGCTCATAGAGCAGGTTCTATGAGTACTGCTGTCTCTAATTCTTATCCTTTTAGGTATGTAGAGAGTGAGAATCGTCATGTGATCTATCAATGCAGCTCTCAGTGTGAGGTAAGCCCATATAGTGCTTGTCATTAGTTTTAAGTACAGAAGTAAAACTTGGTCTGAAGCTCCTAGACAATAGTCAACATAATATTAGATTAGATTGGATTATAAGAACATTCAGTCCTTGTTTATTGTCATTTAGAAATGCATGCATGCATTAAGAAATAATACAATGTTCCTCCAGAGTGATATCACAGAAAAACAGGACAAACCGAAGACTAACACTGACAGAACCACATAATTATAACATATAGTAACAGCAGTGCAAAGCAATACCATAATTTGATAAAGAACAGACCATGGGCACGGTAAATAAAGTCTCAAAATCCCGAGTCGATCGACTCCCGAGTGCCTGATAGCAGGCGGCAAAGGGAGAAACTCCCTGCCATAAACCTCCAGGCACTGACAACTGCCGATGCATTGGAAGCACCCGACCACAGCTGACACTAAGTCCATCTGTGCAAAAACTTCGCGCCTCTGACCAGCCCCTCCAATACAACTTCCCGAGCGCCATCCTCTGCAGAGCGCCTTTGACCTTGTCCCGGCCGCCGAAGCAAGCAAAGCCGAGGATTCAGGGCCTTCCCCTCCGGAGATTCCGGACCACACTGTAACAGCGGCAGCGAAGCGGGCATTTCAGAAGTTTCTCCAGATGTTCCTCCGTACTCTCACGTCTGTCTCCATCAAATCAGAATTGTGCACGGTCCCCTACTTGACAAATAACAGACATCGCCACTATCTTCTCCCCCTCCAGCTCTATTATACTGACTGCCACAGTGGGCACTGGCATCGACTCGACTCAGGTGTAGAGGGATGCCAGGCTCCATCACTGTGGGCGCTGGTAGCGACTCACCCCAGGAGCGGCAGACTCCCCATGAGGAGGCAGGAGCAAGAGCTTAGACATAGGAATGCCAATAGAGCATCGGCAGCACAACTGAGCAAAACACCGCGAGACAAATCATTCTCCACAACCACAAGGACTCCGCCAAAGTGCTAAAACAATAGTCCCCTTTAAATAATCACAGAACGTGGAAACTTGTGCCAGTCACAATTAACTTGACAAGATTAAACAGAGAGCACAAGGGCTTAACGACTCGCTTTAAGACAACGTTTAGTAAATACTGGTGCTGGAGAAACCTCGAAGCCAACACCCTTCAGCACGGTGCAGAGGCCTTCAAGTTCATGACAACTGAGTCCCAATATAATACAAACCCAGCGAGGATATTCAAAACAAATAATGTACAATATATTGGATCCAACAAAAGAAATACTGTACTGTTAAAGAAAAGTTTAAGAGATTGTGTTGCATTGCTAATTAGAGAATTGCTTGAAAGAAGAGGAAATGGAAGAACAAGACATCCTTCTCCCACACAGCCCACCCCCACCTCCCATTGTCTGCGAGGAATAGCTGATGTGAGGCCTGCTCTGATATTGATTCCAGAAGCAAAATAGCCCTTAGAGAGAAATAAATCTGGAAATCATTTCGATCATGTAAAAAGTTATGACAGAACAAAATCTAAATGAATCTTATTGACTAAACAGAAGAAAGGAACATTTCCTTTCATTGTGTTCAGCATGGAAAGAGCTGAAATAGATGTTTTAAACATTCAGAACTGGACAGGAGAAAAAGACTAACCCTTTTTGGTCCCCTCAGGGCTCTCCTGCATTTTAATCAGATCATGGCTGATCCAAATCTTTGCCTTTCTTTGATTTATGTCTCTTCCCTTTCAAATAATGTTCCATTAGCCATGTGCATTTGCCTGGGTCCTCACAGGTGCTATGATCTGGAGTTGTATGCATGCCTTAAGTTCTACATGGCAGTGGTTCTGAAACAGAACAATCTTAGCAACATCACGTCTAAATAGCTACTTTGTCTCTGCAGGCAGTTCTTTGTGACTGATGATGACATCTTTCCAGTTTGGTGGGTTTTGAAGTGTCTAAGGAAGCTAACATGGGGACTATATGTTGTTCCATAGCTGGGGCAAGGGGTGGCTGGCAGAATATGCAGCTTGTGAGATGGTCTGATCTCTCCGCTGCTTAGGCAGAGCCTCTTGTGCGCTCCTGATGCATGGCATCAAAGTCCTCAGTTCCACCCCGAATGTTCCTTCTTCACTCTGAGTAGTCATGGGCCAGATATTCCCAGGAGTTAGAGGGGATTTTGCATTTCCTCAAGGTCTTTGAACACATCCTTGATTTTTGTTTTCTACCCAGTAATCTCTTCCCCTGACAGAGTTTGGCCTGGGAAGGAACACCAACATTGCCCGGCCCCCACCTTGTCTTTTCAGTGAATTTGGAGGAGAGTGAAGTGAGCATCGAAGGTAATATAGAAACAAGGAGAAAATAAAATTCAACCTTCATCACACAAGCATCAATGCCATGGAGTACCATGTTCAGCTTCAAATACATTACATGGGGTGTGAAACACATTTATGATGCTGTGTTTCAAGCCAAAACGTTGACGTTTCCTTTTCTCCCACAAATGCTGTTTGACCAAGCAATTCGTCCAGCAGATTGTTTATTACTTATATCTTACCGACATCTTTGAAGAGAACCACGGGCAAAGTGCCCCTCGGGTGTCAGTGCATTCCACTCTTCTGTTCCTGGGTGGCACAGGGAGGAAACAGAGGGTACAATCAGTCACTTTGCATCTGGACTCACGCCAAGCAGTGAGCAGCCATGAGAATAGTATGAGGAGTAAACTGGAGACTTGGGCTGGATGAAGCACAACCCGGTGGCTGTTTCACACTCACAACCCAATATCATTTATTTTAATCTGAAGAATAGCAAAAGAGAGTACAACTAAATCTATATGTCAGGAAAAGGTACATTGTGAGGCTGTTGCTTTAATATCTTGATAGTATTGAATCATTAGGTCCAAAATGTAATGGAGCAGAGACCAGACTGGCAACGACTGGAAGCTGACGTACAAGCATTGCATATATAAACTCATAGCAAGAGAACCAACTTGCCAAAGCTAAAAGCTAAGATCTTGGTGTCACAGAGCTCAGAATGGACCCAAGAACTTTTGTATTCTCACCTATGCAGCCCAACCTCTATCCTCAATAAAAGCATGCAGAATCCAAAAAAAAATTGATCGCAAATAAACTGCTGTCAGAACAAGAAATCAAAGGCACTATTATGAAACAAGAAGTACTTGTTTAAACCACTTCACGGTAACTGACAGCTCCATCTTTTCCCTCCCTCAACCTTTGACACCTTCTCTAACTTGCCTCAGCCTCCTTATTTACTTCCCAAAGGTATAATAAGGTGCTTGAGTCTAAGGTCAATGAAATTCTAGCTTGAAATTCATTCCTTAGTCTGACTGGTTGCATTTCTGGTCTGAATTGGATCACGAGTTGCAAGATCCCAGGGCAGATCACCTAGAGCAAGGATTCGCAACCTGGGGTCCACAGATCCCTCAGTTAATGGTAGGGGTCCATTGCATAAAAACAGTTATGAACCTCTGACCCAGAGTGTGAGTAAAGGGTGTATGAACACAGTGGGGGGAGAGAGGGGATTTCACTCTCACCGGCAGTCAGTAAGTCTGTGTCAGAAATCTATTCAAACATTTTCCTTAGGATCTGTGCACATCAACTGTTGAGTGGCTCACAGTCAAATGTTAGGCACAGAAATGTGAGGGAGAAAAGACTTTTCCACTTTTCTAATACAAACTACCAAAGAAACAACTAAAAGAAAAGAGGACTTCTCTTTCAACTACTTCTTGTTTAACTGATTTTTGGTCAAATGGTTCAACTATAGAAATTAGTTTGCAGGTAAATTCTTGTGTGTGTGTAACAAAATGAAAATATTCCTGTTCAATCAAAAAGGTTCTCAGTGCCCTGTGTTCACTAGCAGGATCCTCAGATGTCTTCATTTTGCTGTGAAAATACAGAAAATATTTCCTGTGTTGATTATTTTAACAAATGAAAAGTTCAATATCAAAGGAATCTGTTTATGATTTCTCTGGCCATATAGATCAGAGGATTCAACCATCTGTGCTCCTGTAATCATTAATGGCTGGGAGAAGGCAGGGGTACTGGAAACATGAATGTTGATTTAAATTCCTCAGTGTCTGCATCAATAACCAAAACAACCAAAGTACAACTTTGAACTGTTCCTTGCAATTTCAGATAATGGTAAATTAAAATTAATTTATTTTACACATGAGATATGGGAAATGAGATATGTTAATTGTAGAGGGAGTAAATTCATCTACAATAAACCTGTGATCCAGCAGATGTTAATTTGATTATTATATTTGCTCAGAAATCATGGAGATATTGGCACTGCAAGTGTTATACTTTTAAGCTTCATAGACTCTCTGATCAAATTGCCAAGGATTTTTTTCTCCATACGCATACAGAATATCACTTGGTAACACCAAATAATGGTTACTTTTTAAAAGTTGTGCAGACATGTTAGTCAGTTCTTTGCTGACAGAGGAAAGAGGTAAAGTATTCAACGTCTGCTTTGTGCTCCGTTGTAATGCTAAGGTCAGCGTGAAGATGGAATTACATTGGATAGCACTGGAAGACAGGTACTGGGTAGCTTATTGACTCAGTAGATAACAGTATGATCCAACATGGTAAATGGCTGGCAAGAATGAACATAGAATATTACAGCACAGTTCAGGCCTTTTTGCCCACAATGGTGTGTTGACCTTTTAACCTACTCTAAGGTCAATCTAACCTTTTTTCCTACATAGCCCCCCATTTTTCTGTCACCCATATGCCTATCTAACAGTCTCCTAAATGCTCCTAATGTATGTACTTCTACCAGCACCCCAGGGGTGGAAGAGAGTTTTTGTTGTGAGCAGATCTGGCGGGGATTGAAGTCACCCCATGCACCTTCTATCGGGCATCCATGGGTGGAGGTCATTCTTCAACTTTGGAAGGTTGAAACAAGCTGTGACAGAAAAAGGGATGAATCCTGAATCTGACCTGAAGCTCCGAGCATCATGACAGGGAAATGCAGGGTCAGTCTGATTTGTTGCCCTGTCCCATCCAGAGAATGGCAATGCAAAATTGGGACAATCGGCAGCTGGCCAGACAGAGAACACTCTCCTGTGTCCATCAGCTCAGTGGTGATCCAATCAGCTCAGATTGCTGTGATGAAGGGCAGTTGTCTTGGCTTTGACCACCACACAATTCGAGGTAGGCCTGCAAGGCTAGACTTTAGTCACTAGGACAGCCCTGCATTGGGACACACTAGAGAGGAGCAGCAAGAAAACATTCAGTGTCTCTAAGTCTATTCTGCCCTTCTAGTGTATCAGAGCAGATCCTATGCTTTAATCCCACTCTCCATCTTGATCCTTAAAGTCTCTGGGTGTCCAGAAACCTATCAACCCCTGAATTACAGTTAACTACAGCTTTCTCATGTGAAGAGAACCCACAACCAGTAGCGTATATAAATTATTCTGTCACAGCCCTAAATGGGCATCCCATCAGCTAGTAAGTAGGGTCCTTGCTGGAGGGAAAACAGGGTTCAGTCCCGGGCCTTCAGTTACTTATAGCTTATACCGCTGAGTTATATGGAAAGACAAAATGTAACATCTGCAGGTTTGCTGGTGAACAAAAGAAGGAGGGAAAGTGAGCAGAGAGGAAGATAGAAGAGATGACAGTGGAACAGAGACAGATTAAGCAGGAAGAAACAGAAAGACAGAATATTTTTAAAAACTAGTGTAGAAGGACCTCAGGCTGGTACACGAAACTAGTGCAAAAAGAAACGCCAAAATGACAACAATGGAATATCCGAGCGAGGTAGAATGATATAGCTGAGAGCGCAGCAGCACCAGCAGGAAGGGTCTGTGAAAGAGGTGATTGGTCGAGAAGTTTGATAGCAGTAATGGTCTTTATTAGAAAGGGTACTGCAAGTTCAAAAGTAAAGCCTTTGGTGACGAAGTTTCACCACGCCACACATGGGAATGTGAACACAGATGGATAAAAGTTTGATCAAAGAAGGAGATTTTAAAAGATCTAGGAAGGAAGTTCCAGCTGAAGGCAATGACAGAATAATTAAAACCAGGGATGAGCAAAGGACCAGAATTAAAGAGTGCATATATTCAGATTATTTAAAAACGCAAACACGAGGAAATCTGCAGATGCTGGAATTTCAAGCAACACACATAAAAGTTGCTGGTGAACGCAGCAGGCCAGGCAGCATCTCTAGGAAGAGGTACAGTCGATGTTTCGGGCTGAGACTCTTTGTCAGGACTAACTGAAAGAAGAGCTAGTAAAAGATTTGAAAGTGGGAAGGGAGGGGGAGATCCAAAATGATAGGAGAAAACAGGAGGGGGAGGGATGGAGCCAAGAGCTGGACAGTTGATTGGCAAAAGGGATATGAGAGGATCATGGGACAGGAGGCTTAGGGAGAATATGAGAGGATCATGGGAGGGCCCCACCTCCCCCTCGTATGCCATCCGTTATTCATTTATATACACACATTCTTTTTCTCTCTCCCCTTTTTCTCCCTCTGTCCCTCTCACTATACCCCTTGCCCATCCTCTGGGCTTCTCCCCCGCCTTTTCTTTCTCCCTAGGCCTCCTGTCCCATGATCTTCTCATATCCCTTTTGCCAATCACCTGTCCATCTCTTGGCTCCATCCCTCCTCCTCCTGTCTTCTCCTATCATTTTGGATCTCCCCCTCCCACTCCCACTTTCAAATCTCTTACTAGCTCTTCTTTCAGTTAGTCCTGACGAAGGATCTCGGCCCGAAACATCGACTGTATCTCTTCCTAGAGATGCTGCCTGGCCTGCTGCGTTCACCAGCAACTTTTATGTGTGTTACGTCAGATTATTGTTTGACAAGAGTTCTACCTTCAATGCTGTAACTCCATGTAAACACATCACCAGTAGCAGGGCCCTGGGAGGCAACGACTCCTTCTGCAACTGGATCCTTGACTTCCTGACCAACAGAGCACGACCAGTACAGACAGGCAGAACACTGCCAATATTATTCTAAACACTGGTGTATCACAAGGCTGCTTTCTCAGCCCCCAGCTCTACTCACTGTACACTCTTGACTACATGTCCAGATTTTGCTCTAATTCCATCTACCAGTTTTCAGGTGATACCACCCTAGTAGGCTGCATCTCAAACAATCACAAGTTGGAGTACAGGAAGGAGATAGAGAGCTTAGTGACATGGTTTCATGACAATCTTTCCTTCAGTGTCAGCAAAACTAAAGAGCTAGTCATTGACTTCAGAAAGGCACATGCTTGTGTCAGTGTTAAGCTTGAGAAGTTTGAAACTTCAAGTTCCTTGGAGTAAATATCACCAAGAGCCTGTCTCAGACAGCATGCCCAGTAAAGCTCACCAACACCTCTACTTCTTCAGGAGGCTAAAGAAATTTTGTATGACCTCATCAACCCTTAACAATTTTAAATGATGCACCACAAAAAGCATTTTGTCTGGATGCATTACAGCTCAGTACGGCAACTGATCTGCACATGACCACAAGAAATTTCCGAGAGATGTGAACACAGTTCAGAACATCATGGAAATCTGTCTCCCCTCTATGGACTCCATCTATATTTTCCTCTGCCTCAGTAAAGCAGCCAGTATAATCAACAATCTCCCACGCAGTGGGTATTCTCTCTTCTCACCTCTCCCAGCAGACAGAAGACACAAAAGCCTGAAAGTATGTACCACCAGGTCAAGGACACCACTGTTATCAGATTCTTGAACAGATCTCTTGTATGATAAGATGGGCTCTTGGCCTCACAATCTACCTCCTTCAAAGGGTATGAGGAGAAGGCAGGAGAGTGGGGATGACTGGAAGAATTGGATCAGCCCATGATTGAATGGCAGAGCACACTCGATGGGCTGAATGGCCTACTTCTCCTCCAATATCTGATGGTCTTATGATCTTGGACTTTGTCATTTATTTGCACTTACTTTTTCAGTAGCTTTTACCCTCTATTCTGCATTGTTATTGTTTACCACCTTCTACCTCCATTAACACCACGAACCTTCATATCATCTGCAAATTTACTAATCCACCCATATACATTCTCGTCCAGGTCATTTATATACATCATAAATAGCAGAGGTATCAGTACAGATCCCTGTGGAACACCGCTTATCACAGACCTTTAGCTAGCATAAGTCCCTTTGACCAGTGGTCCCCAACCACCGGGCCGCGGACTGATACCAGGCCGCAGAGCATGTGCTACCGGGCCGCGAGGAAATGATATGAGTCAGCTGCACCTTTCCTCATTCCCTGTCACACCCACTGTTGAGCTTGAATGCATGCGAGGTCATTACGCATGCGTCATCCATGTCAGCGCGGGAAGAAGATCAATTTCTCAAGCTTGCAAATGACGGTGGACTGAAAAGTCTGTTTGACATAACATCTCTGCTGGCATTCTGGATCAAAGTCAAGGCTAAATATCCTGAGATAGCCACGGAAGCACTGAAAACGTTGCTTCCATTTCCAACATATCTCTGCAATGAATGCAACGAAAACTAAATTGCGGAATAGACTGGACATAAGGAACCCCTTTCGAGTATCGCTGTCTCCCATCACCCCTCGATAGGACCGTCTTGTTGCAGGGAAACAGGCCCAGGGCTCCCACTGATTCAGCGATATTGGTGTGTTGCAATGATTTTATATGTTCATACGGGGAAAATATGCACTGTGTGTTTAATATCCAAACGTTACTTAAAATGTTATGATGCTATTGAATTATAAGTGACTTATAATTGACTTATCACTATATTCATGCAAGGAAAATATGCGCTGTGTGCTTAATATTAAATTTGTGAAATAAACCCTTTTAGAAACGAAATTGAGTGTATTAGCCACTTATAAGTGACTTATAGTTGACTTATCACCTATATTCCGGTTGTGATTAACACCCCCACCCCCGGGTGGCCGGTCCGCAAGAATATCGTCAATGTTAAACTGGTCCGTGGTGCAAAAAATGTTGGGGACCCCTGCCTTTGACCACCACCTTCTGTCTTCTATGGGCAAGCCAGTTCTGAATCCAAATGGATCCCATGCACCTTAATCTTCCATATGAGCCTCCCATAAGGGACATTGTAAAATACCTTACTAAAGTCCATATTGACAACATCCACAGCTCTACCTTCATCAATCACCCTCATCTCATCAAAAAACTCAATCAAGCTAGTAAGACACAACTTGTCCCACACAATACTGCTTCCCCTTATTTCAGCCTCTCTCAATAACCTGGACTACAGCCCAACAGGCTCTGGGGGCTTTCGCACCTATAAGCTCTTTAAGAGACCTCCTCCTTTATCTTGAAAAGCCCTAGCATATCTATGCTCTCAACACTGAACTTCCTGTCCTCCACGTCCTTCTCCTTGGTAAAATACTGATGCGAAGTACTCATTCAGGATCTCACCCGCATCCGAGCAAACACACCTCCCTTTTTCCTTGACAGGCCCTACCATCTCCCTAGTTAACCTCTTGCTCTTGATGTATGCATAGAATGTCTTGGGATTCTCTGTAATCCTACTTGCCAAGGACGTTTCATGGCCCTTCCTGGCTTTCTTAATTCCTGTCTTGAGTTCTGTTCTAGCTTCCTCATAATCCTCATACTGTTTGATTCCAGCTTCCTAAGCTTTACATGCTTCTCCTTTTCCTTGATTAAATTCATCACCTCTCTCTTACTTTGTCATCTTTGACCTACCTTCAGACTGAAACATAGCTGCCATGTACTTTGTGGCAGTTGGTCTTTGAACACCCTCCACGTGTCTTGTCCAAAGGCAACTGTTCTCAATTAACTCTCCCTAGTTCCTGCCTAATGCTCTCCTAATCTCCAGTTTAATACTCTCCCACAAAGTTCAAATTTATCCTTATCTACAGCTATGTTAAAACTTGAGGAGTTGCAGATACCGTTCCCAAGCTGCTCACCCACTGAAAGGTCGGTCACTTGACCGGGCTGATTACCCAGCAGCTGATCCAGTACAGCTCTCCCCTCTTGTAGGACTCTCCTGGATAGACCTAACAAATTCTGCCCCACCTAAACCACTCGCACTGAGAAGTTCCCAGTTTATATCAGAGAAATTGAAGTCCTCCATGACAGAAACTCTATTGGTTTTACACCTTCCTTAATTAATCAGAGCATTGAGTATAGGAGTTGGGATGTAATGTTGAAATTGTATAAGGCATTGGTAAGGCCAGATTTGGAGTATTGTGTACAGTTCTGGTCACCGAATTATAGGAAAGATGTCAATAAAATTGAGAGAATGCAGAGGAGGTTTACAAAAATGTTGCCTGGGTTTCATCTCCTAAGTTACAGAGAAAGGTTGAACAAGTTAGGTCTTTATTCTTTGGAGCATAGAAGGTTGAGGGGAAACTTGATGGAGGTGTTTAAAATTATGAGGGGGATAGATAGAGTTGACATGGATAGGCCTTTTCCATTGAGAGTGGGGGAGATTTAAACAAGAGGGCATGAGTTGAGAGATAAAGGGCAAAAGTTCAGGGGTAACATCAGGGGGAACTTCTTTACTCAGAGAGTCGTAGCTGTGTGGAATGAGCTTCCAGCAGAAGTGGTTGAGGCAGGTTCGATGTTGTCATTTAAAGTTAAATTGGATAGATATATGGACAGGAAAGGAATGGAGGGTTATACGCTGAGTGCAGGTCGGTGGGACTAGGTGAGAGTAAGAGTTCAGCATGGACTAGAAGGGTTGAGATGGCCTGTTTCCGTGCTGTAATTGTTATATGGTTAATTTGCCTGTATATATCTTCCTCAATATCCTGGTGGCTATTTGGGGGTTGGTAATACAGTCCCATTGGAGTGATTACACTCTTCCTAATTTTGAGCACTACCTATATAGACTCAGTGGACAAGCACTCCATTATATCCCCTCTGAGTGCAGCTGTGATATTGTCCCTGATAGATAGAGCAACTCCATCCCTTCCTTTTTACCTCCCTCTCTATCTTTTCTTAAACATCAAAACCCTGGGACATTAAGTACCCACTCCCATCCCTCTCACAGCCAAATCTCTGTAATGGCCACAACAGAGGGAAAATAAATCAGCCACGATGGACTGGCGGAGCAGACACGACGGGCCAAGTGGCCAAATTCTGCTCCTATGTCTTATGGAAACTGGCATTTTTCAGATGCTGGTGATGAAACGCAGTACCTGGATGGGAATAGGAAGATGGGCTATGACAGATCCCCGGGGGACACCAGAGGTGACAGAGAGGTTATTGCTAGTGGTTTCCTAACACAAGTGGAACCAGGTGAAGATAGTTAACACATGGAGGGGAGCATTGTTGCTACACAGCAGAGAAGTATTAGAAGGTACAACATCAGTAAAGACCATTCAGTTTGTGCCAGATCCCAGAACAATCTCATTCACCCAAGAATGTCGTCTGCAACTTACTCTCACTACATTCCCATTGCCCCTCCCCACCCACCCAATTTCTAGAACTCATACACTCACTAGGGCCAATTTATAGTGACCAATTAACCTTGTAACACACATATCTTTGGGATGTGGTGGTAAACTCTGGCACCCAGGGGAAACACATGCAGTCACGGGAAAAAAGTCCAAACTCCACCCAACAGCACTGCAAGTTGGGATTGAGCCAGGTTCGTTGGTGCTTTGAGGTAGCATCTCCACCAGATGCACCACCCAACAGCCCAATGTTCACCCTGTATCAATGTGTAGGGGACACAATGAGAAGGATGAGCAGGGTTAGCTCCCCGTGAAGTGGTCAAATAGGATGTCTTTTTTGATTTTGCTGAAGATCGTTTTGGTGATAGGGCAGGGCCAGAGGTCTGAATAGAGGCTTCAGACTTGGTAGGGAGAAAGATAGGGGATAATGGTTCATTTGAGGATAATGAAAAAGGAACTTATAAGGCAATTGATAAGGTGCTGGAATGCAAGAATAGAGAAACTAAGAGTGTTTCTTTGTAATTCACTTTGTGATATTTGCTTTGTTGAAGGCTGGACTTCATTGTGCACCTAATTCTCCTTGTGAAGATAGCCATGAGCTGCTTTCTCCAGTTTCTTAGAGGAGAGGGATTCTAGAACATAGAACATTACAGCACAATACGTAATGATGATAGATTCGAAAGGTGAGTTCTGCTTCTGGGATGAGAGAAACAGTCACGATATCCAGCTAACATGGGGACCGGGATATTTTGTAACTCACATCCTATTTAATGATTGCTTCATCCAGTGCCCCGGGTGGCTGTGTGCGCGCAAATGACTGTAATTTTTTTTTTGTCAGCTACACTCAGAGACCATTTTATTAGGTACTTCCTGATTCTGATGCAGTGGCCACTGAGTGTATGTTCATGGTCTTCTGCTGCTGTAGCCCGTCCACTCCGAGGTTTGACAAGTTGTGCGTTCAGAGATGCTCTTCTGCACACCACTGTTGTAACCTGTGGTTATTTGAGTTATTTTTTTCCTTCCTGTCAGTTTGAACCAGCCTGGCCATTCTCCTCTGACCTCTCATTAACAAGACATTTTTTGTCCACTGAACTGCTGCTCACTAGATGTTTTCTTGTTTTTCGTGTCATTCTCTGTAAATACTAAAGGCTATTGTGTGTGAAAATCCCAGGTGATCAGTAGCTTATGAGATGCTCAAACCATGCCACCTGGCTGCAATAATCATTGCACGGTCAATGTCACTTGGGTCACATTCCTTTCCCATTCTGACGTCTGAACAATAATTGAACCTCCTGACCCTGTCTGCATGATTTTATGCTGTGAGTTTCTGCCACATAATTGGTGATTAAATACTGGCATTAATGAGCAGGTGTAGCGGTGTACCTAATAAAGTGGCAACTGAGTGTATCTTCATCAGAGGAACTTGGAGGACCCACACCTTTAACAAAAACGTGACCCTTCTCTACAGCAAAGCAATAGATAAGGAAAGACTGACGACTGCACAGGGGGAAGGTAAAAGCTTGGGGTTCTATAGTATGAAAGTCCAAATTTTTCTTGTATGTTTCTATTTAAAGCCAAACTTACTGACTCCTGGATGGTGCTCGAGTCAACATCAGTTTTCACTGGTATAATTGTTCATTTGTGGAATCAATGAAATGTCACCTCTATCTGGGGTTTGATGTACAAAGCACTTATGAAAGAGATTTGATTCAATAGCTGTCAAGGAGAATTATTAGTTTCAGATAAACTCAGGATAAATGAGAATTCAACCCCTAGGCTGTAATATTGTATTAAGGCTTTTCTGTCAATGTCCATCTGTGGATATAGATTTGTTTTCATTTTTTAATGCCTAGATTCTGCTAAAAAAAGATCTGAAGGAATACAACTTTCTTTGTCACATTAGTCTTCAAATATTCTTGGCTCAAAGCTCATTACAAGATAGAATATGATGCACTCCAACCCATATGACTGTGCCTGTAATCCATTGCCAACTCTAGATGATATCATCATATCATCTACAATGTTTTTTTAACTAACTCCTTGCCAACGAACTTTGTAACTGGTACCAGCTGCGAACATTTGAGTCTCGGCAAAGAAAATAGGAAGGGGAAAGTAAGTCAGAAATGGGAAATTAAATCTATCCAGCATCAAGCGTTCGTTTCAGAAATAGAAAACAGAAAATGCCACAACTGCTCAGCACCTGTAGAATTTCTGGAAAGAGGAACAGTTAGGATTTTAGGAGTGACATCCTTCATCAGCACTAGACGTCTCTTCCCAATACTAAGTGTCCAGAACCAGAAACATTAACAGCTTCTCGTTCCACGTTGCTTCTGAATAGAACTCCGGCATGCTGGGGGCAATTCAGGGAAGTCTTAGCTTCTTCATACAGAGGAAGCTGTGAGTAGAGAGTTCAAATATGTACTTTCCTTCACCAGAAGCATCTATGAGAAATTTTCAACCCTCAAAATTGGGTATATATAGACTGGGTGATGTGAAACTAGGTATCTAGAAACCCCATTTGTCTGGTTTTTATTAGAAATGGAACAGGGTGGCAGTAACCAATCAGTTCTTAAGCTCTGTGCCCCAGAATTCTCAACGCCTTTAGACTACTTTTGCCTGCCTGGCGTTTCCTGATCTCAGGAAACCCTTTGGCTAATGCGAAGCAAGAACTGCGGGACATACGAGGAAGCTCTGTTCCATTTATCTGTGGGATGGGTTTAACAGATCCACCAACACAGAGATCTGTTGAATTCAACTCAAAGTCAAAGTCAAAGAAGTTAAAAAGAATTATTAACGTACATATACTGTATGTCACCTTTCACTACCTTGAGATTCATTTTCAAATGGTTCCGTTTATTATCATGGAATATATACGGTATACAGTCTGAGATACTTGTCTACGCAGACCTCCACAAAAAACAGAAGAACCACAAAGCATGAATGACAGAAAAATGTTAGAACCCCATACCCCCCTCCACCTCCCACAGATATTTACAGGAAAATAAAGAAATACAATTCATTTTATGGAAAACTATTCATAAATGAAAACTGTTAAACAATCAAGGTGCAAGAGACAAAAAATTGTGCAAAGAAAATAAATAAATAAATGCACACATACGTTCGTACATAAATAGCCCTGAGAACATGAGTTGTCGAGCCCTTGAAAGTGAGTCTGCGGAATCAGTTCAGAGTTGAGAATAGTGAAGCTGGCCATGCTGGTTCTACAGCTTGATGGTTACAGGCTAATAACTGCTCTTGAATTTGGTGCTGTGGGGTCTAAAGCTCCTGTACCTCCTGCCTCATAGTGGCAGTAGGAAAAGAGCATGGCCTTGGTGGTGGGGGATCTTGATGATGGATGCTGCTTTGCTGGGACAGCACTCCTTGTAATTATGTTCAATGGTGGGCAGTGTCCTATGCCCCAAGTGCACTTCCCTTCTTCAAGCTGAACCTCCAGTATTGCGTAGCTAGAGTACCCAGGGCACAGAAGTTAGAGATTTTGCCTCCTGATTTCCAGTGTTGTCCGTATGGAGTTTGTATGTTCTCCCTGTCACTGGGTAGCTTCCCCTCAGGATCCTCCCACATTCCAAAGATGTGGTGATGAGTTAATTGGATCCTCGAAGTTATTTCTAATGCAGGTAAAAATATCAAAAGAATCATGCAGGGCGGGGGTTGCAAGTGAGGCAGAGCGTCAGCAGCCAATTAAGCATGAGTCTGATTCTGGGCATCAGTGACTAGTCCAGACAGGGAAACACCAGTCACTAGTCTGGACAGGGGAACACCAGTGACTGGTCTGGACAGGGGAGCACCAGTGACCTGACCGGACAGGGGAATGCCAGTGACCAGTCCAGACAGGAACACCAGTGACCGTTCTGGACAAGAGGGTCTGTATGGCTTATTTCTGATACCTCTGATTCTCAGCTTTCCCCTGCCTTTGCAACGTTTCCTGTTTGTGGGTCTTGTGCTCGTTTTGGCATGACAATAACGCCAAGCGAAACACTCGTGTGTTTCCAGGTCTATTAGCATTGCAGAATTAGTATCCAAGTGCATTGAGTTATTGGACCGTAAAGTGAGTGTCCACATGCACATGCTGAATATGAAATAGCAATGCTGCATGGTTTAAAACATTTGGTATGCAGAAAGTGTGGTTTCTGCAAAGCAAGTAGAGAAATTAATTGTAAGTGAGTTGGAAGCAATTAAACTCTGAAAGCACTAAAGCTGGGAGAGACAGTGTGACAGAGTGGCCAGAGTTAGCAGTGTAAGTCACAAAGAATTACTGCTGTTTTCACTGCTGGCAGCACAGATTGTCAGGAAGCATCCAAAAGGAAATGTTTATGTGAAGTGTTCACATGCTTAACAGGGCAATTATTTCTTTATTGTGTTGACGCGTGGCCAAGTGGTTAAGGCGTCGGTCTAGTGATCTGAAGGTCACTAGTTCGAGCCTCGGCTGAGCAGCGTGTTGTGTCCTTGAGCAAGGGACTTAACCACACATTGCTCTGCGACGACACCGGTGCCAAGCTGTATGGGTCCTAATGTCCTTCCCTTGGACAACATTGGTGTCATGGAGAGGGGAGACTTGCAGCATGGGCAACTGCTGGTCTTCCATACAACCTTGCCCAGGCCTGCGCCTTGGAAACCTTCCAAGGCACAAATCCATGGTCTCACAACACTAATGGATGTCTATATTTCTTTATAAACTAAAGAGCTTTTCAGAATGCTGAACTGGTTTTGAAGGTCCCCAAGCAGCAATACTTTTTCAGATGTACTGTGGAGAGCATTCTAACTGGTGGCATCACCATCTGATATGCAAGTGCCAACAAAGAGGAGCGGAAAAAGCTGCAGAGGGTTGTAAACTCAGCCAGCCCCCACATGGGCACCAGCCTCCCCACCTTCGGGGACGTCTTCAAAAGGCAATGCTTGAAAACGGCAGTATTCATCATCAGGGACCTCCATCACCCAGGACATGACCTCTCCTCATTGCTACCATCATGGAAGAGGTACAGGAGCCTGAAGACACACACTCAACATTTCAGGTACAGCTTCTTCCCCTCCGCCATCAGATTTCTGAATGGTCCATGAACCCATGAACACTATCCCACTTACTACTCTCATTTTGCACTACTTATTTATTTTATTACATTTCTTATTGTATCATACAGTGATTTTTATTCTGTATTACTCTGTACTGCTTCCACGAAACAACAAACTTCACAACGTATGTCAGTGATAATAAACCTGATTCTGGCTCTGATTTATATTAGATCATTATTGCCAGGCAAGCTCTGCAACTGACTGAAACTGGAATCATCTGTAACTCTGCGCAAGGATGATATCTGGTCATCATCATCATCATCAGGTGCCGTGCCCAGTTTGAGCTTTGACTGCGATGGCCCACACACTCCTGTTTCAGGTTAAGTGGATCAATTCATTGGTATTCATTTCCAATCCTCTGGCTGCTGTCTCCATCATTTGTCTTTGTCTTCCCCTTGCTTTCTTCCCTTCCACCTTTCCCATTCTAACTCCTCTTTCCTAATCACATGTCCAATGAAGTTACGTTGCCTTTTCATGATCTCGTACATTATTTCTCTTTTTGTGCTTGCTCTGTTCATGACATCCTCATTAGATATTTGTTTTGTCCATGATATTCTTTACATCCTCCTCAAAAACCACATCTCTGCTGCTACAATTTGTTTCCTCATGTTACTAGATATTGTCCAACATTCTGAGCCATATAACATAACTGGATAAACATAACATTTCAGTACTCTGAGGCGGGTTGTCATGCCTAGTTTAGTATTGGTCAGTATACTCTTCATTCTCGTAAGGGTGTCTTTTGCCATCCCTGTTCTTGTTTTGATGTCCATGTCGCACCTGCCATCTGATGTCACCCAGCTTCCAAAGTAGCAAAAGTTGTTAACTTGTTTTATGTCTTCCCCGTTTATTCTCAGCCTGCAGATAGGATTCTCCTTCTTTTTGGATATCACCATAAATTTTGTCTTTCTACAATTGATAGATAGACCCATTTTTGCACTTTCTTCAACGATTATATCAATTAAGTTTTGTAGTTCTTCCTCCGTACTTGCAATTAACACAGTGTCATCTGCATATCTGAAATTATTGATGTTTTCACCGCCAACTTTGATTCCCAAGATATCTTTTATTTTTTGTAATATTGTTTCAGTGTACACATTAAATAAATCATGGGAAAAAACACACCCTTGTCTAATGCCTCTCTTTATTTTCGTAAACTGACTCACTTCTCCATCTATTCCTTCAGCAGCAGTTTGATACCAGTACAGATTTCTGATTAGGCGGAGGTCTTTCAAATCTAAATCTAGAGTTTTCTGTAATATTCTAATTCCTGTTTCCTAATCACATGTCCAATGAAGTTACATTGCCTTTTCATGATCTCATACTTTATTTCTCTTTTTGTGTTTGCTTTGTTCATGACATCCTTGTTAGATATTAGTTTTGTCCATGATATTCTTTGCATCCTCCTCAAAAACCATATCTCTGCTGCTACAATTTGTTTCCTCATGTTACTAGATATTGACTGTGAAAATTCATTTCAATTGCCGGCATTGTTTGGGCATTAGTGAATCTGATCTATTTCAACCCACTCTGCAATAGGGGCACCAGCTTGCAGCTCAATGTGTGCTGTTCAGCATATTGAGATGGGGAGCACCATGTACCGCTTGGTGTGTTGCCTCCCAGGTGCCAGGGTGCGGGATGTCTCGGATCGGGTCCAGAATAATCTGAAGGGACAGGGCGAGCTGTCTTGGTACGTATTGGTACCAATGACATAGGTAGGAGAAAGGAGGAGGTCCTGAAGAGAGATTTCTGGGAGTTAGGAAGGAAGCTGAGAAGCAGGACCTCCAGGGTAGTAATCTCGGGATTGCTACCTGTGCCACATGCTAGCGAGGGCAAGAATAGTAGGATCAGGCAGATGAATGCCTGGCTGAGAGACCGGTGCAGGGGGCAGAGCTTCAGATTCTTGGATTATTGGGATCTCTTCTGGGGGAAGTATGACCTGTTCAAAATGGACGGGTTACACCTGAACACAAAGGGGTCCAATATCCTGGTGGGAAGGTTTAATAGAGCAGTTAGGAAGGGTTTAAACTAATTTGGCAGGGGGATGGGAACCGGAATGATAGAGTGGAGGAAGATGAAAACAGAGATAAATCTAAGATAGTGAGCAGTAAAGATGTCAGGAAAGACAGGCAGGTGATGGGGCAAATTTGCAGCCATTGGGATGAGTTGCAGTGCAATCAAAGCAAAAAGTACAAAGTACTGGTCTTAAGGTGTTACACTTAAATGCATACTGCATAAGGAATAAGGTGAATGATCTTGTTGTACAGCTACAGATTGGCAGGTATGATATTGTGGCCATCACGGAGACGTGGCTAAAGGATGCATGTCTCTGGGAGCTGAATGTCCAAGGATACACAGTGTATCGGAAGGATAGACAGATAGGCAGAGGGGGAGGCGTGGCTTTATTGGTAAGAGATGATATTAAATCATTAGAAAGAGGTGATATAGGATTGGAAGGTACAGAATCTTTATGGGTTGAGCTAAGAAATCGCAGGGGTAAAAGGACCCTGATGGCAGTTATTTATAGGCCTCCAAACAGCTGCAGGGATGTGGACTACAAATTACAACTGGAAATAGAAAAGGCTTGTCAGAAGGGCAGTGTTATGATAATTGTGGGGGATTTTAACATGCGAGTGGATTGGAAAAGTCAGGTCGGCACTGGATCTCAAGAGAGAGAATTTGTAGAATGTCTGCGAGATGGCTTTTTAGAACAGCTTGTTGTTGAGCCCACTAGGGGATCGGCTGTACTGGATTGGGTATTGTGTAATGAACCGGAGGTGATTGGAGAGATTGAGGTGAAGGAACCCTTAGGAGGCAGTGATCATAACATGATTGAGTTCACTGTGAAATTTGAAAAAGAGAAGTCGAAATCCGATGTATCGGTATTTCAGTGGAGTAACGAAACCAGATTTCCCTCAGGATTAATAAAGTATATCTACCTATCTATCTATAGGAAATTACAGTAGCATGAGAGAGGAACTGGCCAAAGTTGACTGGAAAGGGAAGGACGGCAAAGCAGCAGTGGCTGAAGTTTATGCGAGAAGTGAGGAAGGTGCAAGGCAGATATATTCCAAAAAAGAAGAAATTTTCTAATGGAAAAAAGATGCAACCGTGGCTGACAAGAGAAGACAAAGCCAAAGTTAAAGCAAAGGAGAGGGCATACAAGGAAGCAAAAATTAGTGGGAAGACAAAGGATTGGGAAGTTTTTAAAAGCTTACAAAAGGAAACTAAGAATGTCATTAAGAGGGAAAAGATGAACTATGAAAGGAAGCAAGCAAATAACATCAAAGAGGATACTAAAAACTTTTTCAAGTATATAAAGAGTAAAAGACAGGTGAGAATAGATATAGAACCGATAGAAAATGATGCTGGAGAAATTGTGATAAGGAGATGGCAGAGGAACTGAACGAGTATTTTGCATCAGTCTTCACTGAGGAAGACATCAGCAGTATACCGGACACTCAAGGGTGGCAGGGAAGAGAAGTGTGTGCAATCACAATTACGACAGAGAAAGTACTCAGGAAGCTGAATAGTCTAAGGGTAGGTAAATCTCCCAGACCAGATGGAATGCACCCTCGTGTTCTGAAGGAAGTAGCTGTGGAGATTGCGGAGGCATTAGCGATGATCTTTCAAAAGTCAATAGATTCTGGCATGGTTCCAGAGGACTGGAAGATTGCAAATGTCACTCCGCTATTTAAGAAGGAGACAAGGAAGCAAAAAGGAAATTATAGACCTGTTAGCTTGACATCGGTGGTTGGGAAATTGTTGGAGTCAATTGTCAAGGATGAGGTTACAGAGTACCTGGAGGCACATGACAAGATAGGCAGAATTCAGCATGGTTTCCTTAAGGGAAAATCCTGCCTGACAAACCTATCACAATTTTTTGAGGAAATTACAAGTTGGTTAGACAAGTGAGATGCAATGGATGCTGTATATTTGGATTCTCAGAAGGCCTTTGACAAAGTGCCGCACATGAGGCTGCTTAACAAGATAAGAGCCCATGGAATTATGGGAAAGTTATATATGTAGATAGGGCATTGGCTGATTGGCAGGAAACAGAGAGTGGGAATAAAGGGATCCTATTCTGGTTGGCTGCTGGTTACCAGTGGTGTTCCACAGGGGTCCGTGTTGGGGCCGCCTCTTTTTATGTTGTACATCAACGATTTGGATTATGGAATAGATGGCTTTGTGGCTAAGTTTGCTGCTGATACAAAGATAGGTGGAGGGGCCAGTAGTGCTGAGGAAATAGAGAGTCTGCAGAGAGACTTGGATAGATTGGAAGAATGGGCAAAGAAGTGGAAATTGAAATACAATGTTGGCAAGTGTATGGTTATGCACTTTGGCAGAAGAAATAAACGGGTGGGCTATTATTTAAATGGGGAGAGAATTCAAAGTTCTGAGATGAAATGGGATTTGGGAGTCCTCGTGCAGGATACCCTTAAGGTTAACCTCCAGGTTGAGTCAGTGGTGAAGAAGGCGAATGCAATGTTGGCATTCATTTCTAGAGGAATAGAGTATAGGAGCAGGGATGTGATGTTGAGGCTCTATAAGGCACTGGTAAGACCTCACTTGGAGTACTGTGGGCAGTTTTGGTCTCCTTATTTAAGAAAGGATGTGCTGACGTTGGAGAGGGTACAGAGAAGATTCACTAGAATGATTCCGGGAATGAGAAGGTTAACATATGAGGAACCTTTGTCCGCTCTTGGACTGTTTTCCTTGGAGTTTAGAAGAATGAGGGGAGACCTCAGAAACATTTTGAATGTTGCAAAGCATGGACAGAGTGGATGTGGCAAAGTTGTTTCCCATGATGGGGGAGTCTAGTACGAGAGGGCGTGACTTAAGGATTGAAGGGCGCCCTTTCAGAACAGAGATGCGAAGAATTTTTCTTAGCCAGAGGGTGATGAATCCATGGAATTTGTTGCCACGGGCGGCAGGGGAGGCCAAGTCATTGGGAGTATTTAAGGCAGAGATTGATAGGTATCTGAGTAGCCAGGGCATCAAGGGTTATGGTGAGAAGGCAGGGGAGTGGGTCTAAATGGGAGAATGGATCAGCTCATGATAAAATGGCAGAGCAGGACTCGGTGGGCCAAATGGCCGACTTCTGCTCCTTTGTCTTATGGTCTTAAGGTACCATGTATGAAACCAGAATATGAAGTGAATAACATATATGTATGAGGCATATCAGCATGAGCAATGCAATGAAAAGGAGTGGAATAAACAGGGGTCATGTGCTTTAGCAGCTCTCTGTTCTGTTAGTGATTCATTGTATCCCTGGCACCACATGTAGGGAGAACGAACACGAACACACACAAACACGTATAGCAAACAATGAAAAAGATTATCTGAGATGACATTAAGATTTAGATGAACTGAGAAAGTGGGCCAAAGAATGGCCACTGGAATTTAACTCAAGCAAATGTAAGCTCTTGCATTTTTTGATGTTAAACCAGGGCAGGAGTAAATGATGGGGCCTCAGAGATTGGGGTAGACCTGGAAGTGGCAACACTGGTAGACAGGGTAGTGAAGAGAGTCTGGCACACTTGCCTTCTTTGACCAGGGCAATGAGTACTGGAGTTGGGATGTCATGTTGCAAATGCACTAGTCATTAGTGAGACCACACTTGGAGTATTCTGCACAGTTCTGGTCATTCAGTTATAAGCAGGAAGGGTGTAGGAAAAGTTCATGACGATGTTATTGAGAATGGAGGACTTGAGTTATAAGGAGAGGCTAGATAGCCTGGGATGGCTTTCCCCTGGAGCGTGATCTTATATAGTTATATAAAACCATGAGGGCTATGGGTAGTCGGAGTCTTTCTACTGGAGTGGGGTGTATAAAACTCAAGGACATAAATTTAAGCTGAGAAGGGAAAGATTTAAAAGGGACCTGAGAAGAAAAATTTGCATGTTGAAATGGGCATGTGGAACAAGCTTCCTGACGAAGTGGTAGAGGCCAGTAATGTTTAAGAGACATTTAGACAGTTTTATCCTCCAAGAGCACCACAGCTTTGTCATGGGGTTTGGAAGCTTGTGTGCCTCAATGACCCAGAGAGCTGTGCTGGCTGGAGTCAGGGCTTTATGCTTTGGCTGCCAGTAGGGTCACCTATGCCAAACAGGTCAAAGGGTAGAGGCCAGACTAAGAGTGGTCCATTGGCCCTCCAGGTTCGGGACTTCAGCTCAGGCTTAACAACCCTGACTGATGAAACAAAACTGTTACAGAAAATGCAATGAAGAATCCTTCTACATCTGAGTGGCCAAGGACAGACAGAGGTGGAGGTGCTGCCCTAGATGCCAGCAGCGTAACAGAAAGTAAGAAAGACGGGTATATGAGTAGAAGAGGTTTTGAGGGATATGGCAAATGGGACCAATTTGGATATATATTTTGTCAGTATGAACAGGTTTGGGCAAAGGGTCTGTTTCCATGCTTTTTAACTTACGGCAATCTCACACACTTCTTTGGTTGTCCATTGAAATCCAATGATGTCCACTCCTTTAACGGTGAGATCTTTGATGACTATACAGTCCTATCCTGGACCCACAAGCCCTATTGGAGGTGGCATGTACATGTGGTAGTGGTGGCAATAATGGTTGCATTTCTCCTGGCTCTCTTCTGCTGTCTTCTGGTTGTTTTTCCATCTCCAGAATACAAACCCCGTCCCAACACAGTTGTCACCAAGTGGTATGGTCAGCAGCAACCTCCTCCAGGTCCTCGGGTCTGATCTTACACTTCATTAAAGCATTCTTCTTCTGATCCTTATAGCACTTCTTTGGCCTTCCAGCTGAGCGTCGGTCAAGCCAAGCCACCACAGGTACAGATGAAGGATAGGACAGAATATTGGCCAAAACTTTGCACAAGAAGCTTAAAAAGCTCCTAAGCAAGTACTTTGGGTGAAGAGCAGCGCAGTGCTCCCAAGAAAAGAGCAAGGCTGTACAGAAATACTGGGGCCAATGAACCAATTTCCAATGTCTGCACACTGGGTCAACAGAGCTCCCTTTGGGTCCATAAATTGCATCACAAGAGAATTGCAGTTAACTTAATAAATCAGAGGGTGCAGCCACTAAACTAAACTGATAGTGAAAACGTGGGGAACTACACTACAATGCATAAAAGCATGCGGACACTGTCAAGAGGTTCAGCAGTTGATCAGAATTGGGAAGAAATGTGATCTAATTGACCTTGACTGTGGAATAATTGTTGGTACCATACAGCATGGGTTCAGTATCTCAGAAACTGCTGATCTCCTGGGATTTTCATGCACAATAGTCTTTAGAGTTTACAGGGAATGCTGAGAAAAACAAAACGACATCTAGAGAGTGGCAGTTCTGTGGGTGAAAGCACCTTGATAATGAGAGAGATCAGAGAAGAGGGGCCAGACTGGTGCAAGCTGATAGAAGATGACAGTAACTCAAATAACAATGTGTTACAATAGTGGTGTGCAGAAGAGCATCTCTGAATGCACTACACATCAAACCTGGAAGTTGATGGACTACAGTTGCAGAAAACCATGAATGTACAATCAGTGACTGCTTTATTAGGTACAGGAGAGAGGGAAGGAATGTTGACTCAGACCATGAGAGGCCTGCGTTGGGAATTTTCATGCCTTACAAGGCATAGGTTGGAAGTCTGTGTGGGGCGCCACTCCTCACACAGACTAGAGCAATGTGTGATTAAGTGCCTTGCTCAAGGGCACAAACACGCTGCCACAGCTGAGGCTCGAACTAGCGACCTTGAGGTAACTAGACAAACACCTTAACCACTTGGCCACATGCCCAACACAGGAAGTACAGGAAATACCAAACAAATTGGCCACTGAGTGTATTTAAACTTTGATAAATTTACTTTGAACTAGGTTGTCTGACCTCTTTTCAGAAGGATGGTTTCACACACATTACTACACAAAGCAAGTCTACACAATACTGAAGTCAGTGAGAAAAAAGGAAATTGGATTTATAAAGTTTTTATGGCACCAGAGGCAAGTGGAAAAGAAGAACTACTTCAAAACAAAGTTATGGTTAAATAGTCAGTACATTGATACAACTATTGATATGAAAGTAGCCCATAATAAATTATTTAAACAAGAATGCTTAATTGGAATCAAATTTAATGTCACTGTCATGTCATGAAATTTGTGATCTTTACAGCAGCATTATAATGAAATACATGATAAATATAGAGAAAGAAAAACGGAGTTACATGGAGTATATATATATATGTCTAATAAATAGTTAAGTGAAAATAAATAGTGCAAAATAACAAAAAAAAAGTATGAGGTAGTGTTCATGGATTCAATGTCCATTTAGAAATCAGATGGCAAAGGGGAAGAAACTGCTCCTGAATCACTGAGCATGTGCCTTCAGGCTTCAGGCTTGGGTAAGAGTGACCATGATATGGTGGAATTCTTCATTAAGATGGAGAGTGACATAGTTAATTCAGAAACAAAGGTTCTGAACTTAAAGAAGGCTAACTTTGAAGGTATGAGACGTGAATTAGCGAAGATAGACTGGCAAATGATACTTAAAGGGTTGACGGTGGATATGCAATGGCAAGCATTTAAAGATCGCATGGATGAACTACAACAATCATTCATCCCAGTTTGGCAAAAGAATAAACCAGGGAAGGTAGTGCACCCTTGGCTGACAAGGGAAATTAGGGATAGTATCAATTCCAAAGAAACATACAAATTAGCCAGAAAAAGCAGCACACCTGAGGACTGGGAGAAATTCAGAGTCCAGCAGAGGAGGACAAAGGGCTTAATTAGGAAGGGGAAAAAGATTGAGAGAGAAAGCTGGCAGGGAATATTAAAAACTGACTGTAAAAGCTTTTATAGATATGTGAAAAGAAAAAGATTGGTTAAGACAAATGTAGGTTCCTTACAGTCAGAAACAGGTGAATTGATCATGGGGAACAAGGACATGGCAGACCAATTGAATAACTACTTTGGTTCTGTCTTCACTAAGGAGAACATAAATAATCTTCTGGAAATAGTAGGGAACTGAGGGTCTAGTGAGATGGAGGAACTGAGGGAAATACATGTTAGTAGGGAAGTGGTGTTAGGTAAATTGAAGGGATTAAAGGCAGATAAATCCCCAGGGCCAGATGGTCTGCATCCTAGAGTGCTTAAGGAAGTAGCCCAAAAAAATAGTGGATGCATTAGTGATAATTTTTCAAAACTCTTCAGATTCTGGACTAGTTCCTGAGGATTGGAGGGTGGCTAATGTAACCCCACTTTTTAAAAAAGGGAGAGAGAAACCGAGGAATTATGGACCGGTTAGCCTGACATCGGTGGTGGGGAAAATGCTAGAGTCAGTTATCAAAGATTTGATAACAGCACACTGGGAAAGCGGTGAAACCATCGGACAAAGTCAGCATGGATTTGTGAAAGGAAAAGCATGTCTGACGAATCTCATAGAATTTTTTGAAGATGTAACTAGTAGAGTGGATGGGGGAGAACCAGTGGATGTGGTATATTTGGATTTTCAAAAGGCTTTTGGCAAGGTCCCACACAGGAGATCAGTGTGCAAACTTAAAGCACACAGTATTGGGGGTAAGGTATTGATGTGGATAGGGAATTGGTTGGCAGATAGGAAGCAAAGAGTGGGAATAAATGGAATCTTTTCAGAATGGCAGGCAGTGACTAGTGGGCTACTGCAAGGCTCAGTGCTGGGACCTCAGGTGTTTACAATATATATTAATGATTTAGACAAGGGAATTAAATGCAGCACCTCCAAGTTTGCGGATGACACGAAGCTGGGCAGCAGTGTTAGCTATGAGGAGGATGCAGGGTGACTTGGATAGGTTAGGTGAGTGGGCAAATTCATGGCAGATGCAATTTAATGTGGAAAAATGTGAGGTGATCCACTTTGGTGGCAAGAACAGGAAAACAGGTTATTATCTGAATGGTGGCCAATTAGGAAAAGGGGAGGTGCAACGAGATCTGGGTGTCATTGTACACCAGTCATTGAAAGTAGGCATGCAGGTACAGCAGGCAGTGAAAAAGGCGAATGGTATGTTAGCATTCATAGCAAGAGGATTCGCGTACAGGAGAAGAGAGGTTCTACTGCAGTTGTACAAGGGCTTGGTGAGACTACACCTGGAGTATTGTGTGCAGTTTTGGTCCCCTAATTTGAGGAAAGACATTCTTGCCATAGAGGGAGTACAAAGAAGGTTCACCAGATTGATTCCTGGGATGGCAGGACTTTCATGTGATGAAAGACTGGATCGACTAGGCTTACACACTCTGGAATTTAGAAGATTGAAGGGGGGATCTTATTGAAACGTATAAAATTCTAAAGGAATTGGACAGGCTAGATTCAGGAAGATTGTTCCCAATGTTGGGGAAGTCCAGAACAAGGGGTCATAGTTTGAGGATAAAGGGGAAGCCTTTTAGGACTGAGATTAGGAAAAACTTCTTCAGAGTGGTGAATCTGTAGAATTCTCTGCCACAGGAAACAGTTGAGGCCAGTTCATTGGCTATATTTAAGAGGGAGTTAGATATGGCCCTTGTGGCTAAAGGGATCAGGGGGTATGGAGAGAAGGCAGGTACAGAGTTCTGAGTTGGATGATCAGCCATGATCATTCTGAAAGGTAGTGCAGGCTCAAAGGGCTGAATGGCCTACTTCTGTACCTAATTTCTATGTTTTTCTGTACCCCCTTCCAGATGGGAACAACGACAAGAGGGCATGTCCTGGGTGGTGGGGATCCTTAATGATGGACTTTGCCTTCCTAAGGCATCCCTCCCTGAAGATGTCTTGGATACTACAGAGGCTGTTATCCATGATGGAGCTGACTAATCTTACAAGTTTCTACAACTTATTTTGATCTTGTGCAGATTTCTTACTCTTGTGGGATAACATCATTCTTGACAAGGGTGGTCAGGTCTGCTTGGGAAGAGAGACTCGAGGCTATGAAAGCAACTTCAGTTTCTGGGGCCTCTTCTGTGGTGATTGTAGGAGCTGACTGAAATTGCAGGAAATGGTATGATGCAGTAGCCACCTTTCTTGTTCTTCCTTTTCATTATTCTAGGTAGAATTCCTTGTTCTTCAGAAGGTGCATCTAGTTCACTGGACTATTCTCTTATTAATCCTTCTATTCCTCCCTTTATGATCTGCTCTTTCCTCTTGGTTGCCTCCGCAACATCTGAACAAATCTTCTGTTTTTGTATCTCCATTGACTCCTTTCTTTTTGGAGTTTCATTCATCCAGCTAGGCTTTGGTCTTTGCAACTACTTTTACAAGCAGCCTTTTGTCTCCCACTTGAAGTTCATGCAATAACCTTAATAGACACAAAGTAGATTTTGGTTCTGTATGCACTCACAAAAGCCAAATGCTTGCAACTATCTTGAAGCACATTGAACTCCTTTCCAGCTTAAAACCAGGCCACATTTTGCAAGGAACTGACCGATTAACACATCAGAAGCTTTCTCAGGTATGTTGTCTACACAATCTGTTGTAGTCAGACCACTGCTTTCGTCATTTTTAGAATTCCTCTGAGCAGCATGGTCCAATATGCTTTCCAACCAGAGACAGTGTCACAATGGGGATGCTGGGAACAGACCCAAATGCAAGACACAGACATTGAAGTACAAGGAACAGGACTTGACTGGAGTAAGGAAGTGACAGGATTCAGGCAAGGAGCAGGGGCAAGAGCGCAGACTTGGGCTGGGAAAGCAGGACCAGGACTAGGAACCATGGACTAGGAGACAAGGCAAGGTCCTTGTCAGAACCTGGGTCTTGCCTCGGGCTCAGACCCCAGAACCAGGCAAGGACATGACTCAGCTGCCGGCTGGGATCTTGGGTCTTGAGCTTAGCTGCTGGCTGCAGGATCGCCGAGGCTAGGGTTCTTGGAGCTTGGCCGCGGGATCGCCGAGGCTAGGGTTCTTGGAGCTTGGCCGCGGGATCGCCGAGGCTAGGGTTCTTGGAGCTTGGCCGCGGGATCGCCGAGGCTAGGGTTCTTGGAGCTTGGCCGCGGGATCGCCGAGGCTAGGGTTCTTGGAGCTTGGCCGCGGGATCGCCGAGGCTAGGGTTCTTGGAGCTTGGCCGCGGGATCGCCGAGGCTAGGGTTCTTGGAGCTTGAGCTTGGCTTGGGGTCTTTGCCTTGAAATGCAGAGGCTGATAACTCAGAGACTGGAGCTGAGAGAGACTGGGAACTGAACATCAACATACAGCCAGGACTTATCCTACAACAAGCCAGGACTCAACTTCATCTCCACACCAAGGTGAGACAGGTCCACCTGTTGGGTAACAGCAGGACAGCCAGACTTACCCAACAGAGGGAAGGACAAAACTAGACATGACCCCCCCCCCCCCCCACAGGGCAATGGCAAAATGACCTGATTTACCCCACAGAGGCAAGGACAAGACATGACCCCACCCCCCACAGGGCAACAGCAGAACAGCCTGACTTATCCCATAGAGGCAAGAACAAGAAGAGACAAACACCAAAGAACAACAGACAGTTCCATCTCTGCTCCAGGGTAGCTCCAAGTCTCAGTTCAGCCAGCAACCTCAGCTGGCTACAGAAACAGCTGGATCCCTACCTAGCTCAGAGTGGCTGGCAGCCACTCAGCTGGCCCAGGAAACAGCCAAATCCATACCACAAAGACCACTCTAATGAGTGGCAACAAGGCTCCATGAAGCAGTGGTCCTCCAACCAGGTCTAGAGATCACAAATGGTTTCAGTAGCCTTCCATCAGCAGATTGCTCTAAGGGAGACTGACAAAACAACCCAGCCACCCACACTCAAACCCAAGGCTACTTATATTCCAAGCCCAAAGATGGGAATCAGGTGCCTATGATTAACTCAAACAAGGGTCAGCTGGAAGACCTGGAGTCGTGAGTCCACAGACCGGACCATGAACCGGAATGGGGACTTCATGGACCGGACCATGACACATAGAGATTAGCACCAACACTTATTTGTCCTCTGCTGGGAAATAGTTCATGGCATTTGGCCTGGAGACAGATGTGGCATCATCTCGTACTTTTCTTAATTCACTTTCAGATGGCTTCATTACAAGGAACATGGCATGCAACTTGTAGTTGTCTCAGCCACTCGCATCCCCACAATGCTGAACCTCTTGTTTTACCACATACAAACTCAATGTGGCTTTTTGGTTAAGCAACACACATAAAAGTTGCTGGTGAACACAGCAGGCCAGGCAGCATCTCTAGGAAGAGGTACAGTCGACGTTTCGGGCCAAGACCCTTCGTCAGGACTAACTAAAAGAAGAGCCAGAAAGAGATTTGAAAGTGGGAGGAGGAGGAGGAGGAGATCCAAAATGATAAGAGAAGACAGGAGGGGGAGGGATGGAGCCAAGAGCTGGACAGTTGATTAGCAAAAGGGATATGAGAGGATCATGGAATGGGAGGCCTAGGGAGGAAGAAAGGGGGAGGGGGGAAGCCCAGAGGATGGGCAAGGAGTAGTGAGAGGGACAGAGGGAGAAAAAGGAGAGAGAGAAAAAGAATATATATACATACACACGTATATAATAATAATAAATAAATAAGGGATGGGGTACGAGGGGGAGGTGGGGCATTAACGGAAGTTAGAGAAGTCAATGTTCAAGCCATCAGGTTGGAGGCTACCCAGGCGGAATATAAGGTGTTGTTCCTCCAACCTGAGTGTGGCTTCATCTTTACAGTAGAGGAGGCCGTGGATAGACATATCAGAATGGGAATGGGACGGGGACGTGGAATTAAAATGTGTGGCCACTGGGAGATCCTGCTTTCTCTGGCGGACAGAGCGTAGGTGTTCAGCAAAACGGTCTCCTAGCCTGCGTCAGGTCTCGCCAATATATAGAAGGCCACATCGGGAGCACCAAACGCAGTATATCACCCCAGCCAACTCACAGGTGAAGCGTCGCCTCACCTGGAAGGACTGTCTGGGGCCCTGAATGGTGGTGAGGGAGGAAGTGTAAGGGCATGTGTAGCACTTGTTCCGCTTACAAGGATAAGTGCCGGGAAGGAGATCGGTGGAGAGGGATGGGGGGGACGAATGGACAAGGGAGTCGCATAGGGAGCGATCCCTGCGGAAAGCAGAGTGGGGGGGGGAGGGAAAGACGTGCTTAGTGATGGGATCCTGTTGGAGGTGGCGGAAGTTATGGAGAATTATATGTTGGACCCAGAGGCTTTTTGGTTATTGTATTTCACTGTTATGAATATCATTCCCACAGGAATTATCTTTTATCCAGTATAAGCTCTTAGTTGGATATCTGCAGGCTTCTGTTTAGTATCTTTGAAATGCCTCTCAAACTTAGTTTGTGGAATGACTGAAACAGTTGAACTGGTGTCTAATTCCATTTTAATTAACTTGCCGTTCATAAGCCATATTGCTTGTCTATTGTTAATTTTCACACTGTAAATCTCAAGCTATCTCAGTTCTCTATCACTGTCATCATTATTGAGTTTTCATCAACAGTGTGCAGATTAGTGTTCTTTTTGAAACTGCAACTTACCTTTCTACTGTTTTTGTTTTCTCTGTACAGTCCATTTATTTTTGTCTGCCCGACATACCCTTTGTCGCATTTTCTGTAAGTTTCACCTTTAAATCTGCATTCTGCTGTTTGTGAGCCCCTGCCACAACAGTAACACAATGTATACAGCAAGGCGAATTTCTGTTTAGGCACTGCAGTTTTATTCATGCACGCTTACATTCCTGACTGCAACTCAGTTGCATCTGTCTGCCATTTCCATTGAAACATAATTTCAACGACTCTCCTGAATGTGAGTTGTGCTTCTGTTAGGAGCCTTTTTTGAATGCTTTCTTCTAAGGTTCCACGAACTAAACAATCACTCAGTGCATTTTTAAAACCATTTCTGAACTGACAATGCTCAGACTTCTTCAATTCAGCCACATATGCTGAAATGGATTCCCCTTCCTTTTAATTCCACTTATGAACCTAAAACATTCTGCAGTTAACAATAGCTCCAGTTTTAAGTGTTCCTGCATTACTCTGATAAAATCAGCAAAGCTCATTTCTGCTGTTTCGGTTGAAGCAATGAAAGTTCAAAGCAAACTGTATGCCTTTAAACTCAATGCACTCAGCAAAATTGACACGATCTTCTCATTGGCTATTTAATTTGCTTCAAAATACTCTTCTAATAGCTCAGTATACATGAGCCAATTACTGTCGTGTAATCAAAGTTGTCAATCTTTCCGAGGTAGCCAACCATTTCTGCTCTTATTTTTAATGATTATTATCACCCAGTACTCACTCTTTTATGAACCCAGAATTCTTCCACCTATGGCTTTTTTTAAATCTCGATGTCTTCGCATATGGTGGGCTGCATTTATTTACTCACCGTGTTATTTTGTTTTAAGTTTGAATGTCTCACTGTGCTTTAATAGGTTGGTAGAGGTCTCAAATTCATTTTATAAATACCTTGTTACCAATGTCATGTTTTGTAACTTCAGAACATTAAACTAAATCAAAGGCAAACATAGGAGTCTGAAATGTGGGTCTAACTTTGAGTTTACTTTAAGGAAAGTACACATATATCATGTGGTAACATGATGACATATCACTGATTCTTGAGAATTTGGATAAAACAGGTTTAATTTGGAAAAGAAAAAAATTTAAATATTAAGAAATCTAAACATATGTTTATAGAACAAGGTCTCAGCAATATTTTGGTGCAACCTCCTGATTTTGTAATTTTTTCATAAAATATCTGTTTTTTCTGTCATTACTTAGTTCTTGTCAATGCAGTCAGACACAATAAAAAGCTAATTACTCCTGTTTATTTAGTCTTATATAGATTTAGAGGTTTTATACCATTGTGTCTGCACCATAGATTCACATATGTGCTGTTAAATGTTGAATATTCACTTTTGCTCATTTTTTATACTATTTCACATGTACTCCTTTAAAAACTCTAACATCATGCAACTTTTATAATTATCATTAAATATACAAAATAACAATTTTGGACATAAAAACACATTTTTAATTTTAAAGAGACAATTACTTTAACTGTTTTGGAGGAACAGATTGTAAGCATATTAATTTAAAACAAAGAAAGTTCCATCTGACGGTGGTGACTGAGACCTGACGGTGGTGGCAGTGGCCTAATTACAACAAACAATTCCAACCTTTTCACCACTCAACTCAATGCTTCCTTGCTTAACGAATTTATTTAACAATTTGGTACAACAAATAACAATTTGTCATGTACATTTTATCCTGTAAATATTAATAACATCGGTAAACAGCAAAATAAAAACTACAGTACAGCTGCAATGTTCAAGCATAAACATCAGAAAATACACCAGGGACTAAAAAGAAAACTCCATCCATTTCTGGGCTTGAAAATCTTGGAAAACCTTCAGTCAGCTTTATCAGGAAGTAAACGATTAATATGCTCCTCCTCTATGAAGTCCATGATTTCAGCAGACAGGTGGTAAATGTCCCCCGTCCTACTTGCAAGTCCTTTTTGGATGGAGGCGCGTGTTGGGCCCATGAGGGTGGAAAACCTCCACTTGAACATCTTGATGATGAACATCCACAGTGATAGCCTTTGCTAGCCACCAATTTTGGTCATAAATGACTGCAAGCCAACCTCCACAATTAATGACACCAGCAGATATATCTGTCGTAGTCCCGTCAGGACCACTCTGGGGTTCCTGCTCCATTTCCTCCAACAGCATTGCCAAAGGCCCTCTGTTCTTTCCCTTTGTGGTAGGGCCATCATTCTCCTCAGCCCGTACCCTGGCATGTGTATTTTTAGTCAACTGAAATGTTGTTGGGCTGAAACACTGACACATCTGTGGCTCACTGCAGAAACATGGCAACAATCTGCAATGGATGCTGTTTCCGTAAGGTATGACCTGATGGATTTTTCTCGTTGCTGATACAGGTTTTAGTGGTTGAGAAAGGAGTGCATCATATGGCTGCATGTCACTTTCAGCAATATGATAGAGCTGAGTAGAAACATAGAAACATAGAAAATAGGTGCAAGAGTAGGCCATTCGGCCCTTCGAGCCTGCACCGCCATTCAGTATGATCATGGCTGATCATCCAACTCAGCCTTCCCTCCATACCCCCTGATCCCTTTAGCCACAAGGGCCATATCTAACTCCCTCTTAAATATAGCCAATGAACTGGCCTCAACTGTTTCCTGTGGCAGAGAATTCCACAGATTCACCACTCTCTGTGTGAAGAAGTTCTTCCTAATCTCGGTCCTAAAAGGCTTCCCCTTTATCCTCAAACTGTGACCCCTTGTTCTGGACTTCCCCAACATCGGGAACAATATTCCTGCATCTAGCCTGTCCAATCCCTTTAGGATTTTATACGTTTCAATAAGATCCCCCCTCAATCTTCTAAATTCCAATGAGTATAAGCCTGGTTCATCCAGTCTTTCATCATATGAAAGTCCTGCCATCCCAGCAATCAATCTGGTGAACCTTCTTTGTACTCCCTCTATGGCAAGGATGTCTTTCCTCAGATTAGGGGACCAAAACTGCACACAATACTCCAGGTGTGGTCTCACCAAGGCCTTGTACAACTGCAGTAGTACCTCCCTGCTCCTGTACTCGAATCCTCTTGCTATAAATGCCAGCATACCATTCGCCTTTTTCACTGCCTGCTGTACCTGCATACCCACTTTCAATGACTGGTGTATAATGACACCCAGGTCTCGTTGCATCTCCCCTTTTCCTAATCGGCCACCATTCAGATAATAATCTGTTTTCCTATTTTTGCCACCAAAGTGGATAACCTCACATTTATCCACATTAAATTGCATCTGCCATGAATTTACCCACTCACCTAACCTATCCAAGTCACCCTGCATCCTCTAAGCATCCTCCTCACAGCTAACACTGCCGCCCAGCTTCGTGTCATCTGCAAACTTGGAGATGCTGCATTTAATTCCCTCATCCAAGTCATTAATATATATTGTAAACAACTGGGGTCCCAGCACTGAGCCTTGCGGTACCCCACTAGTCACTGCCTGCCATTCTGAAAAGGTCCCGTTTATTCCCACTCTTTGCTTCCTGTCTGCCAACCAATTCTCCATCCACATCAATACCTTACCCCCAATACCGTGTGCTTTAAGTACTGCAAAGTCTTCTCCCAACTATCTCATGGAAAATCTTGCTATCCACAATGTCATTCCCCCGTAGTACAAGGCCGTCTGCAGTCCTTTTCACCGTTCCCCCAATGCCACCTGGAGCTCCCTTCTCATGTGAAATGGGGAAGAAGTTCCAGGTTGTTCTCTGAAAACCCGGTGTTAGAGGGACATTGCAGAGGAGAGAGAAGTTTTTGTACTGCTTGCTGGGGTCATCTGACCAAAATTGAATGGTATCAAGTTTTGGAAATTTTAAACGAATATCTCTGAGGACTGGTTCCATGTGAGTCCAAATGGCAGAAGCATCCTGTCGCTTGGATTCTGATATTGTACAAAATCCTGCTTTCTCTTCTTTTGTGTAGTGCATGCCAGTGTGCAGATTGAGCTGTGGGAGGTTCTGACCAAATAGGCATGAGTGTACCTCAGAACTATATTTGCATTTCCATGCCTCAGAAAAGTCCACATGCACAATTACAGTGCTTTCACTGCAGTTCTGTATCATGCTCCTGTATTCCCTGGACTGGTCCTGAACCAAGCACACAGTTGTTGCTGTTTCACTCTTTAGTTTGTCTTCATAGAGTTTGATGAGCTCTGCCAGTGTGCCTTTGTGCTTCACAAGTCTTGTATTGTGGTGAATTCCATCTGCTGTTTGGTCCTGAACTTGTTCCCATTGCTGCCACTCAACATCGGTCAACTCTTGCTGTGGGGTGAGAAGTGTGTGCTTGTGGAGACACCAGGTGCAGCAGCGCAGAAGACATGCCTCGCTTGTCTGAGAACAACACACAAGGTCAAAACTATCCTCCAATTTGCTAGACTTGACAACACCATTTGCTCTTAGGACCACAAACATCAGCTTTGCATTTTCATGGCATTGGCATGTCTTTCAATCTGATAGTTTTGGTGCTGTGACATAGAATGGACGTAAAGCACAGAAGGTTGAATAACTGAGTTTTACAGTTGGTTCCTTTTTGATGAACTCCCTGTGGAGGTTGAATATTGTGTCAGTCAGAATCATTCTCTGATGCTTTATTTTCTTCCGTGTTATCGTGTCCTGTTTGTCAGTCGTAATTCATGCAGCATTATGGTAGAAATCCTGAACCATCTGGGTTATTGTTTGAATGTAAGTGGGTTTTTTGTCAGTAGCCCTTCTCTTTCGCAGTGTGTTGTATGTCAGCCCGGACTGCTTTGTCTGTTGTATCAGGCGATATTTCTTTAGAACTCTGCCTGACAGAATCAAGTTCTTTGATTTTTGAGCAGACTGTAAATTATTTTTGTTTTGATTAAATTCTTGAATGAGACAGCTGTGGAAGAGCAGGGTTTTCTTGATGGAGGGGCTTTTGAGTATGCTTCCCTGTAGCATTTGCTCTGTTTTTTTTCTTGGTGATTCTTGTGTTTTTTTATTTCTAGTTTGCTCTCGTCACCAACGTTTTTTCAGTTTGTTCCTATCCTTTATTATCTCTTGAAGTTTATTTTTTCAAAGCTTTCATCTCTCTCAAGTATCTTGCTCTTATGTTTTCTTTCTTTCCCTTTCCCCTGCTATAGACTGGCTCCTGTATAGTCTGATCCAATGGACTATCTGGGGGAGCTTCTGGGCATTCTGGGCTCTTTCTCTTACCCTCTCTTGACTCTTGCTGTCTATGTTTCCACGCCTTTCTCTTACTCCTCTTTTCTCTTTCATTCAAATCACTGATAGTTTTTATCTTCCCATCCTCTACTCTCTTGTTCCATCTTTGCTTTTCCTTTCTCAGGTATTCCTCCTTTAACTCTGGCTCACTATATATTTTCTTTCTCCACTTTTTTTGGTATTCCCTGTTTCTTCTCCTTCGCTCCTCCACTGATAGCTGCAGCCTAGCCATAACTTCCCAAAATACATAAAAGGAAGGTCAGAATTTAATGGAATTACTATGAAATTGTGCAAAATTACTATGAGTTTAATTATGTTTAATTTGGTAAAATTTTATAAAATGATTATGAAATGGTGTAACTAAATTCATTTACGGTTTTAGTCATTGGTGACACATATATTAAGGAAATATTGCAGGCCTGTGTATGGAAGAAATAAAGGGGAAATTATATATATTACAAATAGGTTAATGAAACATTACAAGCCATATTAATATTTATTGTGATCATAAATTATATTCAAGCCTCCATTGAGGATGATTTGGATGTTTTTGTCAACACTGTCAAACTATGAGTCACCACCGTCAGACAGAAAACCTGATGGTGTTGACATCTGACAGTGGTGACAAAACACACTTTTTTACATGCCATGCATGAATTGTATACAGGAGCCATCTTGTTTTCCCTCTGTTGCTAGCTGCCTCTGGCTTCTACTTAAAATGCATACATTTATGCCATAATTTAAAACAATTCTTTCTATACAAAAGAGACAGTGTTGACACATCATGGTTGTGACAGTCGCAACATCAATAAATATGTAAAAATTATTGAAAGAATAGCAAAATTACAGGAGCTTGTTTGATCGTGTTGCATTTAGCAGATGTGGAGGGTGGAAAGGGGGTCCTCAGGAATATAGTTGACCATGTGGTTGCCTGATTTATTGCTTTTTTTTAATAAATATCTGACGGTGTTGACAAGAACTTGGGACACATTTTGAGCAACCACAAAATAAGAGTAAATATTGTTGAAAGTTCACTGCTTTTAGTTTTAAAGAGGTTTTTCACTCTACTCTTTCATCTGGCATATATAGTATACATTTTTAATGATTTTTTCACACTTTTTTTTATCAAATTGAAATAATAATCTCTTGTCTGAGGACAACTGATTTTGTGGGTACTGGGCTATCATATAATCATATAATTTATAAAATTTAAAAAAACATAAGAAAAAATGCTGCATTTGTGCACAAGACCCTCAGATGATCAATCCTGTTTATTTAAAATAAGAAAATGTTATTCATTTTCAACGGAATTAGCACTTTTCTTAGTGGGACATGTTTTCGCCGAAGTCTGAAGAATCAGTGTCATGCAATTAACGTATTATTACTTAAAACTCACAATGAATTATTTAAACAAACAAGAGTGCTTTATCAACAAATATACGTATACAAGACTACTCAAATATAATATAAATGTTAAATAGACCACATTGGAATCTCTAAGGCAGTCTTAGTGTTGAGTTCAGCACTGACCTGCGACTCCTGCAGTGCCAGTGGTGCCAAACTCTGCTGTTTCTTTGGACTCATCAGCTGCATGGAATGGGGGAGCCTGCTGCATAGGAAACAGCTTGCTCTTCATATGCTGCCCTGACTTCTGTAATGCCTTTGCCCCCAACTGACTCCCGTTGCCTAGGGTGAATAGCTGTCGACCCCGCCAAACAGTGCGAATGCTTTGCTGCGGATATGGTGTGAGGCACCCAATGATCAGCTACGGCACAAAAATCAAACAATATACCAAGTGCGAGTACAGACTTACACTTTATAGCAATTTTTGGTGATGGGTTAGTAGCAACAACTAAAAGAAAAGGCGCCACATAAGTAACTTATCAGTCTTGTGCACATAATATTTTAATACGTTGGAGCTCACGCCTCCGATTCCATCCACAACATCCTTCCGAGACTTCGGCCGCCCTCCGAACCGCCGAGGCCCGGTATCTGACGCCCTGGAACCGTGGTCCATTTCCACATGTCCGTCCTCTCCGCTCACCTCCCGAAAAAGCCCGCGATCCTCAGCTCAGCACGCACATACGAGATAGCATAACATGACTTCCATTGGCTAGTAAATGAATACAAGTTCCATTATCACTAATTATGACCCAAACATGCTGCCACAGAGAACCCCTTAATCAGTGGTTAACAGCACGAGAGACCATTTTAGTTTAACACTTCAGAGAAGCCATTTTGTAATAAACAATTAACAGTTAAAATCCAGCTAATATTACTGAGAACCCTACACTTGTGTATCATATAGACAACTAAAACGTAATGTCCATGGGTGACCCTGACCAGTGGAGGGCCACATAATCACAGTACATTGAAAAGTACTGAATGTTCAGCGAAGTAGGCAATGAACTTGAAAAATAGTCAGGTGAAGAACTGAAGCCGGAGAGAATGTTTAATGAGCCACAACAGTCCCACTTGGCCACACCAGTCACCAAATTGAACTACTGATCACACAGAAGCAACAGAAATGGGGCAGATTGGCAAAATAGACTGAACATCAGAAAATAAGAGCAGGAGAAGGCCACTCAGTCCCTCAAGCCCTGCCCACCATTCACTGCAATCCTGGCTAATCTACCATAGGCCTCTCAGAGGGACGCTGTGAGAAATGCAGTTTATCTGTCTTATATCTGCATCAACAATGCACTGTAGGCTTTCACCTGTTCTAAATTCACTGAAGAATTAAAGAGAGGAAAATTAGAGAACTTAGAAAGAAGTAGAGTTCAGCTGAATTAGGCCAGAGTGACGGTGAAAGAACAATTGCAATGGTGCCTGGGTGAACTAAACTGATTAATGGTGTGACAATAGACAATAGACAATAGGTGCAGGAGTAGGCCATTCAGCCCTTCGAGCCAGCACTGCCATTCACTGCGATCATGGCTGATCATCCACAATCAGTATCCAGTTCCTGCCTTACCCCATAACCTTTGATTCCGCTATCTTTAAGAGCTCTATCTATCTCTTTCTTGAAAGCATCCAGAGACTTGGCCTCCACAGCCTTCTTGGGCAGAGCATTCCATATATCCACCACTCTCTGGGTGAAAAAGTTTTTCCTCAACTCCGTTCTAAATGGCCCTCCCCTTATTCTTAAACTGTGGCCTCTGATTCTGGACTCACCCATCAGCGGGAACATGCTTCCTGCCTCCAGCGTGTCCAATCCCTTAATAATCTTATATGTTTCAATAAGATCCCCTGTCAGCCTTCTAAATTCCAGAGTATACAAGCCCAGTTGCTCCAATCTTTCGACATATGACAGTCCCGCCATCCCAGGAATTAACCTTGTGAACCTACGCTGCACTCCCTCCATAGCAAGAATGTCCTCCCTCAAATTTGGAGACCAAAACTGCACACAGTACTCCAGGTGTGGTCTCACCAGGGCCCTGTACAGCTGCAGAAGGACCTCTTTGCTCTTATACTCAATTCCCCTTGTTATGAAGGCCAGCATGCCATTAGCTTTCTTCACAGCCTGCTGTACTTGTATGCTTGCTTTCAGTGACTGATATACAAGAACACCTAGATCTCGTTGTACTTCCCCTTTTCCTAACTTGACTCTATTTAGATAATAATCTGCCTTCCTGTTCTTACCACCAAAATGGATAACCTCACATTTATCCACATTAAACTGCATCTGCCACGCATCTGCCCACTCACCCAGCCTGTCCAAGTCACCCTGCATTCTCATAACATCCTCCTCACATTTCACACTGCTACCCAGCTTTGTGTCATCGGCAAATTTGCTAATGTTACTTTTAATTCCCTCATCTAAATCATTAATATATATTGTAAACAGCTGCGGTCCCAGCACTGAACCCTGCAGTACCCCACTGGTCCCCGCCTGCCATTCCGAAAGGGACCCATTAATCGCTACTCTTTGTTTTCTGTCAGCCAGCCAATTTTCAATCCATGTCAGTACTCTGCCCCCAATACCATGTGCCCCAATTTTGCCCACTAATCTCCTATGTGGGACTTTATCAAAGACTTTCTGAAAGTCCAGGTACACTACATCCACTGGCTTTCCCTTGTCCATTTTCATAGTTACACCCGCAAAAAGTTCCAGAAGGTTAGTCAAGCATGATTTCCCCTTCTTAAATCCATGCTGACTCAGATCGATCCTGTTACTGCTATCCAGATGTGTCGTAATTTCATCTTTTATAATTGACTCCAGCATCTTTCCCACCACCGATGTCAGGCTAACCAGTCTATAATTCCCTGTTTTCTCTCTTCCTCCCTTCTTGAAGAGAGGGACAACATTAGCCACCCTCCAATCCACAGGAACTGATCCTGAATCTACAGGACATTGGAAAATGATCACCAATGCGTCTACGATTTCTAAAGCCACCTCCTTAAGTACCCTAGGATGCAGACCATCAGGTCCCAGGGACTTATCAGCCTTCAGACCCAACAGTCTATCCAACACCATTTCCTGCCTAATATAAATTTCCTTCAGTTCATCCATTACCCTAGGTCCTTTGGCCACTAATATATCTGGGAGATTGTTTGTGTCTTCCCTAGTAAAGACAGATCCAAAGTACCTGTTCAACTTGTCTACCATTTCCTTGTTCCCCATAATAAATTCACCCGTTTCTGTCTTCAAGGGCCCAATTTTGGTCTAACTATTTTTTTCCTTTTCACATACCTAAAGAAGCTTTTACTATCCTCCTTTATATTCTTGGCTAGTTTACCTTTGTACCTTATTTTTTCTCCGTGTATTGCCTTTTTAGTTACCTTCCGTTGCTCTTTAAAAGTTTCCCAATCCTCCGGCTTCCCACTCGTCTTTGCTATGTTATACTTCTTCTCTTTTATTTTTATACTGTTCATTACTTCCCTTGTGGGTTACGTGAAACCAGTTGATGATGGACAGCATCCAATACCTGCCTCACAGAATCAGAGATGGCAGGAACAGCACACATAAAATGCTGGAGGAGCATTGCAAGTCAGACAGCGTCTATGAAGAGGAATAAGCAGTTGATGTTTCAGGCCGAGACCCTTCTTCAGGGTTGTGTCTGTGCAACTACATATCAATTAAATAAAAGCATGCACGCAGAGGTGAGGTTAACTGGTCTGTTCACTTTGCAGAGAAATAACAACAGATCAATGCCCATGGGTAAGTTATCAGTCAATAAGTAGTGCTAAGGGGTGTCATTACTCTGAAAGAAATAGATCCATACATTACACTTCCTCCCCCTTTAAATTAATGTAATATAAACTGTATTATAACAAAACATTCAATTTCCCTTTAACAAACCATATTCAAATAAACATGCTTTCACAATAACAGTCCATAACCAATTTCACTATACTAAAGCTTCAGTCTTTTGGGAGGTGCGCTGTTTCGTTCAGAATAGCACCTTTAGACCTGTGGAGTAACATTACGTTTGGCTGGTGTCTTGTCGAAGACAACTTTCTCTGTTGCAGGTGTCACGTCACTGTGGGTAATATGAGCATCACAGAGAGGTAAGTCCGGTGGCTGTAATGTGTCCGTCTTGTTGGATGCTGACAACCCAGGTGTGTCCTTCGGCTGAGTATTCAATATCTGATCCACATGACTTTCTCTATATCTGATCTCCAACATCCACTGTGTAAATCAGTGGTCCAGTTTTTGTAGCTATCCTACCTGGAGTCCGCTTGTCTTCTCAGTAGTCACGTGCTAGGACTTACTGTCCAATCTCGAAGCTCCTTGCTGGTTTACTTGGCAACTGGCTGAACTGCTTATTCTGCACCTCCCCCCACAGACCTAGTTTCAGAAGGTCTATGTGAGATCTCAGATTCTTGCTCATGAACTTCATTGGTGGCATTTGATTTGTTGTCGCATGAACAGAGTTCAGATACACAAAAAGGAAGTTGTCCACCTTGTGCTGAAGAGAAGTGTCCTCCTCATCAATCGCTTTAATGGACTTCTTGAAGGTTTGGATAAAACTTTCAGCTAACCAGTTCATTGCTGGGTGATGAGGAGCTGACTTATTTGATGCCATTTTCCTTCAAGAATAGTCTGAGCTCTTCTGATGTGTATTGTGGTCCATTGTCACTCATAACTTGTCTGTAAGCCATTTCTGGAGAAGATAGTCCTCAGAGTGGAAACAAGTCTTTTCTGAGATGGTTGACCTCATTGGTATGACCTCCAGATATTTTGAATAATCCACACATCCATGTTCTATGACATACTGACAGTTGGTCTTGTCTTGCCTAGAACTCTGGAAACATAGGGTTACTATGAGCTGGCCATCCTTACGTGGTGATTTCATAGACTTTGGTTAAGTCATTCCTTGTATTTCAGAATTTGTTACTGGTAACTGGTCTACCAGTGCGGTGTGAAACACTTCTGCTGGGTCACAGTATGAAGACTTTTCTTCTTCAGTTGCCAACAGTGGAAGATGTGATAAGCCATCAGCATTGCTGTGTGGTTTGGTACCCTTGAACTCTATGTCATAAGAGTGGGCTCCTAAGAATCGTGTCCAAGGCCTAAGTATGACCTGAGTTGTGACACATTTTCTGGTTTGGGTGCCTGTAGCACTGCTTCAGTCTTCTCTTGTGACTTATGTAAGCCATGCTTGTCAATGACATGTCCATAATATGAGATTTCATTCTTGAAAAATTCACATTTCCCTCTCTTTGTGTGAAGACCATACTCACTCAGCCTGGTAAGCACTTTCCCAAGGCTCTGGAGGTGTTCATCATTCTTACCACTCACAGTTATGCCATCAGGATAACACTGTGTTGCTGGGGTATCTGGGAGTATTTAGTCTATTGCTGTTTGGAGCTGATGCAATGCCAAAGACGAGATGATACACTGGAATAGTCCCTTATGGGTGTTGATTCTGAGGAATTTCCTGCTTGATTCCTCAATTTCCATTTGCAGATAAGCTTGTGACAAGTTAATCTTTGAATACCTCTCCCCACCTGCCAAAGATGCAAAAATGTCTTCTATTTGTGGCAGGGAATACTGCACAGTACCCAGCATGGGCTGATGCTCACTTTGAAGTCCCTAAGTATGTGAATGGCTCTTGCCTTCCCTTTCTTGATCACCGGGACATGGGTGTGGCCCAATCACTCCACTCAACCTTCCAGATACCTCCAAGCTCTGAAGTTCAGCATCCACTTTAGGACATAGTGTGAAAGGCACTGGTCATGCTTTATGAATCTAGGTGTTGCTGCTTCATACAGTTCAATTCTGGCCTTCATGCCTTTGAGTTTACCAGTCCCCTCCTCAAACACCTTCTCATTAGCATTCAGCAGCTGTGACAATCTCTAGTTAGTGCTATCGTTTAGGCTGTATTTGCCTGTTGATGTCATACTGAGAGCTTTAATTGTCTGCCAGTCTAGTTGGATTATTCTCAACTATTCATGTCAGAAAAATGCTGGCCCTCCACTTTTCAATACATAAAGCTCTAACTGCTGTATTTTGCCTCTTTACATCACATTTATTTTCAGTCTGTCATAGTCAGCCTCAGAAATTACAGACAAAGCTAACCTTGTATCCACTTTCAGTTATACGCCAGGCACATCTGTTGTGATCTATATAATTTCACGATCTCTTTCAGTAATGCTATGCAGCTTGCCTTTGTCAGACTCTGTGTTGTCTGATTCAGTTTCACATTCAGTCACTTTGTGCATTTGTTTAGCTTATGTTTGAAACTTTCCACACTGTGTGGATTTTCTCTGTGGTTGTACTTTTGTCTGACTTGCACACTCTCCTTATGTGACTTTGTCTGTGACACTTCCTGCAAACTTTTTTTTGAACCAACAGTCATTTGGATCATGGGAGGATTTGTTACATCAATAACGTTTTTGACTTTTTGCACCATTCAGTACTTAGTGTGCATTTCACATTCTAAACTCTTTATCTGTTGCTCTGATACTTCCTTTTCTGCTTTCTCCAACAATATTGTAATGGTCAATGCCCCTTCTAACATTAGGTCTCTTTCAGACATTAGCCTCTTTTGAGTGCTTTGTCTATGCATGCCACATATAAGCTTGTCCCTTAATGTATCAGAAAGTTCATCTCCAAAGTCACAGTATTGGGAAAGTTTACACAGTTCTGCAATGTGTTCAGAAATGCTTTCATTCTTTGACTGGATCCTTTAGTGAAACCTAAATCTCTCAGCTATTACTAGCGGTTTAGGGTTCAAGTGATTTTGTAAAATTGCAACAATTTCATCAAACATCTTACTTGTTGCCTTTTCAGGAGTTACTAGATTGTGTAAGAGCCTGTACATGTTAGCACCCATTAAGCCAAGAAGCGTGGAGTCTTTCTTTTCCTCATCCACGTTGTTTGCATTACAATACAGTTCAATCCCTCGATATATGATTCCCAGTCCTCATTAGCACTATCAAATTCATCAGCTTTCCTGACCAAGGCCGTCGTCATGTTATTTTCACTTTATCTTTGCTGGTTGTGCGTCTCTCACTGTGTACCGTGCACATAGAAAACCTACAGCACAATACAGGCCCTTCGGCCCACAAAAGTTGTGCCGAACATGTTCCTACCTTAGAAATTACTAGGCTATAGAAACATAGAAAACCTACAGCACTAGTCTTCTAGTACTGATTCACTCTTTCCTCTCGCTGTCTTTCTCCCCTCCTCCGAATTCTGCTGTCTCATAACTGTCTGTGCGGTTGGTGATATTTGCTGACATTCAGGTTTGTATTCTTTGCCAATTTGTTGTGTCTGTGCAACTACACACCAATTAAGTAAAAGCACGCATGCAGAGGTGAGGTCAGTTGATCTATTCACTTTGCAGAGAAAGAAGAACAGATCAATGTGCATGGGTAAGTTATCAGTCAACAAGTAGTGCTAGTGGGAGACATTGCACTAAAAGAAATAGATCCATACATTACAATCAGGGCTGGAAATGAAATGGGGGTGAGAAGCCAGAATAAAAAGGCTGGGGAAGAGGAAGGAAGACTAGCAGACAGATGACAGGTGAGTCCAGGTGAGGGGTAGTTGGGTGGGCGGGAGGAAGGGGTTTGAAGTAAGAAGCTGGGAGGTGATAGGTGGAAGAAATGAGGGGCTGAAGAAGAAAGAATCTGATAGGAGAGTATGGTGAACCATGGAAGAAAGGGAAGGAGGAGGGGAACCACAAGGAGGTTGTGGACGGGTGAGAAGGGGAGAGAGGGAAACCAGACTGGGAAATGGAGAAAAGAGAGAAGGGGGAGGGAGAGAAATTACTGGAAATTAGAGAGATCAATGTTGATACCATCAGATAGGAGGTGGGCTAGCCAAAATATGAGGTATTTCTTTTCCAACCTAAGGGTGACCTCATTGTGGCAACAGAGAAGGCCATGGATCAACATGACCGATTTGGAATGGAATAGGGACTTGAATTGAAACGGGTGGCCATGGGGAAAACACATCTCTTGTGGCAGACGAAGTGAAAGTCCTCAACGAAGTGATCCCCAAACTACATCAGGTCATGACATCACTGCTGCCCAAAACAGATCATGGTAAGTATGTTGGGTGCATTATAATATTAAAATGGAGATCCACTCGCTAATGTCATGATTTCTCAGAACACACGTTCATGAATAACAATCAATCCCTGGTTTCATTAACATGCTGTTTATCTCGTGCAGCTGAAAGATCAGTGAGAATTGGTAGGGCAGCATTGAAGGAAAATGTTCAGGACATTCAAGGTTATCAATGACATTTCAATTACTAAACATCAAAATGACCCCATATTCCATGAAAGGTTAAACTCTTATTGAGTTAATAATGCATAGAAAACTCAGAACACATTGAACTTAATTCATCCATTGCTTGGAGGGAAATTGGAGGACAAAGTGATAGAACCAAAAATTAAATTTTGTCTCAAGCATGTCAAGAGAAAAGTCATTAAAACCCCACTTAATCTCAGAGCATTACCCAACTTGCTTTTCTGTGGTCTATTCTCTCCCATGTGCCTGTCAATTCCTCCTGACACTCCAGTCACCAGCCTACATTAATGGCAAGTTACAGTAGCCAATTAAACTACCAGCATCTCTCACAAATTCATATGAACAACAGCGGAGGTCAGGATTGAACCTGCATTGCTGGGGCAATGCAGCAACAATGCTGAGTACCTTGTTTTAAACCATGGAAGAAAGTCTGTGCATTAACAGCACTTAACAAATTTGTTTTTCAGAAATAAGATGCTGGATTGACAGTGAATGCAATGAATTTTGATTCTTGTTACTGTTACAAGCACCCATCCGCACCAGCTTCCGAGGTTTAGACGCTCTAGCTCCCCGGAGTATGGATAGCTGGCACAGCCCCTTTAAATGTTCAAGACAGTCCCACTAATTGGCAATCATGCTTTGGGCACCAAGGACTGAGCATTTAAGGAACACCTGAACAGAGGTTTGATGCTCAATCATAAGCCTACTCGTGATTTCATTTGTAGTGTTTGGTTTGTGCTCAGATTCTCAACCCAGTTTGAAACTGTGTCTCAATCCTAGCCTCGGACGCTCCAGCATTTAGGCTCGAACCATTCTCATCACAATACGATTGAGCCAGTATGGACCCAGCGGGGTATCAGAGTCTTCCGTCCACCGTGACCAGCCACAGCGAAGATATTTCCCAACAAGGCCTGGAGATACACAAACTCCAGGTAACCACTGGTCAACTTTTGCGAGGAGGAGGCCGGAGTCACTTGGGAGAACCAATCAGACCCCTCTAGCCAAAGCGTTTCAGCCCAAAATGTCAACTGTACTCTTTTCTATAGGTGCTGCCTTGCCTGCTGAGTTTCTCCAGCAGTTTGTCTGTGTTGCTCAATCCCACTGCAGAGCCAGTACATTTTCTAATGCTGGAGAGATTTGATGGTGACCCGGGTTCTTGATGCAGCTACCTCATCCAGTGCTCCTTGGTGTTTGAGATCCAGCCATCCTGACTCCCTTCAGAGCGTGGAAAGGTGGCCTTCATTATCTCTCTTCTGACTGGGAGAGTCCTGGCCTGGGCCACTGCGCATTGGCAATGAAGGTCGGAGATTTGCTTGGACTCGGAGGAATTTATGACCACCACGAGGGAAGTGTTTCATCACCCCGCCAGAGTCAACCGAGCCACAGACTGCCTGATAGCGGCCGACTATATGATCGAATTTCAGACCTTGGCCCAGAGGGGCGGTTGGAACAGGGAGGCCTTGGCTGCACTATACTTCCACGGACTCAGAGATAAACTGAAAGAAGCCCTTGCCTTGGGAGAGCCAGTAGAGAACATAGAGGTTCTCATCGACCAGATAATCGTCTGGCAGAGTGTAAATGGGACTACTCCATAAGGTTGAAGAGGGCTAGCCCGAGCCCAGACTCATCACATCATTGTTCCACTCCCCAACCTCGGACCATGACCAACCCGTTGCGTGCTCAAGATCCAGTTGAATTCATGCAGTTCTGTTTCACTAGACCCTCCGCTGATGAGAGGCCCCCAGCACCGGAGTCAAGGTTGCTGCTTTTACTGCAGGGAAGCGGGTCACCTACAGGCCGACGAGGGGACAGACTTCTGCTCAGGGTAACCTGGGACCTTCAGGAAGCCCAGTTCAAGGGAAACCTTCGAGGGAAGACAAGCAGATTCCAGCCAATAGGCCCATCTCTAGTTCAGGAGCAAACCAAGGAGGTGCCCAAACAGTATGGAACTCTAGCCGCTAAGCCAAAGGGCTGCAGTTGTTAGGTCCTGTCTAAGGGGAAGGCTCCAAGATGGAAATCCTTGGAACCTAGTCCCAGGAGCACAAGGACCATTTCTTGTACCTTGCTGCTGATGTCTGAGGAGATAGATTTGGACTGTGATCTGTCTTCTGTTTTCACTAAAGACTCTTGCGGACCTATGGGGAAGACTCTGGGGTCTGCCAAAGCACCCACAATGCTGACGAGTCTCGGGATTCATCCTTGGAGGAAGGTTCTGGGGTAATTATAGCACCCAAGCTGGTAGAAATCCATCCCTTCCACCTACAAGAATTTGGAAGAGGCCTTCAGTAAGGGAAGGGCCTCGACTTTTCCTGCACACCAACCTTATGACTGTGCAATAGATCTACTGCCAGGTACGTGTCCTCCGCAGGGTCGATTATATGTGCTCTCAGACTCAGAGAGAAGTGCTATGAAGGAGTATATTAAGGAGGCTCTTACCCTGGCCTTCATTGTGCACTACACCTTTCCAGCCGGTGCCGGCTTTTTCTTTATACAGAAGAAGTATAAAGAGTCTGCAGCCTTGCATTAATTATAGAGAGCTAAATCACATGACGGCCAAGAGTCGTTACCCTCTTCCACTCATGAACATTGCTTTTGAGATTCTCCACGGGGCAAGAGTATTCTCGAAACTGGACCTGCGGAGTGCATAAAACCTGGTTTGCATAGAGGGTGATGAGTGGAAGGTGGCAGTGAACACATGGACAGGGGACTATGAGTACCTAGTCATGCCCTTTGGCCTTGTGAATGTGGCAGCAGTTTACCAGGCTTTACCAGGAGAAGGATAGGTCTGGACCCAGCGTTGAGATTTTTGATTGGAGAAAGACTAACTTTGAAGAGGTGCGAAAGGATTTAGAAGGAGTGGATTGGGACAATTTGTTTTATGGGAAGTATGTAATAGAGAAATGGAGGTCATTTAAAGGTGAAATTTTGAGAGTACAGAATCTTTATGTTCCTGTCAGGTTGAAACAAAAGGTTAAAAGTTTGAGAGAGCCATGGTTTTTAAGGGATATTGGAAACTGGTTCAGAAAAAGAGAGAGATCTACAATAAATATAGGCAGCCTGGAGTAAATGCTCGAGGAATATAAAGAATGTAAAAAGAATCTTAAGAAAGAAATTAGAAAAGCTAAAAGAAGATACGAGGTTGCTTTGGCAAGTAAGGTGAATGTAAATCCAAAGGGTTTCTACAGTTATATTAATAGCAAAAGGATAGTGAGGGATAAAATTGGTCCCTTAGAGAATCAGAGTAGACAGCTATGTGCGGAGCCAAAAGAGATGAGGGAGATTCTGAACAATTTCTTTTCTTTGGTATTCACTAAGGAGAAGGATATTGAATTGTGTAAGATAAGGGAAACAGGTAGGGAAGTTATGGAAACTATGATGATTAAAGAAGAGGAGGTACTGGAGCTTTTAAGGAATGTAAAGGTGGATATGTCTCCGGGTCCTGACAGGATATTCCTTAGGACCTTGAGGGAAGTTAGTGTGGAAATAGCAGGGGCTCTGACAGAAATATTTCAAATGTCATTAGAAATGGGGATGGTGCCGAAGGATTGGCGTATTGCTCATGTTGTTCCATTGTTTAAAAAGGGTTCTAAGAGTAAACCTAGCAATTATCGGCCTGTGCGTTTGATGTTAGTGGTGGGTAAATTGATGGAAAATTGAGATGGTATATATAATTATCTGGATAGACAGGGTCTGATTAGAAACAGTCAACATGGATTTATGCGTGGAAAGTCACGTTTGACAAATCTTATTGAATGTTTTGGAGAGGTTACTAGGAAAGTTGATGAGGGTAAAGTGGTGGATGTTGTCTATATGGACTTCAGTAAGGCCTTTGACAAAATCCCACATGGAAGGTTGGTTAGGAAGATTCAATCGTTAGGTATTAATATTGAAGTAGTAAGATGGATTCAGCAGTGGCAGGATGGGAGACACCAGAGAGTAGTGGTGGATAACTGTTTGTCAGATTGGAGGCCGGTGACTAGTGGTGTGCCTCAGGGATCTGTACTGGGTCCAATGTTCTTTGTCATATACATTAATGATCTGGATGATGGGGTGGTAAATTGGATGAGTAAGTATGCAGATGATACTAAGATAGGTGGAGTTGTGGATAATGAAGTAGGTTTTCAAAGCTTGCAGAGAGATTTAGGCCAGTTAGAAGAGTGGGCTGAAAGATGGCAGATGGAGTATAATGCTGATAAATGTGAGGTGCTACATTTTGGTAGGGCTAATCAAAATAGGACATACATGGTAAATGGTAGGGCATTGAAGAATGCAGTAGAACAGAGGGATCTAGGTGTCATGGTCTGGTCCATGCAGTCCGCATTCCGGTTCACGGTCCAGTCCATGGACTCAGGACTCTGGGTCTCCCAGTTGTCCCTCATTTGATTGAGTTAAGCATAGGCACCTGATTCCCATCTTGAACCTTGGAATATAAGTAGCCTTGGGGTTAAGTGTGAGCTGCTAGTTTATCTTGTCAGTTCCCCTGGGAGCAACCTGCCGGTGGAAGGCTAGAGTGGCCACTTGTCATCTTTAGGCCGTGTTGGAGAACCATCGCTTCATGGAGCCTTGCTGTCGGTAGTCGGAGCTGTCTTTGCGGTATGGATTCAGCTGTTTCCTGGGCCATCTGAGTGGCTGCTAGCCACTGCAAGCTAGGTAGGGATCCTGCTGTTTCCGTAGCCAGCTGAGGTTGCTGGCCTAACAGAGACTCGGAGCTTCCCCGGAGCAGAGATGGAACTGTCTGTCGTTCTTTGGTGTTTGTCTCTTCTTGTCCTCGCCTCTGTGGGGTAAGCCAGGCCATTTTGCTGTTGCCCTGCGGGGGGATCTGTCTTGTCTTGTCCTCGCCTCTGTTGGGTAAGTCCGGCCATTCTGTCGTTACCTGATGGAGAGACCTGTCCCACCTTAGTGTGGAGATGGTGTCCCGGCTTGTCGAAGGATACGTCCCGGCTCTATGTTGATGTTCGGTTCCCAGTCTGTCTCTGAGACACCAAGCCTCGATGAACCCGCAGCCAAGCTCCAAGACCCCAAGCCTCAGGGATCCCGCAGCCAAGCTCCAAGACCCCAAGCCTCGGGGATCCTGCGGCCAAGCTCCAAGACCCCAAGCCTCGGGGATCCAGCGGCCAAGCTCCAAGACCCCAAGCCTCGGGGATCCAGCAGCCAAGCTCCAAGACACCAAGCCTCGAGGATCCCGCAGCCAAGCTCAGGCCTCTAGACCCCAGCCTCGTCCTGTCCTGAAGCATGTCATGTCCTTGCCTGGTTCTGGGGTCCGAGCCTGAGGCAAGACCCAGGTTCTGTGTCCTTGTCCAGTCTTGGGCTCGGAGTCCAAGCCTTGTCTCCTAGTCCATGGTTCCTAGTCCTGGTCCCGCTTTCCCTAGCCCAAGTCTGCGTTCTTGGCCCTGCTCCTGGTCTGAATCCTGTTACTTCCCTACTCTAGTCAAGTCCTGTTCCTTGTACTTCAGTGTCTGTGTCTTGCATTTGGGTCCGTTCCCAGCACCCTATTGTGATACTAGGAATAATGGTGTATAGTTCCCTGAAGGTGGAATCTCATGTGGATTGGGTGGTGAAGAAAGCTTTTGGTATGCTGGCCTTTATAAATCAGAGCATTGAGTATCGGAGTTGGAATGTTGTCGTTTAAAGTTAAATTGGACAGCTATATGGACAGGAAAGGAATGGAGGGTTATGGGCTGAGTGCAGGTCGGTGGGACTAGGTGAGTGTAAGAGTTCAGCACGGACTAGAAGGGTCGAGATGGCCTGTTTCCGTGCTGCAATTGTAATATGGTTATACGGTTATATGGCCTTTATAAAAGACGTGCTTTGGAATGCCCTCCATAAGTACACCTCCATAAGTTCGTCTATTTGGATGATATTCTAATTTTCTTGAAGTCCATGGAGGAGCACATCACTCACGTCAGAGGTATCCTAAAGAGGCTGTTGATCATAGACTTTAGGTCAAGCTGGAGAGATCTGAATGTCAAGTAACCACTATTTCTTTTTTGGGCTTCATCTCCAATGGCAATCTCAAGATGGAAGACACAGGCAGTCAGAGATTGGCCACAACCATCCACTGTGAAGCAAGTCCAATGATTCCTGGGATTTGCCAACTTTTGTCAAAACTTCAGCTCAGTGGCAGCTCCACTGACGCCACCAACCAAGAGATCCATAGGTCCTTTTGTTTGGACTACCGAGGCAGAGGTTGCTTTCATGGAACACAAACAGCCATTCACGACAGCTCCCCTTGAGGTCACACATAACCCAGACCTTCCCTTCATTGTGGAAGTGGATGCCTCGGATGTCGGCGTGGGTGCAGTATTGTTGCAGTTGTCACCTTTGGACAATAATCTGCATCCGTGCGCATTCTTTTCCAGATGACTTACGATATTGGGAATAGAGAGCTGCTCGCAGTCAAGATTCCTCTGGAGGAATGGTGTCACTGGCTCAAGGGGTCAAGAACCCTTTTATCGTATAGATGGACAACAAGAATTAGCTTATATTCTGGAGACCAAGAGACTGAATTTCAGGCAGGCCAGGTAGTCTCTTTCTTTAACCATTTTAATTTCATCCTGACCTGTTGACTGGGATCTAAGACCATCAGCCAGTTATCCTGTCAGTTCAATGAACCCAAATGAGAAAAGCAGCCTACCACCATTTTGCCCCAAGCCAAGGTGATAGCACCAATTCATTGGGCAATTGACACCCTTGTTTGCAAGGCTCAGGTGTAAGGGGAGATTCCTCAGAACAGCCCTCCTGGTCAGCTGTTCATTCCGAGTGTCATCCAGTCTCAGGTTCTTCAATGGGACATGCATTGAGACTGACATCTCACCCAGGACCCTCGAGTTCACTAAGAGAAGATATTGGCGCCCTGGAATGGCGGGGGTGGTCTGTCATAACGTGCTGACACGTGAGCCCTGCACCCAACCTCAAGAGCTCCTTCATCCTCCACCTGTTCTGGAAAGACCTTGGGCCTATATCTCCATGGACTTTGTCACGGGCCTTCCTCTTTCCAAGGGGAAGATCGTTATCATGGTAATTGTGGATCATTTTTTGAAGGCCTGCAAATTCATTGCCTTGGAAAGAATTCCATCTGCGATGGAGATGGCCGAGATTGTCCTGCAGCAGATCTTCAGGATCCAGGTTTTTCAGGTAAACATCGTTAGATAGCGGTCCGCAATTTGCATCTTGTTTCTGGAGGGTATTTTGCAAACTGATTGGGGCAACAGCGAGTCTTTCCTCTGCATTTCATCTGCAGTCCAACGGCCAGATGGAGCGGGTGAACCAAGATTTGAAATATATCCTAAGATGCCTGGCCTCCGAAAGACCAAATGAGTGGAGTGACCATTTGATGTGGGCAGAGGTTGGCCACAACGCTTTATGGCATTCGGCGCACAGGATGTCTCTTCTCCAATGCCAATTTGAGTATCCTCTGCCACTCTTCCCTGAGCACGAGGCAGAGGTTGGGGTTCCTGTGCCTGAAGATCTCTTCTGATGCTGCAAGGAAAGATGGACTAGGGCAAGGGAGATTTTGTTAGCTTCTGCCCAGAAGGCTGAAGTAAAGGCTAACCACAAGAGAAGCCAGGGACCAGTTTTGCAGCCTGGGCCACAGGTCTGGCTTTTGACTCAGGATTTGCCTCTGTGAGTGAGGTCCAGGAAATTGGCACCCAAGTTTATTGGACCCTTCAGGATTCTCAGAAAATTAAACAGTGGCCTACATCTTCCAGCTCCTCAAGACCCTCTAGATCAATCCTACTTTCCATGATTCCAAGTTAAAGCCAGTGAACACCAGCCCATTAGAAGTTACACACTCTAACTCCCCAGAATATGGATAGCTGGTGTGGCCCCTTTAAAGATCCAGGACAGTCCTGCTAAATGGCAATTGTGTTTTGGGCACCAAGGATAGGACATTTAAGGAGCATCTGAACTGAGGTTTGGTGCTCAATCATAAGCCTACTCATGATTTTGTCTCGTGTTTGTTTTGTGCTCAGATTCTTGATCCAGTTTGAAACCGTGTCTCAATCCCTGCCTCGGACACTCCAGCATTTGGGTCCAAGCCATTCTCGTCAAGGACTCTCGTCACAGTTACACTTTCCTGAAATTGAATATATCTCACTTGGATTGAGATCAATAAGAAATGTATCTGCTTTCTGTTCCAGATGCTACAGATGAGAGATCAGACTGTTGACTAAGCCTGAATCATGGTACATTCAATGTTGCTTACTCCATCTCTTAGTGATCGATGACATTGCTCAACATGTTCACCTATTCCCATTCATTATATTCTGTATACACTCTGAACCAGACAAACATGCCAACCAGTGAATAATGTAGTATGCAGAACGGGCAGATTATGAAGTCAAACTTGTATCATGTTGATCTGCTGCAAACTCTGCCATATTGGGCCTTGAACAATGTACCTAATGCCTTGCATCCAGTCTGTATGTGTGTTTAACAGCATGAAGGATGCACACCACACCAACAGCTGCAGGTTAGCTGGAGACAGATTCGTTGTTGGAGTTAGTAATAGGTTAGTCTTTGTTTTGTAGACCCCCTAGTTTTAGTTTGTCAACGATGAGCTGTTTTTTTTTGAGGAAGTGACCTCCAGACGGTTGCAGAGATGCCCTGGTGACAATTCCAAGACTGATAAACAGAAGACCAAGTGTGGACTGGGCCACCCTACAAGGAGGAGGAGGATGAAGAGGGGAAGAAGTGTACTCAGCGATAAAGTTGATGAACTAAGAATGGGTGAAAATCACATACACCCAATCACGACATTACACACCATTAGACCCTGTCTGCTGCATTCTTTCACCTGAGCTGGTCATCCTGTGCAGGGTCCTCCCAGTGATGGCAAGACTGGCTGGTAGAAGATTGTTGATGGTCATTGGAGGGTGATTCCAGCAGCCCTGAGGTCTGGGGATCTGAATTTGCACTGCACCACCTAGTAATGGGCAGTGGTTTGGACTGGGTAGCTGCCTGTCAGCTGCAAGGGTGGTGCAGAGTGCCAGAGCTGGGACCTCAGGTGCTGTCCCAATAGAGGATGGCAGGCTTGTGCTCCAGAGGGCAGCTGCCACTCCATCAGAGCAGAGCCTTGGCGGTGCTGGAGAATGGACTGTGGCAGTGTGGGCCCTTTCCAGAGTCATGAGGCCATATCTCTGACACTGACATACCTATGGCCTCTACATCAGCTGGAGTGGAGACTGAGACATCAGACACTACAGTTATGGTGGTGTCCTGCGGTGTTGAGGTAGAGCTGCCTTCCATCGCACCTATGCCTTGTTTAAAAAGCATAGCCATAGTTTGAACTCCTCCAACATTCTTGACGTGATTCTGCACCCGCTTCCCAGCCATCTTCTGAAAGCTTCCCATTGATGACTTCACTCGAGTACTGTAAAGCAGAACTTTCCAGAACAGAAGTCATGGCTGCCTCTGAGCAGATCCTTGAGATTATGTTTCTGTCATTAGCTTTGACTAATATTTCCTCCATTGCATCTTTGGCCAGTGCCTGGAATGTAAAGAACATCACTGCTTTGGGCCTGTAGACAGCCACACACCACAATGAACTCTCTCATAAATTAATCACCTACTCCACTTTAGCAGGTATTTTCTATAAACTCTATTGAGTATCCTGTACTGGTGCGAGGCACTCATGAAAAGAGATACTGTGACTGTGTTTTAAACCAGTTTAGCTGTGAGCCTGTGTGGCTTGCACCAAGTCAGAAGGACGACAGCAATTAGTGCAGTCTAACCCTGCTTAGACCATGCTTGGAGTACTTCCACACTTGGACCAGCATCAAGGACATCTTCAAAAGGCAATGCCTCAAGAAAGCGGCATCCATTACTAAGGACCCTCACCACCCAGGACATGCCCTCTTCTCATCAAGGACGAGGAACAGGAGCCTGACGACGCACACACACACAACACTCAAAACTTTAGGAACAGATTCTTCCCCTCAACCATCAGATTTCTGAATTTGACAATAAACCCATGTTTTTTGCTCTCTGTTTGCACTACTTGTCTAATTTTATATATATATATTGTAATTCAGTTTTCAGTTTCAGATGATGCTGGTGATGCCCAGCGACTACTTATCCGCAACAAAAAAACAAAACAAAGAAAATTGCTAAATACCTTATAAATAACACCAATGATTGGATGACTGAAGCATCAGGCCAGATTGAAAAGTTCAGGGTGTTGGGACTAGGGGCGAGGCGAGTGTTGTTTCTGCTCGGTTCTGCTCACTGCTCCTCAACGTTTACTCAACCGCGCGCTGAACTGAGGCTGTGGCCTGCTGCGGCTGAGATGATGCCTATCTGTGGTCCCGCTCAGCTCTGAGATGATGCCTATCTGTGGTCCCGCTCAGCTCTGAGATGAACTGCAGCTCCAGCTGCAGTGATGCCTGGCTTTGTGTCTTTTGTAACACTTCATTTCTGAATGCTATTTGCTTACTTTTATAGTTTGCACAATTTTGTCTCTCTCTCTCTCTCTCTCTCTCTCTCTCTGTCCTTCAGGTGTTTGACAGCATTTTTTCAATGGGTTCTAATGGGTTTCTACGTTTAGTGGCTGCCTGTAAGGAGACGAATCTCAAGGTTGTATAATGTACACATACCTTGATAATAAATGTACTTTCAACTTTGATGTATTGCACTGTACTGCTGGAACAAAGCTACGAACTTCACAACACATGCTAGTGGTTGTAACATACACAAAAAGCTGGAGGAACTCAGCAGGCCAGGCAGCATCTATGGAAAAAAGTACGGATGACGTTTCAGGCCGTGACACTTCAGCAGGACTGAAGACAAAAAAGATGAGGAGTCAGAGTTAGAAGGTGGGGAGTGGGGGAAGGGGGAGGGAGAAACACAAGGTGATGGGTGAAACTAGGAGGGGGAGGGTTGAAGTAAAGAGCTGGGAAGCTGGTTGGTGAAAGAGATACTGGGCTGGAGAAGGGAGAACCTAATAGGAGAGGACAGAAGACCATGGAAGACAGAAAAGGGAGAGGAGCACCAGAGAGAGGTGATGGGCAAGCAACGAGATAAGGTGAGAGAGGGAAAAGGGGATGGGGAATGGTGAAGGTGGGTTGGGGGGAGGCAAGGTTTGGCCATTACCGGAAGTTCTAGAAATTGATATTCATGCCATCAGGTTGGAGCGAACCCAGACAGAATATGAGATGTTGTTCCTCCAACCTGAGTGTAGCCTCATCACAAAAGTAGAGGAGGCCATGGATTAACATGTCGGAATGGGAATGAGAAGTGAAATTAAAGTGGGTGGCCACCGAGAGATTCTCTCCCTGATTCTGGTTATGTTCCTTTCTGGTTACCTCTTCAGAGGAAGGATGTAGAAGCTTTGGAGTGGGTGCTGATGCGGTTTACCAGGATGCTGCCTGGATTAGAGAGGACGTCTTATGAGGATAGGTCGAGCGTGCTCAGGGTATTCTCTCTGGAGAGAAGGAGGTTGACAGACAACTTCATAGAGGTGTACAAGATGGTAAAATGCACAGATTGAGTTTATAACCGAAGGCTTTTTCCCCAGGTAGAAATGGCTAATAACAAAGGACATAATTTTAAGTTCATTGAAGGATAGTGTAAGGGGGATGTCAGAAGTAAGTTTTTCATATGCAGAGGGTAGTCGGTAGGTGGAACACCCTGTTAAGGGTGGTGGTAGAGGCAGGTACATTAGGGCATTTAAGAAACTCTTAGGTAAACACATAGGTGTTAGAAAAACGGAGGGTTATGTCAGAGAGAAGGGTTAAATTGATCTTCGAGTAAGTTAAAAGATCAGCACGACACCATAGACTGGAGGGCCTCTACTCTGCTTTAACGCTCTCTGTTCTTTGTTCAATTCGTGCCTTGTGATTCCAGAGCACCTCTTCCAGTGTTATCACCTGCAATTCTGAGTCACCAGCTCTCATCCACCCTATTCTATCTCAGCCCTCTCATGCAGAAAGCCTTGTTTCATGAAAACCAGGAAATGTGGTGGAAGTGGAAGTGTAACTAAATTTGCAACAAAACTTCAAAACCATTTACTGGTAACATGCCTTAGCTTTTAAAAACAAACGGTACTCAGTTACTCATTCCTAACCATTTTTGGGGATTGCAGTTTTGCAAACAGCCTGTTCCCAGAAGTTGGAAACCAAGCTCTTAAGTCAGAGGCTTTTACTGAAATGTGAGACTGAGCTGGTATCCTCAGATCCATCCTTGCCTTTTTTAGGTCCCACTTTTCATTTGCCCTCTGCCCTCTGCCCTCTGCCCTCTGACCCATAGAGGAAGCATAACAAAATATACAAAAAAGAAACGCTGTCTCTTTGGTAACTTCCTTACTAGGATTTATCCATTACAAATAGGTTTGGCCCCCCTTCAGGGTCGGATTAGTGTTGCATAACGTTGGGGTTTTTTAAAATTTAACTTTCGATCTCAGGCATTGCTCAGAATAACTGGAAATGATCCATCGCTAATGGAGCTAAATTAATGAGATAGAACAGACACACTGAGTACATACTTCACCCTGTACACGGCTCTGTCAGAAATTGTAGATCATATTAAGGTAACTGCAAACTGCGGCCCCATCATACAAACACAGAGTTTAGTTTATGTAACCTGTGCTGTCATCTGGTGACCTGGCTGATTTACGAAACAGAAAGGATGAAGAAAGCTTCTCTGCTAAAGGTCTGGGAGGCTGTGTTGGGGGAAGAGCACAAGGAATTTCCATTTGAAACTGGTTCTCGGAGCCCTTTACTGGCTTTGAGGCCCAAAGCAGTTAAGGACACTACATTCTGCAGCATCAGGTTTAAATCTCTTTCACTTTACCTCCTCCCCGCAATAATCCCTTCACCCACATTTAAAAAGATAAACCTCTTCAGCAAACGGGTTTAGTAGCTTGTACTTCAGTTACATCATATTCATATGAGGTGAATATTTGTTCAGTGGGTCCAACCTGTGAAGTACTGTAAACATACTGTCTCCTGATTTGCAAATGCGGCAAGATACAAAAACTTTGCAGAATTAAAATAAAATGGTAGATTTTCACAAGTGGAATTTGCCCTGTTCTGTTCAATGATACTTCTGCCAGCTGGAATTTCAAATGGGATAGTAATTAGACAGTTTCCCTCCAAATGACTCAAGTTTGTCACCCTCAGGAATAATATACTGGACCCAGCCCACACCTCATGTTTCCCTCTCGTGTGCTGGCAGCCATTCGTGTGGACGAGCTAATGGTGTAGCTCTCTGTGGTAAACCATATATATGTTGTAACTGGGTTAACTGTCTGGACACACCCCTCTGCTGACTGCCCCTGTGGCTCCTCCCACAGAGTCCTGTATAAAGGTGATTTCGCCTTGACCCTCCCCCTCAGTCCGGGGGCAGACACTCACCATGGAGGTCGTATTATACAGCGAATAAAAGCCTTTCAGTATTTACCCAACTTCAGTCTTTTGGAGTTATTGAAGAAGCTTCAATTTTATTCGCAGTAAATTTTAAAGCATGGAACACGATCTGAGACCCGACAAGTTAGACCTCGATCCGCAAATGCCTGAAGCTGGAAACGCTTTCGAACTCTGGCTGGCCTGCTTCGAAGCGCACTTAGAGGAGATTAAAGTGACCGACCCCGTAGTGAAGCGCAGAGTTCTACTCTCCAGGGTCAGTCCACGGGTCTATTCGCTGATCAGAGATCAGCCGAGCTACGATGGCGCGATGAGCGCCTTCAAAGGACAATACCTGCGGCCGATAAACAGCATCTATGCTCGGCATCGCTTAGCAACACGGCAACAACGCCCCGGGGAATTAAGTGCTGAGTTCGTCCAGGCCCTACGGACGCTCGCGCGAGCCTGCAATTGCCAGGAGCTGACGGCGGTGCAGCATGCAGAACTCCTAGTGAGAGACGCCTTCGTCATGGGGACCAGGTCAGTGTATGTGCACCAGCGGCTGCTGGAAAAAGCTGATCTTACCTTAAGTTCGGCGATCGAGCTGGCCGACACGCTGGAGGCCGCTCTGCGTAACTCCGAGGCTCTCCAGGCACGCGATCTCCCGATGGCCTCGTGGGCGCCACAGACTCTGCAACCCGCCGGCGAATCGACTTCAGCTGCTGCCAATCGTGAGTCCACGAAGTGCTACTTGTGCACACTTGAGAAGCACCCCCGGAAGCGCTGCCCGGCTCGACAAGCTACCTGCTCCAGTTGTGGAAAGAAGGGCCACTTCACCAAGGTCTGTAAGTCAAAACCGCGAGTAGGATTGAGCAGCGCCGCGTGCGAGACATGGGGGTCGCCATCTTCCATGCACGCCGCCACCACGTGTGAGACATGGGGGCGGCCATCTTGGTCGGCGCCCCCTCCCACCGCCTACGACCAACAGGTGCTCCCGGGGCACCCCACCACGCCGGACCAAGACAGCGACTCAACCCTGACTTCCGTGACCCTCAACCAAAGCGCTCCCCACCAGCTCACAAGGTCAATGATGGACATCCTGGTGGAGGGGCGCAGGACAAGCTGCCTGTTTGACACAGGCAGCATGGAGAGTTTTATCCACCCAGACACGGTGCAGCATTGCGGATTTGTGATATGGCCGGTAAGTCAGAGGGTCACCATGGCTTCCGGGTCGCATACAACAGACATCTGGGGGGGGGGGGGGGGGGAGTTGCGTAGCGACACTAGTGGTGCAGGGCACAGAATATCGAGACTTTACATTACTGGTCAAGCCTCAACTGTGTGCCCCTGTGCTATTGGGACTCGACTTCCAGAGCCACCTGAAAAGCGTGACGATGGAGTATGACGGGCCCTTCCCACCAACCACTGTCGTAAATCCCCAGTTTGGTAGGGATACGTCACATACCCCACTACTGACCACACACACACTGACCCACACATCCCACCCAACACTATGCCAACTGCCGCACTACCGACACCACTTGCGGCGTCTCCACCCTCAAGATCTCTCCCCCACCGCTGTTCACCAACCTGACCCCTGACTGTAAACCTGTGGGAACTAAAAGCAGGAGGTACAGCGCGGGGGACAGAGCTTTCATTAAGTCGGAGGTGCAGCGGCTGCTCAGGGAGGGGGTCATTGAGGCAAGCACAAGTCCTTGGAGGGCACAGGTGGTCATTGTTCGGAACGGGGAGAAGAATAGGATGGTCGTGGACTATAGCCAGACCATCAATAGGTTCACGCAGCTCGACGCGTACCCTCTACCCTGCGTCACGGATACGGTCAATCAGATAGCACAGTACAAGGTGTACTCCACCATAGACCTAAAATCTGCTTACCATCAGCTCCCCATCCGCTGGGAGGACCGCCCTTACACCGCCTTCGAGGCGGACGGCAGGCTTTATCAATTCCTGCGTGTCCCCTTCAGTGTCACGAATGGTGTATCTGTCTTCCAGAGGGCAATGGACAGGATGGTGGACCAGTGCCAACTGAAGGCCACGTTCCCATATCTGGATAACATCACCATCTGCGGTCACGACCGACAGGATCACGACAACAACCTCCAAAAATTTCTCCAAGCGGCCAAAGCTTTCAATCTCACCTATAACAAGGACAAGTGTGTGTTCGGAACCACCCGACTTGCTATCCTTGGGTGTGTCGTGGAGAATGGAGTCATTGGCTCTGATCCTGACCATATGCGCCCCCTGTTGGAACTCCCTCTTCCCAACACCCTCAGAGCCCTCAAAAGGTGCCTGGGCTTCTTTTCATATTACGCCCAATGGGTCTCTAACTACGCAGACAAGGCCCGCCCCCGGTCAAGTCCACCACATTCCCCCTCTCTGCCGAGGCCCACGCGGCCTTCAACTGCATAAAAGGGGACATTGCCAAAGCAGCAATGCATGCGGTGGATGAGTCCATTCCCTTCCAAGTAGAGAGTGACGCCTCCGACTTTGCGCTGGCTGCTACCCTCAACCAGGCAGGAAGACCAGTGGCGTTCTTCTCCCGTACCCTTCAAGGCCCTGAAATTCGGCACTCCACAGTGGAGAAAGAGGCCCAGACCATAGTGGAAGCTATAAGGCACTGGAGGCACTATCTCCCCGGCAAAAGGTTCACCCTGCTAACTGACCAGCGCTCAGTCGCATTCATGTTTAATAACCAACAGCAGGGCAAAATCAAAAATGATAAAATTCTGAGGTGGAGAATCGAACTCTCCACCTACAACTATGACATCATGTACAGGCCTGGGAAGCTCAACGAGCCCTCCGATGCCCTATCCCGGGGAACGTGCGCCAGCGCGCAGATCGACTGGCTATACGCGCTACATGTAGATCTTTGCCACCCGGGGGTCACCCGGCTTTTCCACTTCGTAAAAGCCCGGAACCTGCCTTACTCCTTTGAGGAGATCAGGATGATGACCAGGGACTGCCAAGTCTGCGCAGAGTGCAAACCGCACTTCTACCGACCCAAAAAGGCACAACTCATCAAGGCTACCCGCCCCTTTGAGCAACTGAGTGTTGACTTTAAGGGCCCCCTTCCCTCCACCGACTGCAATGTGTACTTCCTTAACGTTATCGACAAGTACTCGCGGTTCCATTAAAATTAAAGTGGCAGATTTTCGTAAGTGGAATTTGCCCTGTTCTGCTCAATGATACTTGTGCCAGCTGGAATTTCAAATGGGATAGTAATTAGACAGTTTCCCTCCAAATGACTCAAGTTTGTCACCCTCAGGAACAATATACTGGACCCAGCCCACACCTCATGTTTCCCTCTCGTGTGCTGGCAGCCATTCATGTGGACAAGCTAATGGTTTGGCTCTCAAGATCCTGTTGACGTTGCCCCTATGCCAAGCAGATTGAATCTCAACTGGTGACTGGGCCACATATGGCAGATACAGCAACCTCAATGTTGGACAAGCCTGATGGCCTTCTGCTCATCTGATGATCAAATTCATTTAGAAACAGTTGAAATGCATATAAGTAGTTTTTAAAAGCAATAACAATGGATAAATGACTCTTCTTCTGTATTTTCTCTCAACCCAGGAAGCCACCATTCAGCCCATCACGTCAACACTGGAACACAAAGCAACTCTCAATTTCCCAGTTAATTCCCTGTAAACCAATGTATTTTACATGCCCATCAGCTTTTCTCCACCCCACAAATTCTCCCACCATCTGAAATTATACTCATCATCTGATGTGCTGGGGTGGGGGGGGGGGGTGTTTGAGTTTCACTGATTATTTTTCTGCCATGTTATTTTAATTCGGTGTTGAAACATTGGCAAACAAGGGGACAACATGTTACAGTACATCACAAGTTTGGACTTTAAGTAATAAATATTCACATCAGCTGAGCCCTACACAATAGAGGCAACTGGACACGAGCAGTTAACCTATTGACCAGCATGTCTTTGGGATGTGGAATAATCTCACAACGTCACTGGGAACATGTGTAAACTTCACACTGAGAGCATCGGAGGGTCAGGACTGAATGAGTGTCACTGAGCTATGAGGCAACAGCACTACCCGCAGCACCACTCCACTGCCCCAGCAAACCCTTCCTTTTGTCTGTGCCTGAGGTCCTATCTCATCTACCGCGAGCTAGAGAAACCTCAGTGACTCAGCTATCTCTCCCCGAAACATTCAACCAACTCTTGGATTATCATCTTTTTCCTGTAGGAGTTTACATAAGTAGACAAGGCAAGTGGAACTCAATTAACTAAATAGGAACATAAAGGGAATAATGTTAAGAGTTTTGAAAAGAGGCAGTTATTGTGAAATATTGATTTTGTTTCTCCCTTCACATATGTTACCTGGCCCGCATTCTCTCTTTTCATTATAAATCAAACAGAGCTGGAGATTGTATGTCTACCATCCCCAGAGATGTGTTATTATTATGTGCGGCTCCCTCTAGCAAAACGAGGTCTATATCTTCCCACTTATTCATCTCCACTGCTTGTTTCCAACCGCTAATCAAACATGACATTCATAAAGTTGTTACACTATAAAAATATTATGTTTTCTAAATGAAAGCAGCACATATACTTCTACTAACAGATGTGTGCTGTGATTTGCCAAACCACAGGGCTGCTGTTAGTTTGTTATGGAAACTCTTCCCGTTTTAGCTGCATAGTGGCTTAGAACATGATTTGGGAAAAAGGGCACAAAGCAGAAAAGTTGAAAAGCACAAGGGATTTAAGTACACAACCTGGTCTTGATCAAAACCACATTATCAAAATCTTTCTGACAAGAGAAAAGACTATCCCATGGTCTCAGTCTGTTAACCCACTAATAAAAATGGAAGGTTCTGGAAAATACTCAGCTGGTCAGCCAGTGTCTGTGTTAAGAGAAACACAATTAACGTTTCAGGTCAATGATTGGACAAGTTATGACTAAAGTTCATTGAACTGAAGTATTCTGCTCTCCAACCATGGTAGCTGCCCAGCCTGTTGAGTGTTGTGAACATTTTTGGTTTGTATTTCAGATTTCCAGCTTGTGCTGCTTCTTAATTGTTCAATTAGAATTAATCCAATTGGACACTGAACTCTGTTAATCAACTATTTTTCATCTTACTCTTATGTTTCTATGTCGCTATATTTCAGCCAGCATTTACTGTTGATCTCTAATTGACTTGGTACTGGCCCAGCCACCTAAATGGAATGGCCAAGAAAGCACACCAGTACCTCTAGCTCCTCAGAAGGCGAAGGAAATTCCACATGCCCCCACTGGCCCTCAGCACCAAGGATGCTTCATTGATAGCGTTCTACCCGGATGTATCAGAGGTTGGTATGGCAACTGTTTTACCCAAGACTGCACGAACATAGAACACAGAACAGCAATGGAACAAGTCTTTTGACCTATGATGTTGTGTCAAACTGATTAAACTAGTAATTAAATGTCAAACTACATAATCGCTTCTGCCTACACAATGTCTAAAGTACTCCATTCCCTGCACTTCATGTGCCCACCAAAAACCCTCTTGAACATCTTTACCACACTTGTCTCCATCACCATCCCTGGCAGTGATTTCCAGGCACCCACCACCCTCTGTGTAAAAACATGGTCCTCTACATCTCCTTTGTGTTTACCCACTCTCATCTTCAATGTATGCCCTCTGGTATTTGACTTCTGATTCTGGGAAAAAGATTTGGACTGTCTGTCTTTACCTCTTATGATCTTATAAACCTTCTATCAGATCTCCTCTCAGTTTCCTCTGCTCAAAAGCAACCCAAATTTGTACAAACTCTCCTTCTAGCAGCATCCTGATAAACGTCTTACACACCTTCTCCAATGACTCCACATCCTTCCTATAATGGGGTGACCAGAGCTGTGTGCAATAAATGCGGCCTAACTAGAGTTTATAAAGCTGCAACATAACTTTCCAACTTCTGAATTCAATGTTTTGACTAACAAAGCCAAGCATGCCACACACCTTCACCACCCCATCAACCTGTGCAGCCACCTTCAGGGTCTATGGATCTGGACCCCGATACCCCTCTGAAAATCATTGCTACCAAGGGCTTTAATTAACAGTGTAACGTCCTTTTACATTTGATCTCACAAAATGCAACATCTCACATTTGGCTAGATTAAATTCCATCTGCTATTTCTCCACCTATGTATTCTACTCTATCCACAAAACATTAACAAACTTTGCGTTGTCTGTGAACTTCCATCCATCTACCTGTTCATCCAGGTTATAGAATATATCACAAACAGCAGAGGTGCCAGTGCAGGTCTCTTCAGAACACCACCAATCACAGATCTCCAGCCGGAATATGTGTCATTGACCACTGTCACTCTCTGCTGCGAACTACAGAGAGTTCTGTTATGTTTTGTAACTCCAGAAACTAATTGAAAGAAAAATACAGGAGTGAGGACACGTACTTAATTTTTCTTTTTAGTGAGTTGCTCACATATGACGTGGTGGGGTAATGACACATGCCATTCACATACTTCTTACATATCACCCATAATGAATTATGTAAGCAAATAATGAATGCTTAATCAAAAACATATTTGCAATATTATTCAAATATTAGTGAAATATTAAATACTCTACACTCCTCACTGTTTAGCTATAAATCCAACACCATATAGAATGCATCAACTAAAATATCTAACATGTTGCTCTCTAGTCATCTTACACATACATATATATATATAATATAACTACTAAGTAGACATCCACAGCATACCTAGCAAATCTTATGTAAGGGGTTTCTTCTTTTATCTTACTGCTAAGGCTAATAAATGGCTTCTTTGTTATGTTAACTAAAATGGCTTCTCTGTGATGTTAACTTCTGAGACAGTAGTTCTCTTTAGCAGCTTGTTTGGGTTATAATTACTGATAACAAGAATTGTATTCATTTGCTAGCCAATTGGGATAGATGTTATTCTTTCTTGTGTGTCTGTAAACTATTGTTTTCGCGGGCTTTGGGCAGAAGGCAGATGGGGACAGAGAGAGGAGATGTGATGCTGTAACCTGGGCGACGGAACGGACCCCGAGCGGGAGTCCGAGGCCCGGGGTCTTCGGCAAGGAGAGGAGACGAGGACAGACTCGAGTAGAGCATTTGGTCAATCACCGAGGGTGATCCCATTTGGGGGTCGACTGGAGTAAGGAGTACATCGACTGGAGGAAGGGGGACCCGGTTCTCTAAGAGCTCCAATGATGTGTGCATGAACTGGTAATAATAATGGCACCTTTTTCTTTTTTCTTAAACAGTTCTTATTTTGTTCCTTTACTATCTACATAGTCAATGTAAGAGTTATAAAGTGTAATCATTTAATCGCATATGGTGTACTGTCTGTTATTTGGCGTGGTGGGGTACATCACACAGCATCTACACAAATTTGATTACAGTTTGGCTGCTCCCCCTAGACGAAAGCGAGCCTGAGGCTTACCAGGGGCTACACTTTAATTGTTCCATTCAGGCCTAAAGATTTATTCACCGTGGAGGATTTCGTATCTTGTCTTTCCTGTCAAGGGGGAGTCACTCTACTTGGCAGGAGAGACTTGTGGCTGTGAAACCATCTCAGGTTCTGGGGCCTCCTCCATGGTGGTTGTAGGAGTTGACTCTGGAGCTGCAGAAAATTTTTCTGACAGCTCTAGACAACTTTCTTCTCCACAATTGACTCTGCTCTGCTCAACGTATCGATGTGTTTTAGAAACATAGAAACATAGAAAATAGGTACAGGAGTAGGCCATTCGGCCCTTCGAGCCTGCACCGCCATTTATTATGATCATGGCTGATCATCCAACTCAGAACCCCGCCCCAGCCTTCCCTCCATACCCCCTGACTTCCGTAGCCACAAGGGCCATATCTAACTCCCTCTTAAATATAGCCAATGAACTGGCCTCAACTGTTTCCTGTGGCAGAGAATTCCACAGATTCACCACTCTCTGTGTGAAGAAGTTTTTCCTAATCTCGGTCCTAAAAGGCTTCCCCTCTATCCTCAAACTGTGGCCCCTCGTTCTGGACTTCCCCAACATCAGGAACAATCTTCCTGCATCTAGCCTGTCTAATCCCTTTAGGATTTTATACGTTTCAATCAGATCCCCCCTCAATCTTCTAAATTCCAACGAGTACAAGCCCAGTTCATCCAGCCTTTCTTCATATGAAAGTCCTGCCATCCCAGGAATCAATCTGGTGAACCTTCTTTGTACTCCCTCTATGGCAAGGATGTCTTTCCTCAGATTAGGGGACCAAAACTGCACACAATACTCCAGGTGTGGTCTCACCAAGGCCTTGTACAACTGCAGTAGTACCTCCCTGCTCCTGTACTCGAATCCTCTCGCTATAAATGCCAGCATACCATTCGCCTTTTTCACCGCCTGCTGTACCTGCATGCCCACTTTCAATGACTGGTGTATAATGACACCCAGGTCTCGTTGCACCTCCCCTTTTCCTAATCGGCCACCATTCAGATAATAATCTGTTTTCCTACTTTTGCCACCAAAGTGGATAACTTCACATTTATCCACATTAAATTGCATCTGCCATGAATTTGCCCACTCACCCAACCTATCCAAGTCACCCTGCATCCTCTTAGCATCCTCCTCACAGCTAACACTGCCACCCAGCTTCGTGTCATCCACAAACTTGGAGATGCTGCATTTAATTCCCTCATCCAAGTCATTAATATATATTGTAAACAACTGGGGTCCCAGCACTGAGCCTTGCGGTACCCCACTAGTCACCGCCTGCCATTCTGAAAAGGTCCCGTTTATTCCCACTCTTTGCTTCCTGTCTGCTAATCAATTCTCCACCCACACCAATACCTTACCCCCAATACCGTGTGCTTTAAGTTTGCACACTAATCTCCTGTGTGGGACCTTGTCAAATGCCTTTTGAAAATCCAAATATACCACATCCACTGGTTCTCCCCTATCCACTCTACTAGTTACATCCTCAAAAAATTCTATGAGATTCGTCAGACATGATTTTCCTTTCACAAATCCATGCTGACTTTGTCCGATCATTTCACCGCTTTCCAAATGTGCTGTTATCACAACCTTGATAACTGACTCCAGCAGTTTCCCCACCACTGACGTTAGGCTAACCGGTCTATAATTCCCCGGTTTCTCTCTCCCTCCTTTTTTAAAAAGTGGAGTTACATTAGCCACCCTCCAATCCTCAGGAACTAGTCCAGAATCTAACGAGTTTTGAAAAATTATCACTAATGCATCCACTATTTCTTGGGCTACTTCCTTAAGCACTCTGGGATGCAGACCATCTGGCCCTGGGGATTTATCTGCCTTCAATCCCTTCAATTTACCTAACACCACTTCCCTACTAACATGTATTTCGCTCAGTTCCTCCATCTCACTGGACCCTCTGTCCCCTACTATTCCTGGAAGATTATTTATGTCCTCCTTAGTGAAGACAGAACCAAAGTAATTATTCAATTGGTCTGCCATGTCCTTGCTCCCCATAATCAATTCACCTGTTTCTGTCTGCAGGGGACCTACATTTGTCCTTACCAGTCTTTTCCTTTTTACATATCTATAAAAGCTTTTACAGTCCGTTTTTATGTTCCCTGCCAGTTTTCTCTCATAATCTTTTTTCCCCTTCCTAATTAAGCCCTTTGTCCTCCTCTGCTGAACTCTGAATTTCTCCCAGTCCTCAGGTGAACCACTTTCTCTGGCTAATTTGTATGCTTCTTCTTTGGAATTGATACTATCCCTAATTTCTCTTGTCAGCCACGGGTGCACTACCTTCCTTGATTTATTCTTTTGTCAAACTGGGATGAACAATTGTTGTAGTTCATCCATGCAACCTTTAAATGCTTGCCATTGCATATCCACCGTCAATTCTTTAAGTGTCATTTGCCAGTCTATCTTAGCTAATTCACGTCTCATACCTTCAAAGTTACCCCTCTTTAAGTTCAGAACCTTTGTTTCTGAATTAACTCTGTCACTCTCCATCTTAATGAAGAATTCCACCATATTATGGTCACTCTTACCCAAGGGGCCTCTCACGACAAGATTGCTAATTAACCCTTCCTCATTGCTCAAAACCCAGTCCAGAATATCCTGCTCTCTAGTTGGTTCCTCGACATGTTGGTTCAAAAAACCATCCCACATACATTCCAAGAAATCCTCTTCCTCAGCACCTTTACCAATTTGGTTCACCCAATCTACATGTAGAGAGAAGTCACCCATTATAACTGCTGTTCCTTTATTGCACACATTTCTAATTTCCTGTTTAATACCATCTCCGACCTCACTACTACTGTTAGGTGGCCTGTACACAACTCCCACCAGCGTCTTCTGCCCCTTAGTGTTACGCAGCTCTACCCATATCGATTCCACATCTTCCCGGCTTATGTCCTTCCTTTCTATTGCGTTAATCTCTTCTTTAACCAGCAACGCCACCCCACCTCCCCTTCCTTCATGTCTATCCCTCCTGAATATTGAATATCCCTGAACGTTGAGCTCCCATCCCTGGTCACCCTGGAGCCATGTCTCTGTGATCCCAACTATATCATAATCATTAATAACAATCTGCACTTTCAATTCATCCACCTTATTACGAATGCTCCTTGCATTGACACACAAAGCCTTCAGGCGCTCTTTTACAACTCTCTTAGCCCTTATACAATTATGCTGAAAAGTGGCCCATTTAATGCTTGCCCTGGATTTGTCGGCCTGCCACTTTTACTTTTCTCCTTAGTACTTTTTGCTTCTACCCTCACTTTACACCCCTCTGTCTCTCTGCACTGGTTCCCATCCCCCTGTTGTGAACTAACCTCCTCACACCTAGCATCTTTAATTTGATTCCCACCCCCCAACCATTCTAGTTTAAAGTCACCTCAGTAGCCCCCGCTAATCTCCCTGCCAGGATATTGGTCCCCCTAGGATTCAAGTGTAACCCGTCCTTTTTGTACAGGTCACGCCTGTGCCAAAAGAGGTCCCAATGATCCAAAAACTTGAATCCCTGCCCCCTGCTCCAATCCCTCAGCCACGCATTTATCCTCCACCTCATCGCATTCCTACTCTCACTGTCGCGTGGCACAGGCAGTAATCCCAAGATTACTACCTTTGCGGTCCTTTTTCTCAACTCCCTTCCTAGCTCCCTATATTCTCCTTTCAGGACCTCATCCCTTTTCCTACCTATGTCATTGGTACCTATATGTACCACGACCTCTGGCTCCTCACCCTTCCACTTCAGGATATCTTGGACACGATCAGAAATATCCCGGACCCTGGCACCAGGGAGGCAAACTACCATCCGGGTCTCTGGACTGCGTCCACAGAATCGCCTATCTGACCCCCTTACTATCGAGTCCCCTATCACAACTGCCCTCCTCTTCCTTGCCCTATCCTTCTGAGCTACAGGGCCAGACTCTGTGCCGGAGGCACGGCCACTGTCGCTTCTCCCGGGTTAGCTGTCCCCCCCCAACAGTACTCAAACAGGAGTACCTGTTGTTAAGGGGCACAGCCACCGGGGTACTCCCTATTACCTGACTTTTCCCCTTCCCCCTCCTAACCGTGACCCACTTGTCTGCCTCCCATGGCCCCGGCGTGACCACCTACCTGCAACTCCTCTCTATCACCTCCTCACTCTCCCTGACCAGACGAAGGTCATCGAGCTGCAGCTCCAGTTCCGTAACGCGGTCCCTTAGGAGCTGCATCTCGATGCACTTGGCGCAGATGTAGATGTCCGGGAGGCTTGGAGACTCCAGGGCCTCCCACATCCGACACCGAGAACAGCAAACTGCCCTCACACTCATACTGCCCCTCTCCTCAAATAACAACAGAAAATGAATGCCAAACCTTCCTCGCCCGTTTCCGCCTAAGCCCGTTGAGCCGAAGCCCTTAAGCCTTCACTCTGCTCCCGGCTCACTCCGCAGCCCGCAAACTACACTGCCCGCTCTATGAGGCTCTGTTCCTTTTAAATCTGCCGCGCTGCACTGCCCGACGTCACACGCCTGCGCAGTCCCGCCTCTCAGAACGCCGTTGGAGAAAAAAAATAATGAAAATTTCAAAAATGTCTTTCTCGGCACTCCCACTCAGACTCTCAGACTCCTCTTCGAATCCTTTTTCTCAAGGTGATGTCAGATGCATTCTTCTCTGTGCAGGAGAGTGATCCATTTCTGTCACTAATCTTTCCAGGTATCCACTTTTGATCATCTCTCTCATTCCTCGCCAGGACTGCCCGTCCAGGAGTGAAAATCGAACTTTGTTTGAAGAGCCCTCAATCTGTCTCAGTCGTTTGTCCTGCATATTCCTTCTGAGACTGGGCTTGGGGTAGATCCAGGCAAGGGATGGTCGAGGAACAGCATGGCAGGTGAGTTGTTGTCTGTGGGCTGTGTTGTGTTGCAATATGCAAGGAGGAAATTGGCGAGCTTCTGGTTCAGCGTTGTGTAGTGTGCTCTGCTGACATTGCTCACAGTGCGTTCTGTAGACTCTGAGCTAACCTTTCCACTAAGCTGTTTGTAGCTGGATGGTACAGTACAGCTGCAACATGTCTTATTCCATTCATTGTCAGGGATGACTGAAACTGTTCTGCTGCAGACTGTGGTCCATCCTCACTGACTAAGTGTTCTGGAACACTAACACTTGAGAAGAGCCTTCTCAGCACATCAACAGTGCACGAGACAGTAGTGGAGGCTACTGGCAAAACATCTAGACACTGCAGCTACACCCACTGCTACCAGGAAATTTAAACCCGTGACTGGTCTAGCAAAATCAACGTGAATCCTCTGCCAGGGCAATGCAGACCATTCCCAGGAATGGAGAGGTGCTGCACTTGGCATCTTCTGGACGAGTTCACAGCTTCTGGACGTGTTGGAATCCTGAATAGTACATGCCAAGCTGCTTAAGCTGGTGAACTATCCCAAGTTTCACACCAACACTTTCATTTAGACCATGCCTAGATGACCAGCATGTAGATCTCAAATCTTTAGCTGTTAGCTTTTATGGTACAACAACTCTCAATCCCCACATGAGGTGACCCCCAACAAGGACATGTGCATCTCTGGCACTGGTAAAAATATGGGAACTGGAATTTCTATTCCACATTACAGCCATTTTGGGTTGCCATGTAGACCTGCGACAGTGTGGGGGTCTTTTCTAATTTCCCTTTGGATCTCATCTCTGCCATAATAGGGAGACTTTCAATTTGTATTAGGGTGAATACATCAAGTGTTGTTTCTTTTGTAAACTTTTCAGGTGTTTTTTTTTTCCAAGCTTAAATGGGACAATCCATCAGTTTTCCATGATTAGTTGTTCTCTTGAATTTGACCTGGTAGTCCCCCACCCTGCTCTCATGACTATACCCCTTCCCCACATGAAACCACCACGGTGGGCTTCACAGCTGAACAGGTGAGAAGACAGCTGAAACATCTCAACCCAAGCAAGGCTTCAAGACCAGATGGTGTCAGTACCAGGGTGCTCAAAGCCTGTGCCCCTCAGCTATGTGGAGTACTTCGCCATGTCTTCAACCTGAGCCTGAAGCTCCGGAGGGTTCCTGTGCTGTGGAAGATGTCCTGCCTCGTCCCTGTGCCGAAGACGCCGCGCCCCAGCAGCCTCAATGATTACAGACCAGTGGCATTGACCTCCCACAATATGAAGACCCTGGAGAGACTTGTTCTGGAGCTGCTCTGGCCTGTGGTCAGGCCACACTTAGATCCCCTCCAGTTTGTCTACCAGCCCCGACTAGGAGTTGAGGATGCCATCGTCTACCTGCTGAACTGTGTCTACACCCACCTGGACAAGCCAGCGAGCACTGTGAGGGTCATGTTTTTTGACTTCTCCAGAGTGTTCAACACCATCCGCCCTGCTCTGCTGGGGGAGAAGCTGACAGCGATGCAGGTGGATGCTTTTCTGGTGTCATGGATTCTTGATTATCAGACTGGATTACCGGACTGGCAGACCACAGTACGTGTGCTTGCGACACCGTGTGTCTGACAGAGTGATCAGCAGCACTGGGGCTCCACGGGGGACTGTCTTGTCTCCCTTTCTCTTCACCATTTACACCTCGGACTTCAACTACTGCACAGAGTCTTGTCATCTTCAGAAGTTTTCTGATGACTCTGCCATAGTTGGATGTATCAGCAAGGGAGATGAGACTGAGTACAGGGCTACGGTAGGAAACTTTGTCACATGGTGTGAGCAGAATTATCTGCAGCTTAATGTGAAAAAGACTAAGGAGCTGGTGGTAGACCTGAGGAGAGCTAAGGTACCGGTCACCCCTGTTTCCATCCAGGGGGTCAGTGTGGACATGGTGGAGGTTTACAAATATCTGGGGATAGGAATTGACAATAAACTGGACTGGTCAAAGAACACTGAGGCTGTCAACAAGAAGGGTCAGAGCCGTCTCCATTTCCTGAGGAGACTGAGGTCCTATAACATCTGCCGGACGATGCTGAGGTTGTTCTACGAGTCTGTGGTGGCCAGTGTGATCATGTTTGCTTTTGTGTGCTGGGGCAGCAGGCTGAGGGTAGCAGACACCAACAGGATCAACAAACTCATTCGTAAGGCCGGTGATGTTGTGGGAATGGAACTGGACTCTCTCACGGTGGTGCCTGAAAAGAGGATGCTGTCCAAGTTGCATGCCATCTTGGACAATGTCTCCCATCCACTACATAATGTACTGGTTGGGCACAGGAGTACATTCAGCCAGAGACTGATTCCACCGAGATGCAACACAGAGCGTCATAGGAAGTCATTCCTGCCTGTGGCCATCAAACTTTACAACTCCTCCCTTGGAGGGTCAGACACCCTGAGCCAATAGGCTGGTCCTGGACTTACTTCCTGGCATAATTTACATATTACTATTTAACTATTTATGGTTTTATTACTATTTAATTATTTATGGTGCAACTGTAACGAAAACCAATTTCCCCCGGGATCAATAAAGTATGACTATGACTATGACTATGTAATTGTGTCCTCCAAGAAACAGAGCCCATTCCAGCATTTGTGCTGCTGCTGATAGTGGAACACCGTTCTGTGGATTGAAAATAGACATCAGTGGTTGATGAACATAATGAGGGGAAACTCTCTCCTATACAGGTACTGGGTGAAACATTTTACACGCCAGACCAGACTCAATGCCTCTCTGTCAATCAGTGTAGAATTTTCCTGTGTAGCTGTGAGGGATGTAACGCAAAGGCTGTGGGGAGCTCACTTCCATTACGCATGACATGTGACATGACAGCACCCGTACCGTAAGGTGAGGTGTCACAGGCAGGCTTCACTGGGTGATGTGAACCATGATGTGTGAATACAGTGTCTGATACCTCCATGCTCTTTGTCTTTTGGAAAGCCACCCCACACTGCTTTGTCCATTGCCATTTCTTCCCGGTCTGTAGTATTGAGTTCAAGGTGTGGAGCACCGTAGCTAGGGTTGGCAGGAACCCGTTATAGTAACCGACAGTTCCTAAAAAGCACTGCAAATGTGACACGTCCTTTGGCCTTGGGGCATTCATTACTGCAAACAGTGTGTGTTAATGGTGTGACCACAGTAAGCGATGCTTGGTTTAAAGAATTCACACTTGCTGTATCATGCTCTGAGCCCATGCTCTTCTCATCTTTTAAAACTGTCCTGGGAGCTTGGAAATGCTCCATGTCATCCCCACTGTCATTCAGGTAACAGTGAGGGCCTGGACAGCAGGGTGAGCAGCAACTGTGGGGCGAAAGGAACTTACGCCATTTTGGATCAAATCCAATCCCCTCTAATAATGACAGAATAGTAACTTGGCACTATTTAAACCATCTGCAGTAATTCAAGAGCTGTATATTACATTGCAATCCAACCAAACATGGAACTTAGTACCATTGTGAAAAAGATATTGCAATGGGAAGTTGTTTGTCACTAAAAAGTATATATATAATGGCTGCAATCCTGAGGTGGACTAGTGGATTCTAAAATAGAAAAGACAGAAAAGGCTATAAAAACAGAACTTTTAGATACCAGGCCCACTCAGTTCTAGGAGTGGCTGGCCGCTGGTAAAGAGTTTCCTAAAGATCAACAAACTGATTGAGGCTGAGTGGTCAAATAATTTGATAATTAGCACAGCTGCGGCCTCACACCAAGCAAACAATTAAATCACAAATTTAATGAGATGCATGGATTTAAAGTAAGGGGCTGTCTACAAATATGGAGGCATGTTTTTCAAATATTCAGAGCGGCAGAGGGTTGTGAGTGGGTGGTAGGAAGAGACAGTCAGTGAAATGGTAGAATCCCTGAAAGACAACCATGCTCCATGTGATATTGACTGAGTCAAAAGATTATCATTTTAGGGCACGATTAGAGCTGGAGTTGTTCAGCCAGCAGTCATTATACTTTAGTTCGCAGCTATAACTATCAGTCAGTGACCTTGCTATTGCCTTCCCATTAAATGGACACTCCTTCGTACCTTTGGAATACTGTCACCTGGAGACAGGGCCTTCAAGCCACTAAATCCACACCAACCATCAAGCACTTGTTTACACTGATCCTTCACTAATCCCAGTTTTATTTTCCCTACATTCCTATCAGATCTGAGAATGTACACTGGGCCAGTTAACCTGCCAACACACACATCTTTGGAATATGGGAGGAAAGCCACATGATTATGGGGAATGAGGAGAACTTACAAACTTCACATTAGCTGCGTGTGAGGTCAGAAGTGAACCAGGTGACTGAAGCTGTGAGGCAGCGGCTCTGGTAGCTGTGCCACTGTGCTGCCTATTATGACTCTTTCCTTCTGAGGCTTTAGACTGATTGCATGCTGCCAGTGAACTACTCAGCCAGTGCTGGCTGCTAACTGTAGTCACACAGCAGATCACCTAGAAATTCATGCTGGAATTTCAGAAACAGAATTCAACAGATGCCAGTAGAAAGCGCATTTGAGTCTAGGCAAATAAATTTAACGTGTTCGAAAAGCAAAGAATGCATACATTTGAAATGAAAGCAAAAAATGTCAGGAATTCTCAGCAGATCAGTTGGCATCTGTGGAGAAAGAGGGTCAACGCTTCAAGTCCTTCTGCACAACCAGACAAAGTTGGAAAAGCTTGGCTTATATTACAGAGAAGTGGAAAGGATGGAGAATGCAAAGAAAGTGTCTGAGTTAGGAGAGAGATCAAGAGATAACTTGTTGGGTTGCCGGCGACGGTGATGGAGGCAGATACAATAGGGTCTTTTAAGAGACACCTTGATAGGTACATGGAGTTTAGAAAAATAAAGGGCTATGGGTAACCCTAGGTAATTTCTAAAGTAAGTACATGTTCGGCACAGCATTGTGGGCTGAAGGGCCTGTATTGTGCTGTAGATTTCCTATGTTTCTAGAACATGATGGAAGTGGTGGTGCTGCCTTTTGAGAGAGGGTAGTCAAAGCTGATCCATCTTGAGGAGGTATAAACACATAAAGACATACGGATGAAAGAGAGCAGAAACAAAAGTAATGCAAGAATTGTGTGATACAAACCATCACAATTGTTCAAAGTCTGAAATAGATCCTGATCATTTCTTATAGCTACTCTTTTTCTTCCATGAATAGCTTCTCCAAAACAACCTTGTGTAGTTCTTCAATACCTTTACCACAATCTTTCATCAGACTACAGCACCACCCATTTCATAACAAATACTGTTTCAAATGCAATAGTGCTCCTCCCTTAACTAAGGGAGCACTTAGTGCTGGGATTATCCACATCTGACGTGGGGAAGTTTGTGGTGCATGGCTCAGGAAGACAAAAGTGCTGATATCATTTCATACTTTCCTCTGAACTACTGCCTGCCACACATGACAAGGGTTTGGTTATGTGTCCAAAGAGCCCGTCAGGAGGCTATCAAACAAACACACTGTATGTAACTTGATTCCCGCAAATATCTGGAGGAAGAACGTTGCCCAGCAGCAATAACCAAAAATAGAGATTTCAAGGTTCAACTGATGATACATGTTGCAAAAGTTATTTGGACATCCATACACACCTAGGAGCCCAGACCAATGCACAGGGCATGCAAACAACTTATCCCTTCCCCCACCCTTCCCTCTTCCTCTATTTCCCACTCTGGCCTCTTACCTCCTTTCCTGCCTATCACCTTCCCCTAATGTCCCTCCTCCTTCCCTTTCTCCCATGGTCCATTCTCCTCTGCTATCAGATTCCTTCTTCTCTAACTCTTTCCCTCTTTATCTTTCCCAGCCACCTGGTTCCACCTATCAACCTTCTTGCTAGTTTTCAACCCACTCCCCTCCACCTTTTTATTCTGGTATCTTCCCCCTTCCTTTCCAGTCTTGAAGAAGGGTCTCAGCCTGAAACATTAAACGTTTACTCATTTCTATTAATGCTGTCTGACCTGCTGAGTTCCTCCAGCATTTTGTGTGCATTGCTCTGGACTTCCAACATCTGCAGAACCTCTTGTGTGCAAGCAAGCATGCAATCAGCTAAAAAGACATACAGGTGAGTACAAGCTAAGGACCAGAACTGTAGACTGGCAATTCAGAATGGTGTGTGCTGGGAGCTCTCCGATCAAATAAGTGCATTTAGCTTACTGAAGAATAATAAACAGTCTTCAGGATATCAACCAACGAGATTGAAAGAAACAGATTGTTAAAAGGGAACATCCAAAGTTCTCAAAACCTGAGAAATGAGAAGTCAAAATGATATTTTTCCCATTGATACCACATTGGGCAGGTTTACCAGACACCCGAGGATGACAGTTAATTTAGAGAGCAATGGTACTTTGCATAAAATCCCATCAAGTGGCGGTTAGAAAAAAGTGGGAATGGTTAATGTTTGGAAGATATTTTAATAGTTTCATATTATTGTTAAAAGAAATGGGGGAGGGGGAGCTGAAGTAGAGCGTCAAATGATGGTGTGATGAATCAGGAAATTACTGACCACCACCATGGTTATTGTCACTTAATGGAGATCAACAATTTAACTCCATTAAAACAACCAGAGTTCAACAGTTTAGCTCCATTAAAATGACAGAGCAAACCTACATTCAGCACATATCCAGCAAAGTTGGGCAGAGTGATGTATTCCTTGCAGTGGCCTTGGATGGAAACAGCATTGGTCATATGGAGGGCATTAAACTTTCTAAATTTTCCAGCTGCAGTGTTTGTGGTCAGTGCCAAGTTAAGAGAATTATGCTCCACCAATGCCTTTAAGTGTGGAACACATTCAAGTGCAAATGCAATAGTGCATTTCAGTGTGGGGGGGGAGAAATAGATTAACTCTGAAGTTAAAATAGAGGCTAAGAGTAATATGCAATGTGGTTCATCTGCTAACTTTTTCAGCAGTATAAAATCCTGTTCGTACCGAGGACGTTCGCTGTCTTTGTGGGTGATGCATGTCAGCCAGCACGGAGACCAGCAGAGGGTGCTTGCTTTGCTTCCCTGCATCATTGTATACTACCATACTGGCCTCCTGCTCAGGTGTCATTGGGTTATGATATGCCAGAATATGAAAAAGGGCACAAGAAATATCCCTCTTTATTGGTGCATAAACAAGAACCAGTGAATGCAGAGGAATCCAGGAATATTCCATGCGGTGGAAACCTCCAGAAGTGTCTGTTTGAGTTATACCATTCTGCTGTTTGGAAGAATTAGCTTAACTTGCACATTAGTTGCCCTAGTAAACGTGCAGAAAGTTAAGCCTAGCTATGAAAGGCATGGGGATCTCCTAACAATCGACAGTAGAGCTAATAGGACATGATGTTTGATAAGTCGGCACTCTCGATGTCGGCAGTGGGCTTGGAGTGGTGACAAGGAGGGAGGGTAGGTATGTCATTGGGGTCATCAGATGGGCACCCTCCTTCTTTGATGTTTCGTTGATAAGCCCATGATATCTCCAGAGGGCTCAACGGTGCTACCTGGCGTCACAGTTACACCCCCCTCAGTTCCATACCCTCATGTCATCATTCTGCAGCCCAGTTGTTGTCTTTCCTTTTAATCCAAATCCAATTACTGCTTTCTTCTGCTGCATTTGACAAGGACTTGATTGCTTGTTGGAGTGAATAACCCCTCACCCCCATCTTCTTCAATAGACTGGTTGTAGATGTCGCCACGAATCCCCTGCATCCCACTTCTGCAGGGAAAATCTTGGTCTTCCAGCTGTTCCGGGCAGCTTCAGTTGCCAGTTCAGAGTACTTGGTCTTTTTCCTCTCATAATCTTCTTCAACACCATCTTCCCATGGTACTGTCAATTCCACAACATATGCCAGCTTGGCTGTTGTGGACCACAGGACCATGTCTGGCCAGAGTGTTGTAGCCACAATGTCTGGGGGAAACACAAGCTTTTTTTCCAAGCCCAAGTCCATTTTCCAATCCCGAGCAACCTGCAGAATGCTTACCTCTTTTGATGTTATATGGTATTCTGGAGGTTGGCCTGCTGGTACAAATCATGTGATGTGAACATTTCTTGCCGATGTCTGTGGGAGAGAATTTGTGGTGATTCGCCTCTGTTCCAAGATTGATGCCAGCTGTCTGAGAACTTGGTTATGCTGCCAAGTGTACCGCCCCTGGGTGAGGCTTATGGTGCATCCTGTTAAAATGTGCCTTAGTGATCCAGGTGCTTGACAAGGAGAGCAAGTGGGGTCTTCTCCCCACCACTGGTTCAGGTTCTGGGGTCTGGGTAGGAGGTCATAAGTGGCTCTGATGACAAAACTTAGCCAAGATCCCTCCATCTCCCAGATGTCACGCCAGCTAAGTTTCCTCTTTTCCAGGGTCTCCCAATTAGTCCATTGGCCCTGCTTGGCCACTGAGACGGCCCTGGCGTGTCACTGTGCCTCCACCTGTCTTCTCAACTCCTCCACCACGAGCCGTCTCTTCTGCACTGATGTTGTCTTGTGCCATTGAGGATCCTTTGGGACGAGCCCGAGCCCGGCTCTCCCATGTTGGACTTGGCCAACCATACCCCTGAAGCGAAGAGAAGACTTAGCACTCTGAACGGCTTCAGATGGGGTTCACTTCCTCCCCATTGCCACACGGGGGGCCACCGTTCGAACAACAGTATCTTCAGATTCATTGAGGGTCATGACCAACCTTGCTTTGGTGCATTTGAGTTCTTCCACAAGACTTGCAATTGGTAATTCCAATTTGCCGTTCCCGTACAGTCCAACAGGACTTCAGCATCATGAAAGTCCAAGCCACTGTTTCACACATGTACTGATCACTCTTTCGAGCTTTTCAACCTTGCTGATGGGAATTTCATACACTGTTAAAGGCCACATGAGTCTTGGGAGTATGCTGAACTGGAAGCACCACAGCTGAGTTTTCCTGGCAGCCAGGTCTTGTTGATGCGAGCTATGTACATGATGGTACCCTTTTTGAGTTGTTTAAACTGCTCAGTGTCCTCGAGCTTAGCATCATACCATCGGCCCAAGCTCTTCACTGGCGCTTCTGAAACAGTTGGGGCAGGTGTTCCGTCAATGTGAGATCTTTGATCCGTGACTTGACCTTTGACAATGGAGATGCTTCTGCACTTTCTGGGCTCGATCTTCATACTCGCCCATGTCACGTTTTGATGAAGCTTTTCCAGAAGTCTCTTGGTGCAGGGGACAGTTGTCGTCAGTATTGTTATATTGTCCATATAGGCTCGTATCGGTGGTAACCGTTGACCAAACTGTAGCCGTTTTCCTCCCGCAACCCATTTTGAGGCTCTGATAATGAGCTCCATTGCCATAGTGAAGGCCAATGGGAAGATGGTGCACCCCGCCATGATGCCTACTTCCAGTGGTTGCCAAGCTGTCGTGAAGTCTGATGTTGTGAGACAGACCTGCAGATCCTGGAAGTAGTGTTTTACCAGATTTGTTGTTGTTGCAGGCACCTGAAAGAACTCAAAATCAGTCCACAGTAGGAAATAAGGAACTGATCCATAGGCGTTGGCTGGATCGAGGAACAAGACTTGCAGATCTTTTCCCTCTTCCTTAGCCATCTGGATTTGATGCTGGTATGTTCAAGGCTCCCGAGAAGCCTGCTGCTCCAGCCTTTTGGATTGACGTGTCCATGAAATGGTTTTGTTTCAGATACTTTGCGCCAACACGCTGAAAGAGGTCTTGTCTTCTATGTTCAGAAGGTTTATTTGGCAAAACTGTTCGATGGTGGATGAATTCTTTTCTTATGGGATCAGAACTCCCCCCACTCTTCTCCAGGCTTTGGAGATAATTTGCTTTTCCTACGCGACCCTCATGTTTTTCCAAAGGAATTTCAGAACATCCGGGGTGTTCTTGTAGACACAATACGGAACACCGTTAGGGCCTGGCGCTGATGCTGATCTTGCCTTCTTCACTGCCCCTTTCACCTCACTCAGCTTGGGAGGGCTGATGTTAAGTTGATGTTTTGGGGGTGAGATTGGCAGGATGACAGCTGGGACAAGTATCGTTTGATCTTTTCGCTCATCAGTCTGGCTGAGATGTCTTTCCACCTCTTCTTTTGTTACTTTCAAGTATCTGCTTTTGTCTTTTGTGAAAATGCCTTTCACATATTTAAAGGGATCTTGTAGAAGTCTGTTCTTGCTTTTTCCTTCTTTTTGTGTCGTTTCCTTAAATTCTCTGCTCTGCGCAGCTTTGAGAGCCTCTGTTTTAGATCCCCTTGAAGGAGGTTGATGCCCTCCCTTTCTTCTGCTGTTGCTTTTTTTCCACGACTTCCTCAGGCCTCTTCTTTTTTTAATAAGTCATTGGATTTCCTGGAGATGACGGGATTTGGGGGGAGGAGGCATATCTTTCCTGCTGACTTGTTCCTTCACTCCAAATTTCTCCTTTCCGAAGCTGTAATCAGGTTGTCCATCCTCTCCAACTTCTTTTCTGCTGATCCCTTGATGCCACTTAAGATCAGGCTCACATCTTCATTGATGGTTTCCCAGTCCTTGCTGTTAGACTTTGGCCATTTCACCAACGGCTTACGTCCTTGCATGTTCTCCACTTCACGATGTGCCTGGCTGTGTCCTGGACTACTGCTTCTGCCAGAAACTTCTTCCACATCCCGTAGGGTGCTGATACTCTGCTGACTGTGGGTTTCTTCCTGCTGTTGAGTTTCATCCGACTGATTTGACCTTCCTCTTAACAGAATCTGGTCAATGAGAAGCCCTGGGTTGGAGATTTTCAAGCACTTCTTCCATCCTTGATGAATTTTAAGACCACGAGTTGATGATACTTTAGTCCAGCCACACTTACAGGTCTGAGGAACATGTCCAGCTGCTGGTTTCTCAAGAGGATTGCCACTTTCTTGAATCATTGTCGTGTCCATGCCAATTAATGAAATATAATCTATCTAATTGAAGACTTCAAGATATTGAAATCCGTCGCTGTGGATTAGGAATTATCAACTTTCAATCTAATAAATTGTTACTTTATTTCTTGCTTTTCTTTTTCACTTTCTTTTATTCTAGAGCAGAGTGGTTAACATAGCACCAGCAACCTGGGTTCAACCCTACCGCTGTCTGTCAGGAGTTTGTATGTTCTCCCTTTGTCCGCATGGATTTCCTCTGTGTGCTCTGGTTTCCCCCCACATCTGGGTTCATAGTTTAATTGGCCACATGAGTGTAATTGGGCGGCACAGGCTCACTGGGCTAGAAAGGCCTACTACTGTACAGTATCTCTAAATAAAAATAAAAATATTCAACAGATAAAAGTAATTCCAGTTATTGTCTCAAAACCATGTTCCAGCTTCTCTCTCAACAGTTGCTGCCTGACCCACAGAGCTTTTCAGTTCAATATTTTAATTTTCTATTTTGTAGCAGCTGCAGCATTTTTCTTTTCCCTCGCCCTCTTTATTTTCCTTTCCAAACCTGTTGAGACTTCTTCCTCGTTGCTCTGTTCAACCCACAATCATGATTGGTTGGTCCTGAACATTGTGTATTGAGAGTCTATGGACTAACATTGTGGACTAATATACAACTCATGTTCTCAGCAATATTTATCTGTCTATCTATTTATTTATTTGCACAATATATTTTCTATTTGCATGTTGTTTTTTTTTGGACAGTTTTTATGTATTGTTGTTCCTCCCTGTTCCCTGCTGTGCATTGGGCAGCAACCTTGCTGTTTCCTTAGCATTTGTCTGATCTTGCAAGACTGAGTTGCTAGCTTGACACTCAATCCAGCACAAATGGAAAGCATGCGAGGAGCCGACCGGATTTGAACATGGGTCCACTGGATTCGAAGCCTGGTGTGGATGCCACCACACCACTGGCCGGCAGTCTTTACGTACAGTTTTTCATTAATTCTATGGTATTTTCTTCTCCTGTAAATGCCCGCAAGAAAATGAATCTCAAGGTAGTATATGGTGACATATACTGTACGTACATTGATGATAAATGTACTTTGAACTTTGCTGTTGTCATAAAAAAATTAAATCATTGTTTTGCTTTTTTTTGGATTGTGGACAACAGGCAAATGTTTCTGCACAAACGTGGTAAGATATTCTCCTGAAGTGAGATCTAGCCCATTATAATTAAGAGATCCTTACTCAATTCACATTAGCATTTCTTGTTCAGATCATGAAATATTACTAAGTGGGGCTTAAGCGATATTACACGCCGCACCGGTGCACTGCAGACACCAGTCAATGGCGAATGTGTGTGGATCTGCCTTAAGGCTACAAGATTTAATACCGAGGTGAATCCCTAGAATTCTCTGCCCAGAGTGTTGTGCGGATGAAAACATTTGGGGTACTGTGACGAGAATACACATAGATTAAGATGTTAGCTGGCCTGGGCTGGCACCAGTGGGATCAGCAGTTGGTCTGCCACCTGTCTTCAGGAGAAAGAGAGAAAAGGAAAACAATGGAGCAGCATTTGGAGATGTTAATGAAGGGACGGGAGAGTTTAATGGAGGGAGAGCTGTCAAGATCGGCTCCCCCTTTGAACCCTGAACTGTTTGAAGTGATGGACAGGCGATACCCCAGCAGGGGGATAAAAAGGGACAGGTTCGCTAAGGCAAGGCACACACGACACCCCGAGGTAACGAGACCCTGGAAGCGGTGCGTCTCCCACAAGCCGGTGGGAGGTTTTAGAAGGCTGGTCGCGAGACCAAGCCATAGACGCACAAGGTGGAAAGGTACGATCAGCGGGAACCTGGTGTGTGTCCGCCCTTGCCTGGGTGCCAGGTTCACCACAGGGAAACGATCGTATCTGGAAACAGAGGGGTCACGGTTGGTGACCTCAGAAGACATCACAAAGGGCTCGCCCGAAAGCTGACTGCGAAGAATATCGAAGGTCTGTGTGGAAGCCGATTGAATATTCATTCATTTTGCTCTCTCTCTCCTTCCCCCCCACTGTCCATCTCCCACGGCAGTGATTACTGCGAACTGAACTGAACTCAATTGAACTGAACTTTGCGTCACTTTGAAACTGGTCATTTACCCCTAGACGACAATAGAGCTTGATTGATCTTGTTATCCTAATTCTGTGTACATGTGTGTTTATCATTGCTGAACTGTTGCATTTATCATCCTTTTGATTAGAGTACTGTGTTGCTTGTTTCTTTAATAAAACTTTCTTAGTTCTAGTAATCCAGACTCCAACTGAGTGATCCATTTCTGCTGGTTTGGCAACCCAGTTATGGGGTACGTAACATAAGTGGGGTTCTCATCCGCGATTTTGAACGCTAAATTTTGGACGGAGTAAATTGATTGGGTTAAAATTCCCGAAAGAAAGAAAAGACAAACAGCAGAAATGGAGGTTGAGGAATTTATAAAGGCGCCGACCTTGGAAGCATTAGAGGATGCCAGGAAAGCGGAATTGGCAGCTGTGGCCAAACCGTTGAATCTTGTTAAGGGGAAGTCGACAATGAGGAGAGAGGAGATACACAGAGCTATCGTAGAGCACTATGTATCTAAAGGTGTGTTTCCCCAAGGGGAGCTGGAGGTGGTATCTATTGAACAACCTGCTGGAGACGTGGTACAGGTGCAGCTTGAAAAACTGAGACTCGAGCACGAGTTCCAGGTACGGCAGTTAGAGCATGAAGAGAAGCAGTTAGAAAGGCGGGAGAAAGAGAGACAGTTGGAGAGAGAAGAGAAAGAGAGGCAATGGGAGCGAGAAGAGAGAGAGAGAGGCAGAGGGAAAGGGAATTTGAGCTGGAGAAGTTAAGGGCAGAGCAGGGGCCCGTGCCGAACCAAGGCGGAGGGTTCCGGGCGACCCAGGAGGTTAGGCTGGTTCCCCCATTTGACGATACTGACGTGGATCGGTACTTTCTCCATTTCTAAAAAGTTGCTACCAGTCAGGACTGGCCAAGGGATAAGTGGGCTGTTTTGCTTCAGAGTGTACTGAAAGGGAAAGCCCAACAAGCTTACTCAGCTTTGTCCGCAGAAGATGCCCAGAGGTATGAGGTGGTGAAAGAGGCCATCCTCAGGATTTATGAGTTGGCCCCGGAGGCATACTGGCAGAGGTTCCGGAATGCGAGGAAGCAGTGGGACCGCACGTATTTAGAGTTTGCCGGTGAGATGCAGACATATTGTGAGCGTTGGTGCGCCTCGAAGGGGGTAGAGGGGGATTATGACAGACTGCTACAGCTGATCCTGGTTGAGCAGTTTAAAGGTTGTGTCCCTGAGGGTATGAGACCTTACCTAGATGAGAAAGAGGCAGCCACGTTAGCCGCAACTGCTAAGTTAGCGGATGAGTATGCGTTGATGCATAAAATGAAGTTTGCCCCGAGTAAAGGCTACCAAAGGGATAGTCAGGACGGTGGGGAGAGTCCGCCAGAAAAGTCAGAAAGTAAGCCGGGGACTAGTGAGAAGGATAAGGTAGACCGGGAGCAGTCTGGTAGGAAGTCTCCTGGGGTCGTCTGTTATAATTGTGGGAAAGTCGGACACTTTGCGTCCAGGTGCTTTGCCCCAAAGAAGGAGACGGGAAAAGGAAAAATGGTGATTTTGACTGGCTGTATCGAGCTGGTAAACAAACCACTAGGAGAGGAGGGGTCTGCCAAAGTTCAGGAAGGGCACGAGAGGTTTATCTCGGCTGGATTGGTGTCAGTGAAGGAGGGGCTAAAACCAGTTCCAGTGCGGATCTGGAGAGACACGGGAGCGTGTCAGTCATTGATATTGAAGAGTGTATTAGAGTTTAGCTCAGAGACCCAGACTGGGGAGGTCAAGGTCAAAGGTATTGGGAGAGGGACAGAGGCAGTCCCTTTGCACCAGATACACCTACCAAGCAATTTGGTCTCTGGACTAGTCACGATCGGGGTGAGGCCCGAATTACCGATGAAAGGCGTGGAAGTCTTGCTCGGTAATGACCTCGCTGGGGGAATCGTGTTCCCAGCCGTGAGATTGACAGGTCAGCCTGCCAGCATTGAGACCTCGCCCATGGACTCACAGGTTCATCCCGGGACTGCCGAAGTAAATTTAGCTGAGACGTTTCTGGCTGAGACGTTTCTGCCAGCCTTGTACGAGAAGGGGGTAGAAAGTGAAAAGAAGGAGTGTAGTGAAACAAGAGGTAGTGAGGGAGCTGAGACAGACTTAGCATTAGCCAGGAAAGAATTTGTGCAGGCGTATGAGCGAGACAAGGGGCTGATGGTTTTGGCGGAGACAGCTCTCTCTGACGCGGAATTAAAAAGGGAACAAGTAGGCTATTGCGTGGAGGAGGAAGTGCTAAGGAAGAAAGGGAGACCAAGTACCGTACCCGCAGATGAGGAATGGGGGGTGGTGCAAAAGAGTTATGGGGATGAGATTTTTAACCTGGCCCACAAGGTACCCCCCAGTGGACATTTTGCAGTGCTGGAGGAAACAGTTGGTGGAATCATGAAAGAGGTTTACCGGCTGCACAGGAGGAAGGATGTTATTGATTATGGCAGACGCGAACTGAGACGGTCACAGGCTTTTGATATGCTAACAAACCTAGTCGGTGTTAGCGCAGAAATCAATGAAGCTAGGGTCCCCCTGATAAGAGAAGAAAACCATTTTGAAAAGATGAGTATGGTACCGACCAGATGGGAGAAGGCTATTGTTTTGGCCAGCTCTGCTGATAAGGTCTCTCCCTTAATCCCCAAACAAAGCGACTCTTTAGGAGAAGTAATTAAACGACTCGCACACATGTGTTTGATTGTCCCGAGGCGATGCAAAGAACTGGGACGTTGGGTGGTGTTTGTTTCGCTAGGTCAGCCTAGTAAGCAACATTCCTATAGAATGAGTAATTCAGTGACGAAAGGGCTGACGAACACAGAGGTGTGTACTGGCGATGTAATATGGCTGTCTGAAGCCAGCTTGATAGTGAACCTTGGAAAAAATGAGTTCGGCCACACAAAGGTCACTTATCTGGGAATTGTGGTGACACAGGGGCAGCTGGCAGCGATGCAATCTAAAGTGCGGGCTATCTCTGACATCCCAACCCCGACAGACAAGAGGGCCCTCAGAAGGCTCTTGGAGATGGTGGGGTACTGTAGGAAGTTTTGCAATAACTCTGTGGTTACTACCCCTTCCCCTCCTACTAAGCCCTTGCGAGAGAAAACTAAGTCGGGATGGGACGACCCTTGTTATCATGGTCCGGGACGAAACCCAATGAGAGGTTACATTGATTGCAATTCATCAGTGTTTTCGGCCACTATGAAGTTTGCTAATTGGAGCCTGGTCTAAGGGATTATTAATAACACATATAAAAGGAACAGAAAATGTGATGGCTGACTGTCTGTCAGGTGTTGACAACTTAAAATTTGCTGTATTAGCCAAATAGCTGATAAAGATGTATATTTGTGTGTATCAAATAATGTATTCATGTTTGTAATTTTTACCCCGGTAAAAATCCTTAAAGGTGGGAGGTGTGACGAGAATACACATAGATTAAGATGTTAGCTGTCCTGTGCTGGCACCAGTGGGATCAGCAGTTGGTCTGCCACCTATCTTCAGGAGAAAGAGAGATAAGGAAAACAATGGAGCAGCATTTGGAGATGTTAATGAAGGGACGGGAGAGTTTAATGGAGGGAGAGCTGTCAAGATCGGCTCCCCCTTTGAACCCTGAACTGTTTGAAGTGATGGACAGGCGATACCCCAGCAGGGGATAAAAAGGGACAGGTTCGCTAAGGCAAGACACACACGACACTCCGAGGTAACGAGACCCTGGAAGCGGTGCGTCTCCCAAAAGTCGGTGGGAAGTTTTGGAAGGCTGATCGCGGGACCAAGCCATAGACACACAGGGTGGAAAGGCACAATCAGCCGGAACCTGGTGTGTGTCCGCCCTTGCCTGGGTGCCAGGTTCACCGCAGAGAAACGATCGTATCTGGAAACGGAGGGGTCACGGTTGGTGACCTCAGAAGACATCACAAAGGGCTCGCCCGAAAGCTGACTGCGAAGAATATCGAAGGTCTGTGTGGAAGCTGTTTGAATATTCATTCGTTTTGCTCTCTCTCTCCTTCCCCCCCACTGTCCATCTCCCACGGCAGTGATTACTGCGAACTGAACTGAATTCAATTGAACTGAACTTTGCATCACTTTGAAACTGGTCACTTACCCCTAGACGACAATAGAGCTTGATTGATCCTGTTATCCTAATTCTGTGTACATGTGTGTTTATCATTGCTGAACTGTTGCATTTATTATCCTTTTGATTAGAGTACTGTGTTGCTTGTTTCTTTAATAAAACTTTCTTAGTTCTAGTAATCCAGACTCCAACTGAGTGATCCATTTCTGCTGGTTTGGCAACCCAGTTACGGGGTACGTAACAGTACTTAAAGAGGAAGTAGATTTATCTGCCAGTGATCAGAGAACTGAGTGCTCAGGTGAGCTGGTGTGGAAGAGAAGATGATGCCTGGGACACACTGTTGGGTGGAGCAGGCAAGAGGGGTCAAGTGGCCCACTCCAGTTCATATATTCTTATGACAAAAAATATCCTTTCAGATACCCTGCCATTTCTTCATCTGATTGTGTTATTTCAGCATTAAACAGACATTGAAATATTTCAGCAGAAATCCTGTTTCAGGAAATAAGGAACCTGACTTGTATTGAGACAAAGATATAATAATGGCAAAAATACATTCTACACATTTCCATGATGGTTGTTATTGAAGATAGGTGTGTGTATGACCCCCATTGTGCTAACCCAATGAAGAAGTCAGACAGCTCATCTCTGTCCACTTATAATCAAGCCAACACAGAGTTAAATCTTTGTATGCAGCAGCATTCTCTGTGATCCATTAGTTTAGAGTAGCTTTTGAATGATTACTTTTCCTTGTAAATAAAGTTAGTCACGGTCGTCATGTGCCATGTGATATGTTTATGTAGGTCACCAAGAACATTACACAGCTGCCATGGCTATTATTTTAGCGTGTCCTTTTTTCTTTGTTTCAGTAAACTCGTAAGCCTTGATAGAGTGTCAATTGATGCAATTGCCGCAGCCAATGGCACTGCAGAAATGTGCAGTTTACTGTAGGATTTAGAGTTAAACGAATTCTATTTTGCTCAGCAAACAGAGTCTATGTAAGCATTATTCTACACAACAGCAAGCAGTCTACAGAATCTATTTAAAAAGCTCTGAAAAGTTCAGAAGAGGGCGGAAAGGAATGAAAGAATGAATCAGCCAAACTACTGGGCATAGGAAAGGGATGAGATTGTGGCACTGGGAATATGTTGAAGTGTGTTCTTAAAGGATGAAGTTTAAAAATCTGAACTAACAGATGAGAAAATACTTGATCCAGGTGGAGTGAAATCAAAATATGGTCAGTAACCAAACAAAGGGAGGTCTCAAGGAGTAGGGTCCAATGCTGCAGATTAAACACATTCCCAACTACACGCTTACCCATGGAGATAAAAGGAGCTCCTAGGTCTCCTGGGATGAGCAAAGAATTAGAGGTTAAAACAATCAAGCAAAAGCAAATATGACAATTGTTCTTTTATCAATGAAGTCAGGAAGATACAAAACTCATGCTTTAGCTTGCATGACTATAGGTTCATTTATCTAACGGTGTAAGAGATAGTTCTGAAAGAACACAGATCAGATTCAGAATCAGGTTTGATATCTCTGGCATACGTCATGAAATTTGTTCTTCTGCAGCATCAACAGTACAATACAGAATAATTAAACAACTATAATTAAACAACTGTGCGGGAGGAGAGAGAAGCAGCGTGCCACGCGTGCGCAGCCCTCCGGTGAAAAATGATATTGTATCCGTTAAATAGGGGCCCTGGACAATTGTGATTTGATGGAGAGGGACATGAAAGCACAGAGGAACATCTGGAAAAATTTCTGAAACGCTCGTTCGCTACTGTCGTTACTGCACGGTCGGAAATCTTTCGGAGGGAAGGCCTCAAAATCCCCGGCTTTGCCTGCTGTTGGTGACCGAGATGGAGTTCGAATCGTTTGGATTCGAGATGGAGTTCGAATCGTTCGGCTCAGTACTGGGTGTCGGAGAGCTGATCAGAGCTCCAAGTTTTCTGATGACTCAGAGCCGGACCGTGGTCGGGTATGGCAGGGAGAGTTTTTCTTCCTTCTCCCGTCTGTGTGAGAAGTGGGACATTAGAGAGACTTTGAACTTTTACTGTGCTCATGGACTTCTTCATCAAGTTATGGTATTGTTGCACTGTTGTAACTATATGTTATAATTATGTGGTTTTGTTAGTTTTTTTCAGTCTTGGTCTGTCCTGTGTCTTGTGATGCATGCATTATTAAAAGACAATAAAAGAGGACTGCGTGTCTTCATAATCTAATTACAATAAGAAAATATACTTTAAAATAATTTAGTAGAGCAAAAGAAAGAAAACAAATCAAGAGGTAATGTACAAGGGTTTATTATCCATTCAGAAATCTGATGGCGGAGGGGAAGAAGCTGATACTAAAATGGTGAGTGTGTTTTCAATCTCCTGTACCTCCTCCATTATAGTAGCAGTGAGACGAGGACATGTCCTGGGTGAGAGGATCCTAAATGATGGATGCAGCTCTTTTGAGGCATTGCCTTTTGTCCTCAATACTGGGCAGGATGATGGAGCTGGCTGATTTTGCAACTTTCTGCAACTTTTTCCAATCCTGTGTAGTGGTCCCACCATACCAGGCAGTGATGCAACAAGTTAGAATGTCTCCCACGGTACAGCTGTAGAAATTTGCTAGTCTTTGGTGACATACCAAGTCTCCTCACACTCCTAATGAAATATAGCCATTGTCTTTGTAATTGCGTCAATATGTGGGCCCAGGAAAATTCTTCAGAGATGCTGATGCCCGGGAACTTGAAACTGCTCACCCTTTCCACTGCTGATCCCTCGATGAGGACAGGAGTGCGTTTCCTCAATTTCCCCTTCCTTAGGTCCCCAGTCAATTCTTTGGTCTTTATGACATTGAGTACAATGCTGCTGTTGCAACAGCACTCAATCAGTTGTCGCACTTCACACCTGTACGCCTCCTCATCACCCTCTGAAATTCTGCCAACAATAATTGTGCCATTGGCAAATTTATAGATGGTGTTTGAGCTGTGCCGAGCCACACAATCATGAGTGTAGAGAAAACAGTGCAGTGAGCTAAGCACGCATCCTTGAAGTGTGCCACTGTTGATTGTCAGCAAGGGGGAAACGTTATTTCCAAATGGCACCGACTGTGATCTCCTGATGAGAAAGCCAAGGATCCAGTTGCAGAGGGAGGTACAGAGGTCCAGCTTTTGGAGCTTATTTATTAGTACTGAGGGTACGATGGTGTTGAGCACTGGGCTGTAATCGATAAGCAGCAGCCTGGCACAGGTCCAAAGCCGAGTGGACAGCCAGTGAGGTTGCATCCGCTGTAGGCCAAATACGGCGTTAGGTAAATTGCAGTGGGTCCAGGTCATTACACAGACAAAGGTTGATTCTGGGCATGACCAACCTCTCAAAGCAGTTATTCACAGTAGATAGGAATGCCACTGGGCAACAGTCAATGACCAAGGCAATACATGGAGATATTTCAGGGGTCAGCTCACAAAACTTCTAGACATACTTCTTCTGAACTATTATCACTGTAATCTGCAGCATGTAATTTCCCTTTAATAAATGTCCCACAACACCAGGTTCAGGAACAGTTATTACCCCTCAGCCATCAGGCTCCTGAACCACTGTGAATGGCTTCACTCATGCCATCACTGAACTGATTCCACAAGCTATGAACACACTTTCAAGGACTCTACATCTCACGTTCTCATTATTTATTTATTTGCTTATTTACAAGCAGTATTTATTTTTTGTATTTGCACAATTTGTTGTCTTTTGAACATGGCATTCTGATGGTATCAGAAAGGATCTAGCAAGTGTGGATCGGGACATGCTGTTTTCTGGCAAAGGTGTACTTGGTAAGTGGGAGACCTTCAAAAGTGAAATTTTGAGAGTACAAAGCTTGCATCTGTCTGTCAGAATAAAAGGTAGAGATAACAGGCGTAGACACCCTCAGTTTTCAGGAGATATTGAGGCCCTGGTTAAGAAAATAAGGAGGTGCATTGCAGGTAGGAACAAATGAGGGACTTATGGAGTCTAAGAAATGCAAGAGAACGCTTTAAGAAAGAAATCAGGAAGGCTAAAAGAAGGCATGAGGTTGCTCTAGCAGACAAGGTGAAGGAGTATCCTAAGGGATTCTACAGATAAGTTAAGAGCAAAAGGGATTACCAGGGACAAAATTGGTCCTCTGGAAGATCAGAATGGTAATCCATGTGTGAAACCAAAAGAGATGGAGGAGAACTTAAGTGCATTTATACTTTATTGCATCTGTATTTACTCAGGAGATGGACACAGAGTCTACAGAAGTGAGGCAAAATGGCATCAGCTTCATGGACTCTATACAAATTACAAAGGAGGAGGCTAGTGTAGAAACTGCCAGGGCCCCAGCAGATATACCTAAATCATCCTTGGCAACTGGTGAGGCACCAGATTGGAGGTTAGCTAATGTTCTTCTGCTGTTTAAGAAAGGCTCTAAAAATAAACCGTGAAATTATAGGCTGGTGAGCCCAACATCGTGGTGGAAAAGTTATTGGAAGGTATTCTAACGGACAGGATATAATGAATATTTGCATAGACATGGACTAATTGTGCATGATAGGTCGTGTGAGTGGTAGGCGGTATATAATTGGGTCCTCTTCTGGCCTCTTTTGTACAGGAGGGGCCTGTACAAAAGGGATGGGTTGCACTTGATCCCGAGGGGGACCAATATTCCCGCGGGCGGGTTTACAAGAGCTGTCAGGAATGGTTTAAACTAATATGGCTTGGGGATGGGAACCAGTATGATAGAGCTGAGAATGAGCCAACAGGTTTAAAAGTAGATGATGGATGTAATGTGAATGTAAGGAAGGACAAGTCAATGATTGGGTACGAATGCAGACAGAGCAAAGAGTTCGATTGTACCACAGAAGCAAAATTCAAAAGGATGAAGAATGCAGGACTGAAGGTGCCGTATTTAAATGTGTGTAGCATTCGAAATAAGGTGGATGAACTCATGGGGCAATTAGAGATTGGCTGGTATGACGTTGTGGACATCACTGAGTCCTGGCTAAAAGAAGGCCATACTTGAGAGCTTAATATCAAAGGATATACTTTGTATCGAAAGGACAGGCAGGAAGGCATAGGCGGTGGTATGGTTCTGTTGGTAAGAGATAGAATTATATCTTTAGAAAGAGGTGACATAGGGTCAGAGAATGTTAAATCTTTGTAGATGGAGTTAAGAAACTGCAAGGGTTAAAAAAAAATTATGGAACTCATATATAGGTCTCCAAATAGTAGCCAAGATGTAGGGTTGAGATTGCAAAGGGAGCTGAAAAAGGCATGTAATAAGGGTAATGACACAATTGTAATGGGGGACTTCAATATGCACGGGCATTAGGAAAATCAGGTTGGTGTTGGATGCCTCCGAGATGGCTTTTTAGAGCAGTTTGTGCTTGAGCCCACTCAGGGAAAGGCTATCTTAGATTGGGTGTTGTGTAATAACCCAGATCTTATTCAGGAGCTTAAGATAAAGACTTGCATGAGGACTCCTAAGTCCCTCTGCACCTCTGATGTTTGAACCTTCTCCCCATTTAGATAATTGTCAGCACTATTGTTCCTTTTACCAAAATGCATTATCATACATTCCCCAACACTCTATTCCATCTGCCACTTTTTTGCCCATTCTTCCAATTTGTCTAAGTCCTGCTGCAATCACATTGCTTCCTCAGCACTACCTACCCCTCCATCTATCTTCATATCATCTGAAAACTTTGCCACAAAGCCATCAATTCCATTATATAAATCATTGACAAACAATGCGAAAAGCAGCGGTCCCAATACTGACCCCGTGGAACACCACTAGTCACCAGCAGCCAACCAGTAAAGGCACTTTCATTCCCACTTGCTGCCTCCTGCCTGTCAGCCATTCTGCTATCCATGCCAGTATCTTTCCTGTAACTCCAGAGGATTTTATCTTGTTAAGCGGCCTCATGTGTGGCTCCTTATCAAACACCTTTTGAAAATCCAAGTAAATGATATCCACTGCCTCTCCTTTGTCCACACAGCTTGTTACTTCCTCAAAGAACTCTAACAGATTTGTCAGGCAGGATTTCCCTTTACAGAAACCATGCTGACTTTGACTTATTTTATCATTAGTCTCCTAATACCTCAAAACCTCATCCTTAATAATAGACTCCAACACTTTCCCAAACACTGAGGTTAGGCTAACTGGCCTATAATTTCCTTTCTTTTGCCTTCCTCCCTTCTTAAAGAGTGGAGTGACATTTATAATCTTCCACTCCTCCAGGACCATGCCAGAATCAAGTGATTCTTGAAAGATCATGACCAATGCATCCAATGTATTCAGCAACCTCTCTCAGGACTCTGGGATGTAGTCCATCTGGCCCAGGTGACATCCACCTTAAGGCTTTGAGTTTACCTCGCACTTTTTCCTTTGTAATGGTATTGTATTTGTTAAATAGGGTACCGTGCACAGTTCTGATTTGATGGAGACAGCCGTGAGAAGCACGGAGGAACAACTGGAAAAAACTTCTGAAATACCCGGTTCGCTGCCGCTGCTACTGTGCGATCGAGAATCTCCGGAGGGAAGGCCCCAAATCCTCAGCTTTGCCTGTTGCTGGCGGCTGGGCCTGGGGTCGAAGCGCTCGGCAGAGATGGTGCTCAGTGCTCAGTGCCGGAGGGCTGGCCGGAGGCTCAAAGTTTTCGGACAACTCAGAGTCGGACTGTGGTCGAGCATGGCAGGGAGAGTTTTCTTCCTTCTCCTGTCTGCGTGAGATGTGGGACTTTCGAGAGACTTCGAACTTTTTTTACTGTGCCCATGGCCTGATATTCATCAAATTATGGTATTGCTTGCACTGTTGTAACTATATGTTATAATTATGTGGTTTTTGTCAGCTTTTCAGTTTTGGTCTGTCCTGTGTTTCTGTGATATCACACTGGAGGAATATTGTATCATTTCTTAATGCATGCATTACTAAATGACAATAAAAGAGGACTGCGTGTAATCTAATCTAATATAATAGCAATGGCACTCGCTCCTGCTCCCTGACGCTCACGAACCTATGGCACACTGCTAGTGTCTTCCACAGTGAAGGCAGATGCAAAGTACACATTAAGTTCATCTGCCACTTCTTTGTCCCCCATTACTACCTCACCAGCATCATTTTCCAGTGGTCCGATATCAACTCTCACCTCCCTTTTACTCTTTATATAACTGAAAAATCTTTTAGTATCCTGCTTTATATTATTGCCCGCATAATTCATCTTTTCCCTTCTTATAGCTTTTTTAGTTGCCTTTTGTTGGATTTTAAAAGCTTCCCAATCATCCAACTTCCCATTCATCTTTGTTACTTTATATGCCCTTTCCTTGGCTTTTATGCAGTCCTTATCTTCCTTTGTCAGCAACGGCTGCCTACCCCTACCATTTGAGAACTTCTTCTGTGGGACATATCTATCCTGCACCTTGTGAACTATTCTCAGAAACTTCAGCCATCTCTGCTCTGTCCCCACCAGTATCCTCCTCCAATCCACCTGCTCAAGCTCCTCTCTCATGCCTCTGTAATTCCCTTTATTCCACTGCGATACAGGTACGCGTGAGTTATGCTTCTCTCTCTCAAATTGCAGTATGAATTGATCATATTATGATCATTGCCTCCTAAGGGTTCCTTTACGTTAAACTCCCTAAAAAGATCGAGGTAATTACACAACACCCAGTCTAAGATAGTCTTTCCCCAAGTAGGCTCAAGCTCAAGCTGCTCTCAAAATCCATCTCGCAAGCTTTAAACAAATTCCCTCTCTTGCGATCTGACACACTCCTTCACACTCCTGCCTGAAGAGCCCCTCTTCAGCACACTTGTAATAGACAATAGCAGCCACTCCCCCCTTTGAGGGACACTGTCCAACAGCAGCCCTCTGCTTAATACATCCCCTCAATGGCTCTGTCTTCCCTGTCGGCTTTGTCATGTTTGGTGGCCACACCCGCCAATAACAACCAGGACACATCAGCTCTAAAATGCGCCACAAACTCGTGTAACACCCCCAGTTATGGGATATCAGGGGTCACTTCAACAATGGAGGCTACTACCGAGGCTGTACCCTGCTGGTGGAGGCCTCCCACTCCTCCATCATGTTTTCCTCCTCTCTTACTTCTCTGATCAGCTCAACAAACAAGGGGGGGCGCCTTATAAGATATTCAGAGGCTGAAAACAATCATGGCCTGTGACTGCGTGCCTTTCACCACTTGGTCCATCCTTAACTAATTTACCTCAGCCGTTTGGATGGCCCCTCTACGCTGCAAACAACTCAGCTGCCTCTCTAGCCAAAACATATAGGCAGGAAGTTTCTCCCCCTTCTCCTGAAACATGTTCCTAAACCTTGTCATAAACTTCCCTGGGCTTCCCCTTGTGCCAAAACCATTTTCTAGCACTTGCATCTACCCCGTGGAAGTAGCTAAAAAGGGTTCTGGGTCTTTAAGGATCTCAGACTCTACCAGTCGCTGTCTTTTCACATCACCAGAGTACTGCCACTCATCCAGCATCTGAGAGGTCTGCTCCGCCCACGTCTCATACTCCTCCACCGGTGCAGAATTCTCACCCCTGGCTGGAGGACTCATTAGAACTTCCACCTCAGACCACTCCCTCCACTCGCTCCACAGAAACGAGAGCAACTTGTCTTTAAAGTCTCCGCCCTCACTATAGGAAACTCGGCTTGCAATTCAGCACCCTCGCCTACACTCCCCTCTTCTCGGAAAGTATGGACAGCCCATGGTCCCCTGCTCTCCCCTGGGCTCCAACAGTACCAGACAGATCCACTGCCATTGCATCAGTGCTAGTCTAAACTAAAGCAAAATCTTTGCCTGCCATTTTGTCGAACCACCTTTCCGTGATCATAACTCTTCTGAATGCTATAACGTTACTTAAAATCCTAAACAACAATTCATCTGGGCTATGAATATCTACTGCACTCAATACACAAGCATTAGCTAAAGGTAATCCCTTTGATTCCCACCACCACTCAATCCTTGTCGCCTCCATAACCACGTATCTAAATCACTTTGCTGTACAATAATTTAACACAGGCTTAAACACACAAACCCACTTGAACAATGCTCAGGGCAATCACATGGCATCCAACGAACTCAATCCCGGATGAGCCCCCACAATGAAACCCCTTTCTTCCCGGGGGTCTCGGGAAATGGCTCGTTAACCCTCACTGGCAGTCTCCCAACTCTGCACCAAGAGGTCCACTGTTCTCCGGTCTCGTATGTCTAGGGGATAAACACTCCAGTCCCACCAAATCCATGAGACTGGGATGTCTCTCCCACCCAAGCCCCAGTTTGCGTGAATGTTGTGAAACTTGCTGCCCTGTTACAGCTCATAGGCAGGAAATAACAGACTGCACACTGCATACAATTAAAGGAAATTTATTTATGAATATTAACTTAACTGAAGAGTTAGTAAAGAAAAGAAAAAAAAACAAGCCATTATAATTAAACAGTTAATGTGCACAGATTGGAGCTCAAATCATCCAAAAGTCATATTCACCAATCCTCAGCAGACTCCCACACCTTGCTCCGTTGAATCACAAACCCCACCAGATCAAATCCTATGACCAATTCTCTCCAACGTCTTCTCTCTTCATCTCTCGCCAAACAAAGACAAAGGCACAAAAAAGACCCACTCCTCCAGCCTGCTCTCCTGATTGGATGGCCCACATTCCTAAGCACCCCTTATCTCTAACAATAACCCTAACGCTGCTTCTACAGAAAGACCATTACATGAAATACCCTACAACATTAGTAGTAAAACCTTTACCAGGGTTTTACAGAACCTAGAGATTGAGAGGAGATTTGATAGAGGTACATAAAATTATGAGGGGTGTAGATAGAGTAAATGCAAGCAGGCTTTTTCCACCAAGGTTGGTTGGGACTACAACTAGAGTTGATGAATTATGGGGGAAAGGTGAAAAGTTTCAGGGAACATCATTGAAACTTCTTCACCCAGAGGGCCATAAGAGTTTGGAACGAGCTGCCAGCACAAATGGTGCATGCAAGCTTGATTTCAATGGTTCAATGTTTGAGAGGTTTAGATAGGTTCATGGATGGTAGGAGGTATGGAGGGTTATGGTCCTGGTGCAGGTCGATAGGAGTAGGCAGTTTAAATGGTTTGGCACGGACTTGATGGGCCAAAGGGCCTGTTTCTGTGCTGTATTTTTCTTTGACTCTATTGGCTTTGTCCTCTTTGTTTGTGTACAGGTTTTCATTGTTTCTGTTGTGTTTCTTGGTATTTACTATGCGTGCTTGCAGGAAAATGTTTCTCAGGCACAAAAAAGGTGGTTTATGGTGGCACATATGTACTTTGATAATAAATTTACATTGAACTTTGAACTTTGCGTGGAATTTGCACATTCTCCCTTCCCTGCGTTACGTGAGGGTTAGATTACTTGTCAGTCAAAAGCCGCTTCCATCATGCCCGTCGTCGATTGGCCCACTTGAAGTAGGCAGCAGCTCCTTCCCATCGGTTGCACTGGGTGCCACAACACCAATGTTTGGTTCCAGGCATCCCAGGGGCACAAGAATAGCATACGCAGGAGGCTTGGCTGCTTTCCTTTGTCTTCAGGGTCTGTTTCACACCGAGGTCGTGACCAGTGATGAAGAACTATTGGGAAAGCATGCTGCGGATTTAGAGGAGGCCATACGCACTCAGCTAAGCATCTGTTTTTTTTTAGTTTTGTGGTCTTTGTAACTCTGGGAAACTTGGATGTTTGGTCAAATCTTTCACTGCTTGTAAATAAATTATTAATTTGCTTATTCATGGTCAGTGCCTTCTGTCTCACTCACCAAACCTGTGAACCTGATTCCGTGATATGCCTTGTGATGACATGGGTTTCCCTTGGATATCCTGGCTTCCCCACGTTTCCCAAAGCCATTTTGTTTGGCAGGTTAATTGATCGTTGCAGATCACCTCAAATGGGTAGGTGAACGGTCATATCTGAGGGGAACAGATGGGAAGGTGGGGAGAATCTTTTACAGGGAAAATTAGCAGAGCTATTGTTTTGGTCATCACCAGAGGCTCGATGGGCTGAAATAACTTGCTTCAATATCATAAAGAAAACATCCCATTCTTTGATATCCATTTGAGGACAATGACAGTGCGGACGTGTGATTCATTTACCCTTCCTAAATTTTAGCCACTCACAGAACTCTTCATAAGGCATAGGAGAAAAATTAGGCCATTTGTCCCATTGAGTCTGCTCCGCCATTTCATCATGGCTGATCCATTTCTTCACTCAGCCCCAATCTCCTGCCTTCTCTCCATATCCCTTCACGCCCTGACCAATCAAGAATCTATCAACCTCTGACTTAAATATACAATAAAGACTTGGCCTCCAGGCTTCAGTTTGTAAAACAACCTTCCGCTATTACCCTCTGTTTCCTCCTACCCAAAGAGGTACCAGCTCCTTTCATTCTCCAATGCAACCACTCAGTGTTGCTGGATTCTGATACTTCTGTGATTCAAGGGTTCTTCAGAAGTCAAGAATGAGACATAAAACTTATTGCTTAATAATTTTGTTAAGTAATTCAGGGGTGGGGGGTGGGTATGAACAAGGCAGCAGATCTGAGAGAACAAAGAAAAGCAGTTGTGGTCTTCTCATACTCGGACTAGAGATAACAAAAGTTCCAGTGATAACAATAGCAAGATTGAAGTCATGTGATACCTGAGAACTGAGAACTAGAAAAATACAGAAGCAACTGTACTGTATAATTAATAGAACATTTACTTGACAATTTCACGTTTATAGGTGATTACATAAAAATACAAACAAAGAAAAGTTAGACTACAGGAAAAAAAACAATTCTACATCTCAAACCAACAATGCCTTAATAAATCAGACGCTGATATCCTCTCCATCTGCCTGGCAAGTGACCTATTGACCATTCAGGACCCTGATTTTATACTCATCTCCCTGATCAATGCCTTGACTTCCATTTACACCTCCCCCCCACCCCCCACCACGTTCACCAGTAAGACACCAACCTCTGGCCAACCAAATTTCCAATGCAGCCCCAGGGAAATGGCTGGGTCTCCAGGTGGTGGGTTTGTCCTGTGGGCAAGATTAGGAGAGCAGACTGGGTCTACATGTATGAGATTAGGAGAATCAGAGGTCCCCGCATTGGAATGTATGAAATTCTTTTTTTGATTGACCAGATAGATAGGCTGTGGATCTTTCATATTGATAGGATGTCTAAAAACAATGGTTACAGCCTTTCATGACCGAGATGAGGAGATATTTCTTAACCCAGACAGTGGTGTTCTACCAAAGAGACTCTGAGCATATCCAAAGCAGAGACTGAGAGATTTTTGGATATTAACTGAGTCAAAGAACATGGGTTAGCACAGGAGAAGGGCACTAAGGTAAAACAATGACCGCGAAATCTGCCAGGTACAAGGAGCTGAATTGCCCATGCCTGCTTTTATTTCTTATATTTTTACGTTGATCATTGAGATATTTTTCAGCAAACCACTGGGCACTCAAAGTCTCTGCCCACGTCCAAGGCAAAGTTAGGTCCCAAATGTCCAAACTCCTTCAAGGCCCCAAGTCATCTCCGAACGTGATCCTCTCTCACCCAGCACCCCTGTACTCTGGGGTGCATTGGGGGATAAAGCATGCAATGGTGCTTGCCCAGTGCCCATTGCAGTGGATACTGAATGCTGTGTTAACTTGCAGATGTGCTTTAGCATGACCTTAAGGAACTGAATTGACTTTATTTCTTACATCCTTCACATGCATGAGGAGTAAAAATCTTTACGTTACATCTCCGTCTGAATGTGCAATGTGCGATCATAGTAATTTGTAATAAATAGTATGTACAGTAGAATATACAACAGAACAGTCAATATAGCTTAGAAATACAATTGTGTCAGCATGAATTAATCAGTCTAATGGCCTGGTGGAAGAAGCTGTCTCAGAGCCTGTATGTCCTCGCTTTAATGCTGCAGTACCATTTCCCAGATGGTAGCAGCTGGAACAGGTTGTGGTTGGGATGACCTGGGTCCTCAATGATCCTTCAGATCCTTGTAACCAATCTGTCACTGTGAATGTCCGGAATAGTGGGAAGTTCACATCCACAGATGTGCTGGGCTGTCTGCACCACTCTCTGCAGAGTCCTGTGATTGAGGGAAGTACAGTTCCCATACCAGGCAGTGATGCAGCCAGTCAGGATGCTCTCAGTTGCGCCCCTGTAGAAAGAGGGAGTGCAGCCCTGTTTGAGCAACAGGTAAGAACCCTGTTTTTTACCGAGCTGCTGATCTGCTTCCCTGCTGCTGATGGGTGTGGAATCTTCTCCCAAATGAAAGAAGAGGGGGAGGGGGACCTGCTTCTCTAGTTTTCCACCCCGATGCCACAATGTACGATCAATTATCTTCATTTTCTGCTTCCATGTCCATCCCACTGCCCTTTATTCAGTGATGTGAGGCAGCATTTCCCACCCTGAGCTGTGACACTGAGTCCTCCAGCCAGAGCAGGGGACTGGATACATGAGCTGGAGCTTCCCTCACTGCCTTCGGCAGTGCACAGAGTGCTACCCACAGACATCACCCTTTGCGCACCGTGAAGCTGAGCAAACTGCAGTCCTGAAGCTCCAAAAGAAGTTGGGGCAATGCCCGACCCCACCCAGCACCTCAGTGTGATTTTCAGTCTCTGCCTGTAAATAATGGTGCAACCGAAGCATTAGAGAGAATGGGCCTTACACTCAACATCAGTAAGACACAGGCCACCTACCAACCTGTCACTGCTGGATTACACTGCCCTCCAACAACAGATTCTCTGCAACACCCTGGAATGTGTGGAGCCACCTCCCATTTCTCCGGAGCCACTGGTATTGATGATGAAATTCACCGTCACTTTCGATGCATCAAAGGAGTAGTCCGTGGATTATGGAAGACAGAATTTGAAGATCAGGACCTCAGTCCTGACACCAAAGATCTGGATTTCCAGCAGCAGGTATCTCCAGGCCCTGAAAGAACATCGCCAATGATGTCTCTACAAAATTTTCCAAATTCATCAGTATGCGCTCCCAGGTCAACTTCCCCTACAGTGAGGCATTTATTACAGTGAAATGGCTCTGCCAGACAGGCCACATCAATTGCATACTTGACACAAGTCAACCCTCCCTTCTGAGCTTAATCATATAAAAAAATTACTAGGCAGCCAGTTGATGGTACAAACTTATGGAAAAAGAGGCAAGATACCGCGTGAAGAAAAGCACAGCTTGCCATTCAAGAAGGAGTGAAGTGTGTCCTTGCAATAAGCGCGTAATAAATGTCGGACCGCGGTACTGTGGTATTCCCTTGACGTGATCTTCTTTGGACTTTGGCTCTCTCTGTTGTAAAGTTTATAATGGTCTGAGACGAAAAAATGAAAAAGCCCGCATCCAGAAAAGAGACTTAAATATATTCAATGCCAATGTAAGTCAACATTGATCCAATGAAAAAACAAAGTTGGAAGTTGAACATTGAGCTGTGTTTGAGGATTACCAGCAACAGAGGCTAATGATTTGCTGGGAGACAGTATTTAATGCTTTGATGGCAGTAGGTACACGAGCCATCACACAACAGTAATGGAACTCCATCGAGGGACACTGTGCCTCTCGGCCTGCCCACTGACAGTCCAGCGCCACAGAAGCAAACCAGTAGAATCAATGTGCTTTCTCTGACCCATGCCAGACAGGGTCGCCGCCAAGTAAAGCAAATGATTGAAAAGTATCTGCTGTAGTTTACCAAGAGTCATCCAACATTTGCTTACTCACAGCTCAACCAACACAGTTCCGAGATAGCAAAGAACTTCCCAGAATTGTGATTTCTTCTTTGAATTTGCCCGAGAGAAGGGGCAAGCTTGTGATTAAAGAAATAAAGCTAACTGAGTATTTCTAACATTTTGCCTTCCATGTACATAGAAAGATATTCCTGAAAAGAAACGGCAGCTGAAACGTTGTCCCTTTCTTCCATTTTAGAAACATAGAAAACCCACAGCACCATACAGGCCCTTCGGCCCACAATGCTGTGCTGAACATGTACTTACTTTAGAAATTACATAGGGTTACCCACACCCTTCTATTTTTCTAAGCTCCATGTACCTATCCAGCAGTTTCTTAAAAGACCCTGTCATATCCACCTCCACCACCGTCGCCGGCAACCCATTCCATGCACTCACCACTCTGAGTAAAAAAAATACCCCTGACATCTCTTCTGTACGTAATTCCAAGCACCTTAAAACTGTCTCTTCTCATGTTAGCCATTTCAGCCCTAGGAGAAAGCCTCTAACTATCCACATGATCAATGCCTCTCATCATCTTGTACACCTCTATCAAGTCACCTCTCATCCTCCATTGCTCCAAGGAGAAAAGGTTGAGTTCACTCAACCTTTTCTCATAAGGTATGCTCCCCAATCCAGGCAACACCCTTGTAAATCTCATCTGCACTCTTTCTGTAGTTTCCACATCCTTCCTATAGTGAGGTGACCAGAATTGAGCACAATATTCCAAGTGGGGTTTGACCAGGGTCCTATATAGCTGCAACACTACCTCTCAGTTTTTAAAATCAATCCCACGGTTGATGAAATCAGTCCCACGGTTGATGAAAGCCAATGCACCATATGCCTTCTTAACCACACAGTCAACCTGCACAGCAGCTTTAAGTGTCCTATGCACTCAGACCCCAAGATCCCTCTGATCCTCCACACTGCCAAGAGTCTTACCATTAATACTATATTCTGCCATCATATTTGACCTACCAAAATGAATAACCTCACCATTATCTGGGTTGAACTCCATCTACCACTTCTCAGCCCAGTTTTGCATCCTATCAATGTCCTGCTGTAACCTCTGACAGTCCACCACACTATCCACAACACCCCCAACCTTTGTGTCATCAGCAAATTTACTAACTCATCCCTCCACTTCCTCGTCCAGGTCATTTATACAAATCACAAAAAGAAGGTGTCCCAGAACAGATCCCTGAGGCATACCACTGGTCACCAGCCTCCATGCAGAATATAACCCGTCTACAACCACTCTTTGTCTTCTTTGGGCAAGCCAGTTCTGGATCCACAAAGCACCTTGGGTCCCATGCCTCCTTACTTTCTCAATAAGCCCTGCATGGGGTACCTATCAAATGCCTTGCTAAAATCCATAGACACTACACCTACTGCTCTACCTTCATCAATGTGTTTAGTCACATCCTAAAAAATTAAATCAGGCTTGTAAGGCACAACATGCCTTTGACAAAGCCAAGCTGACTATTCCTAATCATATTATACCTCTCCAAATGTTCATAAATCCTGCCTCTCAGGATCTTTTCCATCAACTTACCAACCACTGAAGTAAGGCTCACTGGTCTACAATTTCTTGGGCTATCTCTACTCCCTTTCTTGAATAAGGAAACAACATCTGCAACCCTCCTATCCTCCAGAACCTCTCCCATCCTCATTGATGATGCAAAAATCATTGGCAAAGGTTCAGCAATCTCCTCCCTGGCCTCCCACAGTAGCCTGGGGTATATCTTGTCCGGTCCTGAAGACTTATCCAACTTGATGCTTTCCAAAAGCTCCAGCACATCCCCTTCCTTAATGCTCAAGCTTTTCAGTCCACTGCAAGTCATCCCTACAATTGCCAAGGTCCTTTTCTGCAGTGAATACTGAAGCAAAGCTATCTCCTCCGGTTACATACACTCTTTTCCACTGTCACAATTGATTGGTCCTATTCTCTCACGTCTTATCCTCTTGCTCTTCACATACTTGTAGAATGCCTTGGGGTTTTCTTTAATCCTGCTCACCTAGGCCTTCACATGGCCCTTTCTGGCTCTCCTAATTTCATTCTTAAGCTCCTTCCTTCTAGACTTACCATCTTCTAGATCTCTACCATTACCTAGTTTTTTTGAATCATTCTTAAGCTTTTCTTTTTTTCTTGACTAAATTTTCAACAGCCTTTGTACACCACGATCCTGTACCCTGCCATCCTTTCCGTCTCATTGGAACGTACCTCTGCAGAGCCCCACACAAATATCCCCTGAACATCTGCCACATTTCTGCCGTACATTTCCCTGAGAACATCTGCTCCCAATTTATGCTTCCAAGTTCCTGCCTGATAGCTTCATATTTCCCCTTACTCCAATTAAAAGCTTTCCTTTTTTTTTCCTGTTTTCAAATGTTTTTATTGTAAAGCAACATCAGCTTCACCACAATCGACAATGTCCTAAAGTACCATGCTTCTTTTTTCTTTTCTTTCTTATAACAACATAATGAAAGTCAAATGAATGTATGTGTAGTAAAGAAGCAAAAAGCAAAGGAAACCCTACCACTCCATCTCCTTTCCCCTTCCCTGCCTTCCCCTCACCCCTCCCGTATGTGCTGTTCACCGCCCCCCCCACACTTAGTTCAGCTGTCTGTCTCTTCTAAATACAACAGTAATGGTTGCCAGATTTTTTCAAATTCCTTGAGTCTGTCCTCGATAACGTATCTTATCCTCTCTGGATGCACATTATCCATTAATGCAGCCAGCCATTGTCTAAGTGATGGAGTTTCCTCCTTTTCCCAGAACATCAGTATGAGTTTCTTTCCATTAAGTATGTCATAGGTCAGGAGTTATTGGTGGGTAGCCTGGAATTTATTTGACCTCGCCGAAGTTCCAAAAATTATTAAAGTGGGGTCTGGTATTATCTGAACCTTTAGTACCTTCGATAGGACCTGAAATATTTGCTTCAAATACTCTCGTATCCTGGGACATAAAGCTTAACTATGTAACAAATTTGCCTCCAAGGACTTGCATTTCTCACACATTGGGGACACCTCTGGGAATATTTTATGAATCCTTATTTTTGAGTAATGTAGTCTATGTAGGATTTTAAATTGTATTAAACAATGCCTGGCATTGATGGAACAGGAGTTAACCTACTCCAAAGCCTCATTCCATATAACCTCCTCTATCTCTGTACCCAAGTCCTTTTCCCACTCTTTTTTAATATTATCCATTGTTGTATGACACTTGTTTTGTATGGCATCATACAGATAGGCAATAGTGTGTTCTGTCCCTAAACATGATCTTAAATGATTATCTAATTTATCAGGTTCTGCTGTCTCAAAACCAGAAAGATGTGATCTTATGTAGTGTCTTAGCTGGAGATACCTGAAAAAAATGACTCTTTTGCAATCCGAATTTGTCCTGGAGCTGCAAAAATGATGGAAAAATCCCTTGTATGTATGTATGTCCAACGCTGCGTATCCCTAATTCTCGCCATGCATCAAAGGCTCCATCTCTACATGAGTGGATAAAAGAGGGGTTCGCTGATATAGGTACAAGAATAGATAATGTTCTGAGTTTCAAATGCTTCCCCATTTGTTTCCACATCTGTATGGTGCTATGGATAATGGGATTGCCTCCATAACAGGCTTTATTTAACCGAATAGGGGACATAATGATTGCCCCTGTGGAATATGGTTGGCAATCCTCACGCTCCATCTCCAGCCATCCGGGACGTGCAACTGTCTCATCTATCCAGTGTGCTATATGGCTGACGTTAGCAGCCCAGTAATAAAAACTAAAGTTGGGTAGTGCCAGCCCCCACTAGTCTTATTCTTGCAGAGATGTTCTTTCCTAATTTGATGGGCTTTATAATTCCATATAAATGGTAGAATTAATCGAATCTAATCTCTTGAAAATGGTTTTGGTAAGATAGAGGGGCAGGTTCTGAAATAGACAGAGCAGTTGGGGAAGAAAGATCATCTTGACTGCATTTACTCTACCCACTAAAGAAATTGGGAGTGCCTTTCAAAATTCTTTTTTTTTGTAATTTATTTTTTTATTGAATTTCATCATCAAACAAACATTTCCATAAGGTGTATATCAGATACTGTACATATATATCATATAATCATATTTGTCACAAATCTCCACATAATATTTATCTGAGGTTTACATTTATAGAGAGGAAAGAAAGAACAATCGAAACAAGGAAATTATGTACAGAGTAGGGGGTGATCTTTTTTTTAAACAACATATTCATTGACTTGTGAGAATAAAATTAGGCATATCTATTTCCTTTTTAATCTTTTCAATTAGAGGGATAAAATTTGCTTCAAATAGAGAACTATACTTTTTGGTTATTGCGATTCCAAGTTAAGTAAACTTCTCGAGGGTTATTTTGAATGTAAATTGTTTAAGCCCCATCTGTTCTTCTACTCAGACTGGGAATAATTCACTTTTCTCCCAATTAATCTTATACCCCGAGAAAGTGCCAAATAAATTGACTATTTCCAGCAAGACTGGAATAGTAATATATGGTTTCATTACAAAGAACAGAACATCATCTGCATAAAGGGAAATTTTGTTGATAGTATATTCTGTTTTGTACCCATAAATTTCAGGGTGGGAACGTATAGTCTCCGCCAGTGGTTCCAGGGCCAACACAAACAACAAGGGACTTAATGCACAGCACTGTCTTGTGCAAACTGAATGATTCCGAGAGGGTCTGATTCATTAGTATTTTAGCACTAGGGTTACTGTACAGTAGCTTAATCCAAGTTAGAAATTTGTCTCCCATTCCAAATGTTTTCAAAACCTCGTCGGGGTATTGCCTTTCCACTTGGTCGAATGCTTTCTCAGCACCTAAACTTAATACTATAAGGTCTTCCTTAGGATGTCTTGGGGAATGCATTATATTAAGAAGGTGCCTGATGCTATGGAAAGAATTCCTTTTAGGGATAGACCCTGTTTGATCTGAGTGTACCAATTTATTTATCTGTTGACTGAGTCTCCTTGCCAGCATTTTAGCCAAAATTTTCTGATCTGAATTTAGCAGTGAAATTGGTCTATAAGATTCTACCTCTCTGGGTCTTTGTCCTTCTTTGGAATAAGCGTGATAATGGCCTCATTCAGGGTTTGGGGTAACCTGCCAGTTTCAAATGACTTTCTATACATCCTTACCATATAGGGTGCTAATAAGTCACTAAACATCTTATAAAACTCATTACCTATTCCATCCGAACCTGGACTCTTGCCATTTTTCAGGGATCTTATTGTTCTTACTATTTCGTCATTTGTAATCTCTGCTTCCAAAGCCTGACACTCCATCAGATTGAGTGAAGGTAGCCTACAGGTGTCCAGAAATGTAGGCACGCTCCTCGTTGGTACATTAGATTGAGATGCATATAATTTTTCATAATACTGACGGAATCTTTGATTAATGTCTTTGTGAGATATCAACGGAGTGCTTGAGTTTGATTTAATTTTATGAATGGCCCGATCACTTTCCAATTTGCGTAGCTGTCTTGCCAGCAATTTGTGTGGTCTATCACCAGATTGAAAGAAACTCTGTTTTGTAAACATGAAGGCTCTGCACATCCTTTCTGAGAGTATTTGGTTACGTTTGTATTTTAATGCTGAAATTCTGTTGTATTTTTCTGCGGATGGTTGTCGCACATTCTCCATGTCTAGTTTACGTATTTGTTCTTCTAATTCTATTTGTTCTGCTCTACTACGTTTCTTTAGGGAAAACTGAAAAGAAATTATATATCCTCAAACATAAGCTTTAAATGTTTCCCATAGTGGTCTTGGGGGTGTTTCACTATTATCATTTGTCTCAAAAAACAATAAAATTTGCGATTCTAAATACTCACAAAATTTTGGGTTTGTAAGTAGCTGAGGATTAAACCTCCAATTTCTATGTATTTGCATCGATTCACCCAGCTCCAGTGAAAAAGTAACAGGGCTGTGGTCTGAGATGACAATATTATGATATCTTACGTTATTGACGTGGCAGTATTTTGCCATCAAAGAGGAAATAGTCAATCCTGGTATATACATTATGAACTCTAGAGTGGAATGAATACTCTCCCTGTTGGGTTGAATAGTCTCCATATCTCACACAGATTCATATTGTCTGTATATGTTTTCAACAGATTACTTGCCTTTGATGGTAATGCCCTTTGATTAGAATGCGTCTAAATATGTATCCAGAACAAAATTTAAATCCCCTCCAATAATTAGGTTAGTGCTGGAGACCTCTGGTATCAATCCTAGAAATTCCAGGTCATCCCGGTAGATATTCAGTAAGGTAACTGGCATAGATTGTATTTCCCCAGTAACTGTAACATATCTCCCATCCTTGTCCACTATTGTTGTTAGGTGACGAAATGGAACGTTTCTGCAAATTATTACTGCCACGCCCCTAGGTTTCATTGGAAACTTTGAGGAATATATTTGGCCTATCCACTTGCCCCTAATTTTACAGTGAGATTCATTCTTCAAATGTGTTTCCTGCAAGAAGATCACATTGGCCTGTAGCGATTTTAGGTGAGACAGCACTTCACCCCTTTTCACCGGCTCATTAATCCCATTTACATTTCAGGAACAAAATGTAATGCGATTTCTTGTCCCCTGACCTCCTACCATTTCAGTATTTAACATCTGTATGATAATGTTTTTGATCTGTTCTGGACCTTGTAAATCTATCGGTCATTAGAAATGAATGGATCCCAAACAGCACCTCCTTACCCCTGTCCCTCCCTCCCCCCACAACCCCCATCGCCCTTGAAAGCTCGAAATAACCAACAAAAAAAACCATATCTCTGTACACAAATACACCTAGTCAAAACTCTAGGAATAACTTCTTGATCTCTAACACTTCCCTGAACCAATTTAGTAGCTCCCCAGTTACATACAAACCCCATTTCCAGAAAAGTTGGGATATTTTCCAAAATGAAATAAAAACAAAAATCTGTGATATGTTAATTCATGTGAACCTTTATTTAACTGACAAAAGTACAAAGAAAAGATTTTCAATAGTTTTACTGACCAACTTAATTGTATTTTGTAAACATACACAAATTTAGAATTTGATGGCTGTAACACACTCAACAAAAGTTGGGACAGAGGCATGTTTACCATTGTGTTACATCACTTTTCCTTTTAATAACACTTTTTAATCGTTTTGGAACTGAGGATACTAATTGTAGTAGACTTGCAATTGGAAATTTTGTCCATTCTTGCTTGATATAAGACTTCAGCTGCTCAACGGTCCGTGGTCTCTGTTGTCTGATTCTCCTCTTCATGATGCGCCATACATTTTCAATAGGAGATAGACCTGGACTGGCAGTAGGCCAATCAAGCACACGCACTCTGTGTCTACAAAGCCACGCTGTTGTAGCCCGTGCAGAATGTGATCTGGCATTGTCCTGCTGAAATAAGCATGGACGTCCCAGGAAGAGATATCACCTTGATGGCAACATATGTCTCTGTAAAATCCTAATATACGCCTCAGAGTCAATGGTACCTTCACATACATGCAACTCACCCATGCCGTGGGCACTGATGCACCCCCATACTATCACAGATGCTGGCTTTTGCACCTTTCGCTGATAACAATCTGGATGGTCGTTTTCATCTTTGGCACAGAGAACTCGACGCCTGTTTTTTCTGAAAACTAGCTGAAATGTGGACTCATCTGACCACAGAACACAGTTCCACAGTCTTTCGGTCCATCTGAGATGAGCTCGGGCCCAGAGAACTTGCCGGCGTTTCTGCATAGAGTTGATGTATGGCTTCCTCCCTGTGTAATACAGTTTCAAGTTGCATTTCTGGATGCAGCGACGGACTGTGCCGAGTGACAATGGTTTTCTGAAGTACTCCCGAGCCCAGGTGGCTATAATTGCCACAGTAGCATGACGGTTTCTTAGGCAGTGCCGCCTGAGGGCTCGAAGATCATGCGCATTCAACAGTGGTTTCCGACCTTGCCCTTTACGCACTGAGATGTCTCTGAATTCTCTGAATCTTTTCATAATATTATGTACAGTAGATGTTGAAAGACCTAAATTCTCTGCAATCTTGCGTTGAGAAATGTTCCTTTTGAACTGACTAACAATTCTCTCACGAATTTTAGCACAAAGGGGTGAGCCACGACCCATCCTTGCTTGCAAAGACTGAGCCTTTGATGGACGCTACTTTTATACCCAGTCATGATACCTCACCTGCTACCAATTAGCCTGCTTAATGTGGAGTCTTCCAAACCGGTGTTACTTGAATATTCTGTGCACTTTTCAATCTTATTTTAACTCTGTCCCAACTTTTGTTGAGTGTGTTGCAGCCATCAAATTCTAAATTTGTGTATATTTACAAATTACAATTAAGTTGGTCAGTAAAACTATTGAAAATCTTTTCTTTGTACTTTTGTCAGTTAAATAAAGGTTCACGTGAATTAACATATCACAGATTTTTGTTTTTATTGCATTTTGGAAAATATCCCAACTTTTCTGGAAATGGGGTTTGTAGATGGTCACAAAGCCAAATCTGGCATCGGAATGAAAAAAATGAGAAAAACTAGCAAACAGAGATTATCGAGACATTAAAGTAAGTGTGATTCTCAAAGCTATAACTTAATCTAGCACCAGAAAGTCTAGCACCATTAACAACATACTCCTCATACAACATCAGTTTAGACCAACTGTAACACGCGGAAATCTGCAGATGCTGAATTCCCATTCCAACCTCACTCCTTCCGAACGCTCTGCCCTCCACTCCCTCCGCACTAATCCTAAGCTTACTATTAAACCCGCCGATAAGGGGGGTGCTGTTGTAGTCTGGCGTACTGACCTCTACCTTGTCAAGGCACAGCAACAACTCACGGATACCTCCTCTTATTTACCCCTCGATCGTGACCCCATTAACGAGCACCAGGCCATTGTCTCCCACACCATCACCGACTTTATCCGCTCAGGGGGATCTCCCATCCACTGCTACCAACCTTATAGTTCCCACACCCCGCACTTCCCCTCTCTACCTCCTACCCAAGATCCGCAAACCTGCCTGTCCTGGTAGATCTATTGTCTCAGCTTGCTCCTGCCCCACCGAACTCATTTCTGCATACCTCAACGCTGTTTTATCCCCCCTTGTTCAATCCCTTCCTACCTATGTTCGTGACACTTCTCACGCTCTGAAACTTTTCGATGATTTTAAGTTCCCTGGCCCCCACTGCTTTATTTTCACCATGGATGTCCAGTCCCTATATACTTCCATCCCCCATCAGGAAGGTCTCAAAGCTCCCCGCTTCTTTTTGGATTCCAGACCTAACCAGTTCCCCTCTACTACCACTCTGCTCCGTCTAGCGAAATTAGTCCTTACTCTTAATAATTTCTCCTTTGGCTCCTCCCACTTCCTCCAAACTAAAGGTGTAGCCATGGGCACCCATATGGGTCCTAGCTATGCCTGCCTTTTTGTTGGCTTTATGGAACGATCTATGTTCCAAACATATTCTGGTATCTGTCCCCCACTTTTCCTTTGCTACATCGATGACTGCATTGGCACTGCTTCCTGCACGCATGCTGAGCTCGTTGACTTCATTAACTTTGCCTCCAACTTTCACCCTGCCCTCAAGTTTACCTGGTCCATTTCTGACACCTCCTTCTCCTTTCTAGATCTTTCTGTCTCTGTCTCTGGAGACAGCTTATCTACTGATGTCTACTATAAGCCTACTGACTCACAGCTATCTGGACTATTCCTCTTCTCACCCTGTCTCTTGCAAAAATGCCATCCCCTTCTTGCAATTCCTCCGTCTCCGCTGCATCTGCTCCCAGGATGAGGCTTTTCATTCCAGGACGAAGGAGATGTCCTCTTTTTTTAAAGAAAGGGGCTTCCCTTCCTCCACCAACAACTCTGCTGTCAAACACATCTCCCCCATTTCACCCCATTTCACGTACATCTGTTCTCACCCCATCCTCCCACCACCCCACTCAGAATAGGGTTCCCCTTGTCCTCACCTACCACCCCACCAGCCTCCGGCTCCAACATATAATTCTCCGTAACTTCCGCCACCTCCAACAGGATCACACCACTAAGCACATCTTTCCCTCCCCGCCCCCCCGGCTTTCCGCAGGGATCGCTCCCTACACGACTCCCTTGTCCATTCGTCCCCCCCATCCCTCCCCACCAATCTCCCTCCTGGCACTTATCCTTGTAAGCGGAACAAGTTTACGTATTACTATTTAATTATTTATGGTTTTATTACTATTTATTATCTATGGTGCAACTGTAACGAAAACCAATTTCCCCCGGGATCAATAAAGTATGACTATGACTATGACTATGAAGTGCTACACATGCCCTTACACTTCCTCCCTCACCACCATTCAGGGCCCCAAACAGTCCTTCCAGGTGAGGCGACACTTCACCTGTGAGTCGGCTGGGGTGATATACTGCATCCGGTGCTCCCGATGTGGCCTTCTATATATTGGTGAGACCTGACGCAGACTGGGAGATCGTTTCACTGAACACCTACGCTCTGTCCGCCAGAGAAAGTAGAATCTCCCAGTGGCCACACATTTTAATTCCACGTCCCATTCCCATTCTGATATGTCTATCCACGGCCTCCTCTACTGTAAAGATGAAGCCACACTCAGGTTGGAGGAACACCACCTTATATTCTGTCTGGGTAGCCTCCAACCTGATGGCATGAACATTGACTTCTCAAACTTCCGCTAATGCCCCACCTCCCCCTCGTACCCCATCCGTTATTTATTTATATACACACATTCTTTTTCTCTCTCTCTCCTTTTTCTCCCTCTGTACCTCTCACTATACCCCTTGCCCATCCTCTAGGCTTTTCCCCCCCTCCCCCTTTCTTTCTCCCTAGGCCTCCTGTCCATGATCCTCTCGTATCCCTTTTGCCAATCACCTGTCCAGCTCTTGGCTCCATCCCTCCCCCTCCTGTCTTCTCCTATCATTTCGGATCTCCCCCTCCCCCTCTCGCTTTCATATCTCTTACTAGCTCTTCTTTCAGTTAGTCCTGATGAAGGGTCTCGTCCCGAAACGTCGACTGTACCTCTTCCTAGAGATGCTGCCTGGCCTGCTGCGTTCACCAGCAACTTTGATGTGTTTTGCTTAGACCAACTCTTATTACTATCTGTGCACTCATAGGGCCTTAATCCGACATAGTACAATCCAAATATAACTCAAAGAGTCCTGTTTTCTACAGGGATCAGAGGCAGGGCCTCATTAATGTTTGAAACGTTCACAATTTCCTACCACGGAGTTTTACTTGGGGCATCTTCATTCTGGAAGGGGTTTCTTCTCACTGTGCACCGTCACTTCTCAGCATTTCCCAAATGACGTTCCGCATACCGGCGAGCTTCTTCTGGATCTGTAAACACCGCCTCGGTTCCATTAATTGTCACTTGTAGCTTCGCGGGATACGGAAGGCCAAACTTGATTCCGGGTCTGTCCCGCAGCAACCTCCTGACCGGTGTGAAAGCCGCACGTCGTTTAGCCACCGTGGATGGAAGGTCTGTGAAGATCTGAATCCTTTGTCCTTGATATTGTAGATTCTTGGTACCTATCGCCTTCCGCATTTTACCTTCAAATACATGGCAATAATGGGTCCTCACGAACACGTGTCGCGGCGGCTCGTTCCCCCCCACCCCACCCCCTGGGCGTTTCCGAAGTGCTCTATGTGCTCGGTCTCTCACCAGAGCTTCTTCCAGGTGTAGAGCTCTTTTACCATCTGTGCTACGAAATCTCTTGCCTTCTGCCCATTTTCCTTCCCCTCTCGTAGGCCCGCAATTCTCAGATTCTGTCGTTTCGAACGTCCCTCTAAATCCAGGCACTTCTCAGAAATTTTTTCAACTTGCCCACAAAGTCGTTTCACCTTTCTTTCCAGCTCCACAACTATGTCAGGAGCTCCGTTAGCCGACCCTGCTTTCTCTTTCAGAAATTGATCTTGTGTATTCAACTGGGCTTTCTTTGCGGTAATCACAGCGTCATTTTCCGCTTTCAATGAAGCAATTTCACTTCTCAAAGCGACCTCTACCTCTGCAACTTTTTCTTCAATTTTCTTACAGATGTCTGACTTAATCGTAGTTAGCTCTGCATGTAGCGACTCTATGGACACCAACACACCATTGTTGTCCATACTCTGTGCACGTGGCTCCACATGGCCCTCAGTCGTAAGCTCCGAGAAGTCAATTGGACCTGTTTCTTTGTTCGTCCCTGCCTTAGCCGTTCCTCTTCTCGGCATTTTGTAGCACACGCCTTCGCTCTCTCTCCTTCTGGAATGTATTGAAGAGCACCTCCCCTTCGTTTCCCACCCGAAACCTCAAATTGACTTTGTGTGAATGAAGTTTTAATATCAAATCTGCCGGAGCTACAGGAGTGTGCGTCCTACTTGCTCATGGCTCAACAGAGCCCCCCTCCCCCCATTAAATGCTTTCCTAACTTGTCTGTTCCTATCCCTCTACAATGCTATGGTAAAGGAGATAGAATTATGATCACTGTCTCCAAAATGCTCTCCCACTGAGAGACCTGACACCTGACCAGGTTCATTTCCAATACCAGATCAAGTACAGTCTCTCCTCTTGTAGGCTTATTCCTGAAACCTTCCTGAACACACCTAACGAACTCCACCCCGTCTAAACCCCTTGCTCTTGGGAGGTGCCAATCAATATTTGGGAAATTAAAATCTCCCACCGCGACAACCCTACTATTATTACACACTTCCAAATCTTTCTTCCAGAAATCTGAATCCCTGCCCCCTGCTTCAATCCCTCAGCCACGCATTTATCCTCCACTTCACTCTATTCCTATACTCACTGTTGCATGACACAGGCAGTAATCGCAAGATTACTACCTTTGAGGTCCTACTTCTCAACTTCCTACCTAACTCCCTGCAGTCTGTTTTCAGGACCTCCTCCCTTTTCATATTTATGTCGATTGTACAAATATGTACCACGACTTCTGGCTGTTCACCTTCCCACTTCAGGATATCATGGACGCGATCAAAAACATCCCAGACCCTGGTACCTGGGAGGCAAACTACCATCTGTGTTTCTATCCTGTGTCCACAGAATCGCCTGTCTGATCCCCTAACTATAGAGTCCCCTGTTACTGCTGCCTTCTTTCTTTCCCTATCCTTCTGAGCCACAGGGCCAGACTCTCTGCCAGAGATGCGGCCACTGTCGCTTCCCCCAGGTAGGTTCCCCACCCCCCAACAGTACTCAAACAGGAGTACTTATTGTTAAGGGGGACAGCCACAGAGGTACTCTCTAGTATCTGACTCTTGCCCTTCCCTCTCCTGACTGTGACCCACTTATCTGTCTCCTGAGGCCCCGGTGTGACCACCTGCCTGTAACTCCTTTCTATCATCTCCTCGCTCGCCCTGACCAGACGAAGGTCATCGAGCTACATCTCCAGTTCCCTAACCTGGTCCCTCAGGAGCTGCAGCTCGACGCACCTGGCGCAGATGTTCCATTCTTCTCCCAGTTTCCTTCTCCTTTACACCTATCATCTCCCTGTTTCTTATTTCATCACCCGACCCTATCCATTCACCTTCCCCCTCACCTATCACTTAGCTGTTTATACTCCTTCCTCTCCACCACCTTCTTATTCTGGCTTCTTCTCCCTTCCTTTGTCAGCCTGAAACGTCGACTGTTTATTCCCCACCATAGATGTTGCCTGACTTGCTGAGTTCCTCCAGCATTTCGTTCTCAAGATTTCCAGAATCTGAAAAATCTCTTGTGTTTTTTTCTGGAGGGATCAAGTTATCTTTAAATGTGGCTTGATGAACAAGTACACTTTTATTATTTTGGATATAATCGAAGGATGCCACTGCAGTTTATTCACTTAACTTCCCCTTATCACTCTGTTTTGTAACTTGCAATTACTGGGGACTTTGGGTACAATTTCAGCGCACCAGGTGCCAGGGCACGGGATGTCTCGGATCGCGTGCAGAGTATTCTGAAGGGAGAGGGTGAACAGCCAGAAGTCTTGGGACACGTTGGTACCAATGACATTGGTAGAAAAGGGATGAGGTCCTGAAGAGAGAATTCAGGGAGTTGGGTAGGAAGCTGAAAAGCAGGACCTCCAGGGTAGTAATCTCAGGATTGCTGCCTGTGCCACATGCTAACAAGCACAAGAATAGCATGATCAGGCATATTAATGCGTGGCTGAGGGACTGGTGAAGGGGGCAGGGCTTCGGGTTCCTGGGTCATTGGGGCCTCTTCTGGAGGAGGTATGACCTGTACAAAACAGATGGGTTACACCTGAACCCAAAGGGGACCAATATCCTAGTGGGCACATTTAATAGAGCTGTTAGGGACGGTTTAAACTAATTTGGCAGGGGCATGGGAAACGGAGTGATAGGGCAGAGGAAGGGAAAAACAGAAATAAATCAAAGATAGTGTTCAACAGAGATGATAGAAAGGACAGGCAGGAGATGAGGCATAATCACAGCCAGTGGGATGAGTTACAGGGCAGTAGAGGCATGGTGCAGTTAAAACGGAAAGCAACAAATACTGGTCAGAAAGTGTTGTATTTGAATGCACACAGCATAAGAAATAAAATGGACAATCTTGAAATTCAGCTACCAATTGGCAAGTATGATATTCTGGCCATCTCTGAAACTTGTCTGAAGGGTGGCTGCCATTGGGAGCTGAACATCCAAGGATATACAATGTATCGGAAAGATAGGTTAGTAGGCAGAGGGGGTGGTGTGGCCCTGTGCATAAGAAATAATATTAAATCATTAGAAAGAGATGACATAGGATCGTAAGGGATAGAGTCTCTACGAGTTAAGTTGGATGAAGAGGTGGAAGGATGGGTGAGTAATTTTGCAGATGACAGGAAGATTGGAGGAGTTGTGGATGGAGCTGTAGGTTGTTGAAGGTTACAAGAGGATATAGACAGGATGCAGAGTTGGGCAGAAAAGTGGCAGATGGAGTTCAATCCAGATAAGTGTGAGGTGATGCATTTTGGAAGGACAAACCAGAATGCTGAGTACAGGGTTAACGGTCGGTTTCTTAAGAGTGTGGATGAACAGAGGGACCTTGGGGTTCAAATCCATACATCCCTCAAGGTCGCTGCACAGGTTGATAGGATAGTTAAGAAGGCCTATGGGATGCTAGGCTTCATTAATAGGGGGATTGAGTTCAAGAATAGAGAGGTCATGTTGTAACTCTACAAATCTCTGGTGAGACCACACTAAGAGTATTGTGTTCAGTTCTGTTCACCTCATTATAGGAAGGAAGTGAAAGCTATGGAGAGGATGCAGAGGAGATTTGCCAGGATGTTGCCTGGATTGGAAAACAAGTCTTATGAGGCAAGGTTAGCAGAGCTGGGACTTCTCTCTTTGGAGCAAAGAAGGATGAGAGGGGACTTGATAGAGGTCTACAAGATCATGAGAGGCATAGATAGGGTGGATAGCCAGTACCTGTTTCCCAGGGCACGAATAGCAAACACCAGAGGGCATATGAACAAAGTTAGGGTGAGAAGTTTAGGGGAGAAATCAGGGGTAAGTTTTTTACACAGAGGGTTGTGGGTGCCTGGAATGACTTGCCAGGGATGGTGGTGGAGGCTAAAACATTGGGGGTATTTAAGAGCCTCTTGGACAGGCACATGGATGAAAGAAAAATAGAGGGTTATGGGGTAGTGTGGGCTTAGTACTTATTTTTTTAGGAATATATGGGTCGGCACAACATCGAGGGTCGAAGGGCCTGTACTGTGCTGTAGTATTCTAGTGCCTAGTGTCTTAAGAAATGGCAAGGGTAAAAGGACCCTAATGGCAGTTGTATACAGGCCTCCAAACAGCAGCCAGGATGTGAATTACAAATTACAGTAGGAGACAGAAAAGGCATGTCAGAAGGGCAATGTCATGATAATCATTGGGGATTTTAACAAGAAAGTGGATTGGGATAACCAAACGAGTACAGGACCACAAGAGAGAGAATTTGTAGAATATCTAAGGGATGGCTTTTTAGAACAGCTTGTTGTTGAGCCCACCAGGGGATCAGCTATGCTGGACTGGGTGTTGTGCAATGATCCAGAGGTGAAAAGAGAGCTTAAGGTTAAGGAAACCTTAGGGAACAGTGATCACAATATGATCGAGTTCACTTTGAAATTTAAGAAGAAGAAACTAAATTTCAATGTGTCAGTATTTCAGTGGAATAAAAGAAATTACAATGGCATAAGAGAGAAACCGTTCAAGGTTGACTGGAAAGGGACACTAGCAGGAAGGACAGCAGAGCAGAATAGCTGGAGTTTCTATGAAAAATGAGGGAAGTGCAAAACAGATGTATTCCAAATAAGAAGAAATTTTTGAATGGAAGAAGGACACTACCCTGGCTGACAAGTGAAGTCAGAGCCAAAGTAAAAACAAAAGAGAGAGCATACAGGAAGCCAAAGCTAGTGGCAAGATAGAGGATGGGGAAGCTTTTAAAAACTTGCAGAAGGAAACTAAGAAGGTCATTAGGAAGGAAAAGATGGATTATGAAAGGAGGCTGGCAACTAATATCAAAGAAGATACTAAAAGCTTTTTTAAGTATATAAAGAACAAAAAAGAGTTGAGGGTAGATATAGGACTGATAGAAAATGACACTGGAGATATCGTAATGAGAGACGCAGAGATAGCAGAGAAACGGAATGCGTATTTTGCATCAGTCTTCATAGTGGAAGACATCTGCAGTATACCGGACATTCAAAGGTGTCAGGAAAGTGAAGTATATGCATTGAAAATTACGACTGAGAAGGTGATCAAGGAGCTTAATGGTCTGAGGGTGGATAAATCTCCTGGACCTGATGGAATGCACCCTCAGGTACTGAAGGAAGTAGCTGGAAAGATTGCGGAGGCATTAACAAGCATTGTACCGGATGATTGGAAAATTGCAAATGTTACTCCGCTATTTAAGAAGGGTGGGAGGCAGCAGAAAGGAAACTACAGACCTGTTAGCCTGACATTAGTGGTTGGGAAGTGGTTGGAATCGAGTGTTAGGGATGAGATTACAGAGTACCTGGAGGCACGTGACAAGATAGGCCAAAGCCAGCATGGTTTCCTGAAAGGAAAATCCTGACTGCAATTCTTTGAGGAAATTACAAGTAGGGTAGATGTAGGAGATGCAGTGGATGTGGTGTACTTGCATCTTCAGAAGGCCTTTGACAAGGTGCCATACAGGAGGTTGCTTAGCAAGGTAAGAGCCCATGGAATTACAGGGAAGTTACTAGCGTGGGTGGAGCATTGGCTGGTCAGCAGAAAACAGAGAATGGGAATAAAGGGATCCTATTCTGGCTGAATATCAGTGAAGTTCCACAGGGGTCAGTGTTGGGACCGCTGCTTTTTACGACGTATGTCAATGATTTGGACTATGGTATTAATGTATTTGTGGCTAAACTTGCAGATGATACAAAGATAGATGGAGGAGTGGGTCGTGTTGTGGAAACAGAGAGCCTGCAGAGAGACTTAGATAGTTTAGGGGAATGGGCAAAGAAGCGGCAAATGAAATACAATGTTGGAAAGTGTATGGTCATGCTCTTTGGTGGAAGAAATAAACGGGCAGACTATTATTTAGATGGGGAGAGAATTCAAAACGCAGAGATGCAAAGGGACTTGGGAGTCCTTGTGCAGGATGTCCTAAAGGTTAACCTCCAGGTTGAGTCGGTGGTGAAGAAGCCAAATGCAATGTTGGCATTCACTTCTAGAGGTATAGAATATAAGAGCAGGGATGTGATGCTGAGGCTCTGTAAGGTACTCATGAGACCACACTTGGAGTATTGTGTGCAGTTTTAGGTTCTTTATTTTCGAAAGGATATACTGACATTGGAGGGGGGTTCAGAGAAGTTTCACGAAAATGTAACCAGGAACGAAAGGGTTACCGTATGAAGAATGTCTCGCAGCTCTTGGGCTGTATTCCCTGGAGTTCAGGAGAATGAGGGGGGATCTCATAGAAACATCTCAAATGTTAAAAGGCCTGAACAGATTAGATATGGCAAAGTTATTTCCCATGGTAGGGGAGTCTAGGACAAGAAGGCACAACTTCAGGATTGAAGGACGGCCATTTAGAACAGAGATACAGAGAAATTACTTTAGTCAGAGGGTGGTAAGTCTGTGGAATTTGTTGCCACAAGCATCTGTGGAGGCCAAGTCATTGGGTGCATTTAAGACAGAGATAGATAGGTTCTTGATTAGCCAGGGCATCAAAGGGTATGGGGAGAAGGCAGGGGAGTTGGGATGACTGGAAGAATTGGATCAGCCATGATTGAATGGCAGAGCAGACTCGATGGGCCAAATGGCCTACTTCTGCTCCTATATCTTATGGTCTTATTACCCACATGTGGAGATTCACATTGACAGTGGGCAAAGCTTCATTCAATGGGACAGGATCATTGGCTTTTAAAGAGACCGAGAAGCATTAAGAAGGACAGAGGAGCCTCAATTACAGACAGTCCCCCACAGACAAAGCCTGTTCAGAAACATCTCACAGGTTAATCAGCAGGCACCAGCTGTAATGGAAAAATCTGCACGAATACACACAGGTCTGAGGCTTACATTAGTCGTCAACTTTATGAGGTTTGAATTAGCTGCACAAAACAACACTGGTGAAACTTCAAAGAAATCAGAAGGACAAACTTTGTTTAGAATTGCGGAAGATTTAGAATAGGCTGATCCTAAACATTTTTTAAAACTGCAGATGCTGGAAACTCAAAATTTAAAAAACACTGGAAAAACTTCGCCTTGTCTGCTAGAGCAATTTCAGGCTTCTTTTGGCCCTACTGAATTCCTTCGTAAGTGTTCTCTAACATACTTAAGCACCTAATTTGTTCCTTCCTACCCCTACTTGCCATGCATCCCCTTCTTCTTACCCAGGACCTGAATATCTTTCAGAAACCAAGGTTCCCTAAACCTGTTCTCCTTGCCTTTCATTCTGACAGAAACATGCATACATTGCACTTTCAAAATTCCACCTTGAAAGCCTCCCACTTATCAAAAATGTCTTTGCCAGAAAACAAGCTGTCCCAATCCTCACTTGCATGATCCTTACTGAAACCATCAAAAATTGGCTTTTCTCCAATTTAGAATCTCAAACCGAGGACCAGACCTGTCTTGCTCCATAATTATCTTGAATCTTGACTCTAAATGCAAAGTGTTCCCCTACAAAAAACTTCTGACACCTGCCCTGTCTCATTCCCTAAGAGCAGATGAAGTATTGCACTCTCCCTTGTTGGGACCTCTATGTATTGAATAAGGAAACTTTCCTGAACACATTTGACAAATTCCCATCTAGTCCTTTTAGAGTATTTGAGCCCCAGTCAAAACACAGAAAGTTAAAATCACCTACTATCACAACCTTATTTCTTGTCACAATCTGCGATCTCTACGAATTTGCTCCTCTAAATCTAGCTGACTATTGAGTGGTTTGTAATATAATCCCATTAATGTGGTTACCCATTTCTTATCCCATAGTTCCACCTATATATCCTCAGTCATTGAGTTCTCCAGCCTGTTCTGTCGGGATACTGCCATGACATTTTCACTGACTAGTAACGCCACCTCTTCCCCTTTAATCCCTCCTGCTCTGTCATGTCTAAAACAATGGACCCTCAGAATGTTAAGCTGCCAGTCCTGCTCCTCCTGCACCCAAGTCTCACTAGTGTCTACAATGTCATAATTCCACATGCCGATCCATGCCCTGAGCTCATTTGCTTCTCCTATGATACTATTTGCATTAAAATATACACAATTCGAACAGTAGCCCCACCGTGCTCAACCTTTCAAACATGAGTTTGTATGTAGGCTTAATAACATCGTTCCCTGCAACCACTCCACAATCTGTTTCATTGCTCTGGTTTCCCCTGCGAATCCAGTTTAAATTCCACCACCGTCCAACTCCCTGCCCCCGCTCTGTGCAGCGGCTCTAGCAAAACTTTGCCCCAAACTCCAACACTGGCAACTCCACTTAAATTTCACCTCTTTTTATGGGTCCTTGCCATCTAATTACACACAATCCAACTTCTCCTTAGGAACTGTGGCACACAGAATGTCCCGACTGTCCCCGCTCACTCACTTAGAGATCCCCATCCCACTACGCAAACCAAATTCTCCTTGGGAACGGTGGCCGCAGAATGTCCCCACTGCCTCCGCTCGCTCCTTTTGAATCTTTCTTCCGTTGTGCTCACTAAACGTTCTGACACTTTCCAATACCACCATAACCTTTCTTAGATGTGTCAGAAAACTACTTGTTATATTCCAGACGCAGTCGAACAAATGCCTCACCATTACATCCCTGCTTTTATATTTTAGTCCTCTAGAAATAAATGCTAATATTGCATTTGCCTTCCATACCACTCATTCAACTTGCAAATTAACTACGAGAATTCCCAGGTCCCTTTGCACCTCTGAGGGCCGTTCTGCGCGTCACAGTTCCCGAGGAGACGTTTGGTTGTGTGCAGCGGGAGAGCGATTTTCTAAGAAGTGAGCAGAAGTCAAGACGTTCTGCTGCCACAGAGATGAGGAGAAATTTCTTTAGCTAGATGGTGATAAATCTGTGGAATTCATTGCCATGGATGGCTGTGAATGCTAAGTCATTGAGTATATTTACAGCAGAGGTTAATATGTTATTGATTAGTAAGGGTTCACAGGTTACAGGGAGAAGGCAGGAGAATGGGGTTGAGAGAGATAATAAGTAAGCCATGCTGGTACGGCAGGGCAGACTCGATGGGTCGAGTGGTCTAATTCTGTCCCCTATGGGAAAGCAAAGACTCCTCTTCAGACAGGACGTGGCAATCATTTCACCTTCCAGATGCTGCCTGACCTTCTGAGTGTTTCCAGCATTTTCTATTGGCTAATTCTACTTAGAGTTGGGGACACTGACACAGAGTACAAATGAAGAACAAGAAATGAAAAGTGGAAGACAAATCCATGACCGAGTGAAAAGAGAAGCAGATAGAGAGAGAAAGCTCGGTGTGGATGACTTGACATGTACAAAGCCAAAAAGAAATGTACTCACAACCAAAAAGAGCTTGGTACCAGTGGCCGGTTAAGCAAACCATGTGCGCTGTAGGATCATATGAAAGAGGGAAAAAATACTCAGCTATTGGGCAGATAATTGGAAAAGCTACGTCCAGCTTTGTCAAGTGCAGGGAATTATCAACAAATGTATTGGATCATTGCATGACAGTCAAGGGCAGTTCAGTTTTCACTCCCAAGGTCAATGCTTAACCGCCAGAATTTAATGACGCTGTTAACAATAAAACTGTCGATATTAATAAATTATTGATGAACGTATTGTTTTAGATTGAATTCAGAGCTTGAAAACAAGTAAGGCATCTGGGTAGTTGATCTTCACTCACAGGTCTTCAGAGAGATGTGGTACACTGTGTGAAACACTTGCCTGTATTTTTTTAACAGCTCAGACTGGATCCCTCAGACTGCAAGTGGGCTAGCAGGCGGCCCAGTGGCACAGTTAATAGAGCCACTGTCTCACAGCTCCAGTGAGACGCATTCTATCCTGTTTGTGTACAGTTTGCATGTTCTCCCTCCAACTGTCTGGGTTTCTTCCTACATCCCAATGACACGTGGGCTGGTAGGTTAATTGGTGACTGTAAATTGCCCCTACTGCAGGAGTTCCCAACCTTTCTTTATGCTATCGACCAATACCAATAAGCAAAGGGTCTGTGGACCCTGGGTTGGGAACCCTTGCCCCAGTGTGTAGATAACTGGTGGAAACTGGTGGGGGTGGGGAGGTGGGGAGGAGAGCTGATAAGAATACTTCGAGAATTTTTTGAAAAGGATTAATACAGGATTAGTGCAAATGGACCGTTGGTGATCTGCTTGGTCTTTGTGGACTTAAGGATTTTAATTAGGGTAGGGAAAGAGACATATTAAGGACAATAAAAAAGTTAAGACTTACAAATTTGTTTGTGATTATTGAGGATGTCGCTTGAGAGGATTCTGGGCTTCAGAATCAAGCTTACTATCACTGGCCTAGGTTGTGAAATTTGTTGTTATGCAGCATTACAGTGCAATACATAATAAAACTGTAAATTACAGTAAGTTTTTTTTAAAAAAGTTGAATTAAATAAGTAGTGCAAAAAGAGAAATAAAAAAATAGCGAGGTAGTGTTCCTGGGATCAATGTCCGTTCAGAAATCAGATGGCAGAGGGGAAGAAGCTGTTCCTGAAGCTATTTCTTGGTCCAGAGGAACACTGCTTTGTTTGACAGTATAGAAGCCACTGTTGAATGACAATAAACTGAACTTGAACTTGAGATTAATTCAGGGGCAAGTGTGAGGGAGAATAAATTGCAAGGCTACAGGAAGCAGAGATACTGCCATCTGCAGAGCTATCATGGACTCAAATGGCCTGTTTTTGTCATTGTCCGGTCCGTGAAGTCCATATTGCGGTTCACGGTCCGGTCCATCGACCCTTGCTCCAGGTTTCCCTGTCTACCCTGTTTCTGCCCTTGTTGAGCTAATTGAGTCAGCTGAAGCTAGTTGGGGCTGGCTGCATAAATACCTCCAGAGACCAGGGCATGGTGGCTGGATTGCTTGTCCTTACTCCTTGTATCCCTTGCTCTGCCTTCTGTTTCCTCTCCTGTAACCCTCGCCTCGTCTTGCCTGCAGTCTTGTCCTGGAGCACCCTGTTCCTAGCTCCCTTCCTGTCCCTTGCCTCCGCCCAGGTAAGCCAGGCTGCCTTGCCGTTACCTGGGGTTGGTTCTGTCCCTTCCTGTCCCTTGTCTCTGTCGGGTGGTTATCCGTGCCCTGTCCCGGAGGAGCCAAGTCTCATGTCTCCAGCCTCGCCTAGCCTCAAGTCTCCAGTCTCACCTCAAGCCAACAGCCTCCAGCCTCGCCTCCAGCCTCAAGCCTCCAGCCTCGCCTCTCTAGCCTCTTGCCAAGCCAAGCCAAGTCTCTAGCCTCTAGCTTCTAGCCTGAAGACTCCAGCCTCGTCCTGCCTACCTGCCAAGCCTCGTCCTTGCCTAGTTCTGGGTCCGAGCCAGAGGCAAGACCCAGGTACTGGGTCCTTGTCCAGTCTTTGGCTCGGAGTCCAAGTCCAGGCTCCTAGCTCCCTTGTTCAGGCCTGTTCCAGGTTCCTGGTTTTCCTGTCCATATCCTTGCCATCGCCCTGTATCCTAGTCCTGTCCCTAGTACTTCAGTGTCTGTGTCTTGCACTTGGGTCCGTTCCCAGCCACCACCTTATGACAGTTTTATAATAGATATAAATAAAGATATAGAAACGATGCTGGAGATAACATGAAGATCAGGCGGCATCTGTGGAGAGGGAATTAGTTAACAATTCAGGTCTACAACCTTTCATCAGTGGAACCATTACCCCGGTTTTCTTTCTCCACAGATGCTGCTGAGTGTTTCCAGCATTTTGTTTCTAAATTGAGAATCCGCTTAATGTCGGGAAATCTTGCAGGCAGCACTTGGAAGTGTAGTTGCAGACTGTGATGTGTGGAAGAATGGGCCTGTGTCAGGAAAATCTGCTGCTGAGCAGGGAGTAAAAGAATAAAACCGGCAGGGTAAGAAGGCGATGTGGATATTTGAGAACATTATCCATTAAAGTTGTCCTTTTCCAGAGAACTAACAGGTGATGGGAGGAGATGACTTGAAGATAGTATTTTTATTGTGATTCAAGGTGCGTAACATTTGTGCAGGATGGACTGGATGGATTGGGTGGCCTGTGCGAATGTGTCACTTGGTTTTACATTCATTCATCAGTCATCTCGTAGTTGTGAATAAAATCATGAGGGGCATAAACGGTGAATGTACACAATCTTGTTCCGAGAAAGGAGAATCAAGAACTAGTGGGCATAGCCTTAAGGTGAGAAGGGAGAGATTTATTGGATAACTTTTTCATCCAGAGTGGTCAGTATATGGGATCAGCTGCCAGAAAACATGGTTGAGGAAGGTACATTAATGACACTTAAAAGATAGATGGTGTATCTTTGTTTCGTGACTGCCTGCAGGAAGATGAATCTCAGGGTTGTACACTGCATACATACTTTGATAATAAATGTACTTTGAATCTTTGAAATGAGACCAGCTTAAATGGGAATCTTGGGTGGCATAGACCAGTTGGTGTTTTCTGTTCTTTCTGATTCTACGGTGCACAGCAGGTTGGAGACTCTGTTATTCTTATAAGATAGTGCTGGCGAGATACGGCAACATTTTGTGGGCAACTCACAAAACTACTACATATACAGGTATTTCTGAACCATCACTGCAATCTGCAGCCTGTAATTTCCTTTTAAGAAATATACCTTTGAGGTGTGTAAACAAACTGGTGATTTTACAGTCTCCTGAAGGATTCTGCGAAGTTGACTCTCAGGCTTAGCATTATTTATTTATTTATTATTGTTCTTCATTATGAATCTCAGGATAGAGTATGATGACACATACGTACTTTGATAATAAAATATACTTTGACTTACCTTTTGGGTTGTGTCATCTTGCCATCCCTTACCATTTCTCTCCTGACTCTATCTCACAGTCTACTCCAGTCTTCTTCTTTCCTTCGCCTCTAGACTGCCTTTTTATACCTTCACGTGGAGGTGGTGGTGGCAGGTATGTCGAGTGAAGGCTCACTGATGGCTACGATTTGTATTTGACGTGCCCAAAGAAACTCCCTTCCCATTTCCTCCCCTCATCCTTCACACTTTCCCCTTACCCCTCATCTTATCAAAGCCCTAACTCAATAACCACCACCACCCTCTCATCTTTTCTAAAGACCTTCATTTCTTCAGCAAATCAATTTCACCCAGTCTTCAACCATTCTGCTACCGTCCATCCTTTCTGATTTATTTTCAACTATAGAGGAATAGTGTGGATCATTTAGTCCTTGACCCTGTCCTGCCTCTGAGCTTCACCATCATTTAACCGAGCCACCTTCACGTGACCAATTTAAATTTTAAGATTTCAAGTTGAATTTGCCTCTCCAGCTTTTTGGTGGTGAGGGGTGCAGATTTCTTCTGTCCTTTCTTATGTGAGAAAGTATATTTTGGTATCATCCTGAACACTTCCAGTTCTTATTTATGCTTTCATTCCCCACAATCATCTCCTTTCACACTCTCTCTCCAGTGGGAATGATATTGCTCCAACTACCAATATCAACTCCATATTTACCTATATTGAGATCGTCAGCTGACTCTATGTAATTTGTCAGTATAATTTAACTCTCTCACCCAGACATCATCCCCTCCGAGGGCAGTACCATGCCCAAACTGAATGTTGGATTTCAGATTGGGTTTAATTGGAGCACTGTACAGCGGTAACATCCCACCCCTCTACAGGTCCTTGAGATAAGCATATATAAATATTGGTTTTGCCTATCCACTAGCTGTACAAGGACACCTAAACCTCTCTGCAGAGTGGCTAGCACAATGCTTTACAGTACCAGCGACCTAGGTTCAATTCCTTCCGCTACCTGCAAGGAGCTTGTAAGTTCTCCCTGAGACTGCGATGGTTTCCTCTGGGTGCTCATTTCCTCTCACAGTCCAAAGACAAACCAAATGGTAGGTTAATTGGTCATTGTAAATTGTCCTGCGATTCGGCTGGGGTTAAATCAGGGGTTGCTGGGTGGCACAAGCTCAAAGGGCCAGAGGGCCTATTCCAAGCTGCATCTCAAAAAATAAATAAATAAACAAACAAAGAAATTATCAGTCTCTGGCTTTGCAACTTTAGAACAAGCTCCGATCTATTTTTTAAACCCAGATGGGATGACTCTATTCTTTCCTGCATTTGCCAAAATTTTGCCCACTCACTCAATATGTGATCGGCCATCTGCTAATTTCACTATTCATCTACAGTATTTGTTGTTCTCCTTATTTTCACCCAGAACCTTACTAACCTCCAACGTAACTAACCTCCATTGACACTCCCTCACCTACAGTGTTGGATCACTCCTCAAAAAAATATTCAACTCTATACATTTACCTCTTTACAATCCACACTGATTGTCTCAGATCAATCAGTTTTGGGTGATTGCTCAGTCTCTCCCTGGTCATTTCCCCACCATTGGCATCAAAATAGAAGGTCTAACGTGTCCTGTCCTTCTTAACTGATGACGTGACAGCAATAGTTTTCCAACACAAGCAGATAATTCTTGAATCAAAAATTGTGTTGGTTCATGAAAAGAACAGCAACAACTTCCATGCCATGCTTCCAATACCCTCATTATTTTCTCTACTCATTGCTTTCCCCATTATATTTAATGTAGTTAAATCCCACCTCATGAATGTATTTGCTGTTTTCCCCAGTTCAGCGGTAATTTTAGCTCATTTCTCATCAGCAAAGCAAGCCAAATTATTTCTTAATTTCCAATATCACCTTAATTTGTCACATTTAGAGTCAGAATCAATATCACTGGTATAGCTGGGAGCTTAACATCCAAGGATACATATTGTATTGAAAAGCCAGGCAGACAGGCAGAGGGTTTGGCATTGCTCTGATGGTAAAAAATGAAATCACATCATTAGACAGAGGTGACATAGGGTCACAAAGTCATGGGGGATTTCAATATACTGGTAGATTGGGAAAATCAGGTTAGTGCTGGATCCCAATGGAGAGAGTTTCTAAAATGACTGTGAGTTGGCTTTTTAGAGCAGCTCATGGTTGAGCCCACTAAGGGATCAGCTATTCTGGATTGGGTATTGTGCAATGAACTTGAACTGATTACAGAGCTTAAGGTAAAAGAACCCTAAGGGAAAGTGATCATAATATGATTGAATTCACCCTAAAATTTAAGAAGGAGAAGCTAAAGACATATCTATCAGATTTAAGTGGAGCAAAGGGAACTACAAAGGCATGAAAGAGGAGTTGGCCAAAATTTATTGGAAAAGAACACTGGCAGGGATGACGGCAGAGCAACAATAGCTGGAAATTCTGGAAGCAATTGGGGAGGCACAGGATATATACATCCTAAAGAGGAAGAAGTATTCTAAAGGCAAGATAACACAATCTTGGCTAACTAGAGGAGTCAAAACAAACATAAAAGCTGAAGAGAGGGCATATAAAACAGCAAAAAATACTGGGAAACTGGTGGATTGGGAAGCTTTTAAAAACCAACAGGAGGCAACTGAAAAAGTCATCAAAAAGGAATAGGTAGAATAAGAAAGTAATTTAGCCAATAATATTAAAGAGGATATCAAAAGTTCCTTCAGCTATATAAAGTGCAAATAAGAGGCAAGAGTGGATATTGGACCACTGGAAAATGGGGAACAAGGAAATTTTGGATGAACTGTATAAATATTTTGCATTAGTCTTCTCTGTGGAAGACACTAGCAGTATGGTTGAGGTTCCAGAGTGTCAGAGGTCAGATGTGTGAAGTTGCCATTACTAAGGAGAAGGCTCTTAGGAAACTGAAAGGTCTGAAGGTAGATAAGTCACTTGGACCAGATGGTGTACACCACAGGGTTCAGAAAGAGGTGGCTGAAGAGATTCTGGAGGCATTAGTAATGATCTTTCAAGAATCACTAAATTCTGGAATGGTTCTCGAAGACTGGAAAATTGCAAATGTCACATCCACTCTTCAAGAAGGGAGAGAGGCAGAAGAAAGGAAATTACAGGCCGGTTAGTCTGACCTCAATAATTGGGAAGATGTTGGAGTCAATTATTAAGGATGAGGTCTCAGAGTACTTAGAGGCACATAATTAAATAGGCCGTAGTCAGCATGGTTTCCTCAAGGGAAAATCTTGCCTGACAAATCTGTTGGAGCTCTTTTAAGAAATAACAGAGGATAGATAAAAGAGAATCAGTTGATGTGTACTTGAATTTTCTGAATGACTTTGACAAGGTGCCACACGTGAGGCTGCTTAACAATTTAGGAGCCTATGATATGGTATTACAGGAAAGGTTCCAGCATGAATAAAGCAGTGGCTGATTGGCAGAAAGCAAAGACAGGGAATAAAGGGAGCCTTTTCTGGTAGGCTATCAATGACTAGTGGTGTTCCACAGGGATCTGTGTTGGGACCAATTCTTTTTACGTTATATGTCAATGACTTGGATTACAAAATTGATGGCTCTCTTGTAAAGTTTGAGAATGACACAAAGGTAGGTGGAGGGAAAGGCAGTTTTAAGGAAGTAGAGAGGCTACAAAAGGACTTAAACAGGTTAGGAGAATGGGCAAAGAAATGACAGATGTAATACAGTGTCAGGAAGTGTATGGTCATGTACTTTGGTAGAAGAAATTAAGGGGTTGACTATTTTCTAAATGGAGAGAAAATACAAAAAAAACTGTGGTGCAAAGGGAATTGGGAGCCCTTGTACAGGATTCCCTGAAGGTTAATTTTCAGGTTGAGTCTGAGATGAGGAAGGCAAAAGCAATGTAAGCACTCGTTTCAAGAGTACTAGAATATAAATGCAAGGATGTAATGATGAAGCTTTATAAAGCACTGGTGAGGCCTCACCTGGAATATTGTGAGCAGGTTTGGGCCCCTTATCTTAGAAAGGATGTGCTGAAACTGGAGAGGGTTCAAAGGTTCATGAAAATTATTTAAAAATTGAATGGCTTGTTATATGAAGAGCATTTGATGGCCCTAGGCCCTTACTCACTAGAATTCAGAAGAATGAGGAGTCAGGGTGTGAAGGGATACAGCGAGGGTGGGGGGGAGGGGAAAGCAGGAAACGGGGGCTGAGAGGGAAAGTGATCAGCCATGACGAAATGGCAGAGCAGATTCATTGGGACAAATAGCCTAATTCTGCTCCTATATATTAAAGTCATGAAATTTGTTGTTTTGTGTCAGCAATACAGTGCAATACATAATTTTTAAAATAATTAATTACAATAAGAAATATATAAAATATATATTATATATATATTAATATAGTATTAATGGAATAATAAAAAGAAAAACATAGGGAGACAGTGTACATGGATACATTGTCATTCATAAATCTGACCGCAGAAGAGTACAAGCTGTTCCTAAAATGGTGAGTATGTGTATTCAGACTCCTGTACCTCCTCCTTAATAGTAGTAATGAGAAAAGGGCATGTCCTCGGTGACAGAGGCCCTTAATGATAGATGCTGCCTTTTTGAGGCATTGTCTTTTGAAGGTGTCGTGGATGCTGGGGAGGCTAGTGCCCATGATGGAGCTGGATGAGTTTACAACTTCCTGCAGCTTTTTCTGATCCTGTGCAGTGGTCCCTCCATTCCAGACAGTGATGCAGCCAGTTAGAATGCTCTCCATGGTACATCAGTAGAAATTGCTTGAGCCTTTGGTGACATACCCAGTCTCTTCAAACACCTAATGAAATATAGCCGCTATGTGCCTTCTTTGGAATTCCATCAATATGTTGGGCTTGGGATAAACCTTCAGAGATGTTGACACCCAGGAACTTGAAACTGCTCACCTTTTCCGCTGCTGATCACTGGTATGTGTTCCCTTGCCTAACCTTTCCTGAGGTCCACAATCAATTCCTTGGTCGTACTGATGTTGAGTGCAAGATGGTTGCTGCAACACTCAACCAGCCGATCAGCTAGCTAATTTGTACCTTAGTGTTCAGCCTCTCTCTTCCTCAGAAAATATCTTTAAGAATATTGCTACAGGCTTGGTTTAAGACCTCAATTCCATCTCCTGGCCAATGCTTCAAACTTTCAATATCATGAACAAACTCTTACAATGACATTAACAGACAAATCCATTTTCAAGGGTACATTCTGAAATATCTTAAATTTTGGTTCAGTGCACCCTTCATACTTCACAAATGACTGTACATCTACAGTATTTCATTTGCAGAGAGCCTTTTTTATTCACTATAAATGCCCTCTTTATTAGTAAAATATAAATAAATCATTTAAAAGAGCATTTTGGATGATTTGTGCCAAAACAGTTGTCACATTGAGTGAAATTAATGATATACATACTTAGAAAGATAGAAAATAGAGACAAAACCAGTCATAACTTTGGATATAAGACACTAACAGAAAGCAAAACTGCCTGAAGACATAAGTTGATCAATGAGATATATCTCTTTGGCTTTGATGCTGCCTTTGATAGCCTGTTATGAAGAAGCTTTATTGTTTTCCAGAGATGGCAAGAGAGATTTGGGCTGGGGGGCATAAAAATTGTACCCTTTAAAAAAGCAAAAGAGAAGAATACGGCAATTTACGCTCTTTGATGCTTATGAATAGCTTAATCTAAAATAGGAAGGTGATCACCACTGATATAGTGCAATTTTTCATAATATGTGTTAGTCTGCTAACATAAACATTCTATGAGATTCCAAATTTTTAAGTTGTAGCTTTTCTGTAACAATAAGCGCAACAGGAAAATCTATGAAGTTGCGTAGGCTATCCATATTGAGCATTGTACAAATAACATATTTTAACAAGTTATTTGTGTGTGGCTGACCCAATAAGCAGCCCCATTGTTGATCAGGAAGCTACATCTCTTTAATTTGCAAGAGTTAAAATATTAGTGACAGGGTCGTTCGATCTGAAGAAATTCCATCACCTCCACTCAACACACTTGTGTCAACAGGCTTTTAGGGTCTGTGCTCTTACATGAACGTATTGCTGAGGTGGATAGAAACCAAACAAGCTAAAAAGAAACAAGTGCTGTGGGTGTCCCCAGGCAGCTGAAACCAGACAAGTCCCGTCAAAAAAGGCAAACTGTTACAAATGAGTTGTGTAGGATTTAACAGTTCCTCTGGGTAGGAACTGAATGATCTTCGGTAAGTGGGAGAAAATAAAGAACAGGATGTGTTTCAACTGGATAGCTACCCTGATGGAGTGCAGAGTTCCAGCTCCACTGGAGTCAGAATCAGGTTTCTTGCTACTGACATCGGTCATGAAACTTGTTTTGTGGCAGCAGCACGGTGGAGGCATAAGAAGTTGTTACAAAGTGCAATAAAAAGAAAGAAATAAATAGTGCAAAAGACAAATAGTGCGGAAATCATTCAGAAATCTGATGGCCAAGAGGGAGAAGCCGCTTCTCAATCAATGAGTGTGGGTCTTCAGGCTCCTGTACCTCCTCCCGAATGATAGCAATGAGAAGAGGGCATGTCCCAGATGGTGAGGATCCTTATTGATGGATGCCACGTTCTTGAGGCACTGCCTTTTGAAGGTGTCCTCGATGGTGGGGGGTCTTCTGCTGGTGATAGAGCTAGCAGAGTTTACAACCCACTGAAGCCTCCAACGACCCGGCATTGGAGCCTCCATACCACGCAGTGATGCCACCAGTCAGAATGCACCCACGGTACATCTACAGAAATTTGCTTAAGTCGTTGATCTCCTCAAACTCCCAATGAAGTATTGCCGCTGACATAACTGTCATGATTGCATCATGGCGAGTTCAGGACAGATCTTTCGAGATGCTGTTGATGAGGGGGAAAGCACTAGGGTTGTCTTCTGTCTTATTCTTTGATGAGCTACATCGGGCAGGAAAGTTATTTTCCTTGTGATTGGGTACAAAACAATGGAAAATAAGCTTCTCTGCAACACACTTAGGCCTGGGTTTCACATACATAAACCCCCAGTTGTTCCCAGCTAGTTTCTTGCTTGTCCATACCTGGCCTAGACGGGGGAAGAATCTATCCCATTTGCTCAAGTTGCCCCTGACGCCAGCAGTGAGGCTTGAATAATGGAAAGGCTGCATTTGAGAATCCCAGCTCTCCAAACTCCCCTGAAAGCCTTTGACAAACAGCAACCTTTCTCCTACTGCTTTGCTAGCATTGGAAGATATCATTTTTTTTAAAAAGGCACTGACATTCAGAACATTTTAAACTATCAGATTTTAAAATATGAACATTTAAAATATTAAAATTTGAATTACTAAAATATTAACACTAGTTAAAATAATTAATTTCATTCAAACCGAGAAAAAATGAACTTGCCTTCTCGTCACCACAGTCCAGCAGTTTCCGTCAGGGGCCATGCACCTGAGAATTGACTCGGGAATCTCAGCAATCGGCAGCTGAGCTCTTCCAATCCTTGAGTCTGACGATGGAGATTAATGAAAAATACTTCACCAACTATTAATGAGCAAGTTCTGGACTTCCAACCTGCTGGCATTTACTAGTATAATCCAGGACTATATGTTTGATCAGATTCCAAAACTGCAGGAAGTGTGAAGGGAAACTGCACAATGGTAACAATGGGATTACAATTCAAGAGTGTGTATTGTTCTTCAGATAGTCTCTAGAGACCTCAGACATCGAAGAACACCAGTTTAATGCCACATCCAAAAGGTAGCTCAGTGGCACGAAGCTTTGTTTTAAATCTATTTAAATCTTAATGCTTTTTAAAAAATCTGCAGCAATAATTTACACCTTCAGGAATGAGAGTCTGCAGTTGAAAATGCTCAATCCAGAAAGGCTGAGTGGCACTATAGGAATGGCAAGCTGATGAGGAAGTGATTTATATCATTAAGTATCAGATACAAGTTGGTTGGTTCATCTGAAAAATACTGCAGCAACTTCACGGGAGTCTGAGGACAAGCTGCTTCTCACCACATCAATGATGGGACAGTGCAAGTTGTGCAGACTCCAACCAGTGCACTAACTATCTCAGCCAGATCACAAGTTGTTGGTTGCTAACAATGGTGGGTGTCACCCAACCTACTGTTACCTCTACAGCAATCTCCATATAATTGTTTTAACATTTAATTACCATTCCCAGTTTAACTCTGAAGCTTCAATGCAACTTTATCTCTCACACAACATTAACTTGCCAACCTTGAAGACCAATCTCAGCAATAATTTTGTATGGATGCGCCACATTCCAAACCAGCTGGTCTTCATGCCATATGGTGACATCAATCCACGGGCAGTTTGTTCTAAGATCAACCAGCCAAAGCATCTTGGTTGGGAGAGGGGGGAGTTAGATGCACTTTCCAGAAGGTACTGCATCCGAGATTACTAGGACAAATTAAAGCTTATTTTGTAGGGGTTAACATATTGGCATAGATTGAAGATTGACTGGCTAACAAGAAACAGAGAGCAGGCATAAAGAGACTGCAAATTCTGGAAATCTAAAGTAACACACGTAGGCGTTAGAGGAACTCAGTGGCTCAGGCAGGATCAGTGGAGGGAAATGGGCAGTTAAGATGGAATGTCCAGTTGAAGGGTAGCAACTCAGAAGGTCCACTGTCCATTTCCCTCCACAGATGCTGACTGACCACTGAGTTACTCCAGTGTGATGCTCGCAGGAGGCAAAAATAGATCATTTTCTTCTTGGGCAGCTGCAACCAGTAACAGGGATCAGTACTGGGACCACAACTTCTTAACAGTGTATGTGAATGCTTTGGAGGAAATCACCAAAGGTATGGTTGCAAACTTTAAAGATGGCAAAGTCAGACAGAAAGTATGAAATGGAGGTTATAGAGAAGCCACAAAGGGATGGACATAGTTAAGTGATGGGGCAAAGATCTTATAGGGTATGAAGTCAGATATGTGAATTGGTCTATTTTTGACAGGAATAATTGAAAAAATATATTAACTAAGTGGAGAGAGATTGCAGGCATCTTGGAAGTATTGGGAACTCTGTGGCCTGCTTAGATCCTCCATGATCCTCCTTGACTTCAATGGTTGGCAAGATGTCCAAGTCCACTATTAAGGATGAGGATTTGGGGTACTTGGAGGCACTTGATAAGAAAGACTGAAGTCAGCAAGGTTTCCTTAAGGGGAAAGCTTACCTGACAAAGCTGTTGGAATTCTTTGAGGAAACAACAGGCAGGATAGACAAAGGAGAGACAGTGGATAGTGTTTACTAGGATTTTCAGAAGGCCTTTAACAAGATGCTGCACATGAGGCTGCTAAACAAAAGCCCAATGTATAATAGGAAAGATACTAGCATGGATAGAAGATTGGCTGACTGGCAGGAGGCAAGGAGTGGAATAAGGGGGGCCTTTTCTTTTTGGTCACCAGTGGCTAGTGGTCTTCTGCAGGGCTCAGTGTGAGTCTGCTACTTTTCACATTATATATTAATGATCTGTATGACAGAATTGATGGCTTTGTAGCAAAGTTTGTAGATGATACAAAGACAGGTGGAGGGGCAGGGAGTGATTTGGACATATTTGGAGAAAGAACAAAGGGGAAGAAGGAATAGTGTAGGGAGGTGCACGATCATGCACTTTGGTAGAAAGTATAAAGGCACACACTATTTTTTAAAATGAGGAGCAAATTCAGAAATCAGGGGTGCAAAGGGACATGGGGATCCTTGTGCAGGGTTCCCTAACAGTTAACTTGCAGGTCGAGTCAGTAGCAAGGAAGGCAAATGCAATGTTAGCATTCATTTAAAGAGGACTAGAATATAAAAGCAATGAAAACATAAAAACTCATTGAAACCTACCAAATCTTGAAATGCCTGGATAGACTGGACGTGGAGAGGACGTTTCCTAAAGTGGAAACCATAGGAGCGGAAGGCAGAAAATCAGAATAGAAAGACGTCCCTTTAGAATGGAGATGAGGAGGAATTTCTTTAGCCAAAGTGTGGTGAATCTGTGGAATTCATTGCCACAGACAGCTGTCGTTGGGTATATGTAAAGCAGAGGTTAATAGTTTCCTGACTAGTAAGGCCATCAAAAGTTACAGGGAGAAGGTAGGAGAAAGTGGGTGAGAGGGATAATAAATCAGCCCTGATGAAATGGTGGAGCAGACTCGGTGGGCTGTTCATCATAATTCTCCTCCTGTGTCCTATGGTCTTATAACCTTTTTCTCAATTATCTTTGTGTCATCAGCAAATTTTGCAACTATACTTTCAAAGTCCAAACTAAATTTATTATCAAAGTAATATATGTCACCATATACTACCAAGATTAATTTTCTAATTGGCATTTACATTAAGTACAAGAAACACAATAGAATCAATGAAAAACTGCACACAAGTTGGACAAACAACCAGTGTGCAAAAGATAACAAACTAAATACAAAAAGAAAATAATATTCATAATAAATAAACAAGCAAGAACTATCGAGAACATTAGGTGAAGAGTCCTTGAAAGTGAGTCCATAGGTTGTGGGAACAATCCAGGGTTGGGGAGACTGAAGTTGAGTGAAGTTATCCCCTCTGGTTCAAGGGCTTGTTGGTTGAGGGGCAATAACTGCTCTTAAACCTGTTCGTGTGGGTCCTGAGGATCCTGAACCTCTTTCCTGGTGGTAGCAGCAAGAAGAGAGCATGGCCTGGATCCTGCAGGTCCTTAGTGATGGATACTGCTTTCTTGTGACAGATATGCCTAATGGTGGGGAGGACTTTACCCATAATGGACCAGGCCGTCTCCAATACTTTTTATTAGCTGTTCCATCAATGCCTTCATCCAAGTCAATTATATCCTGCAGACTGTAAAAAGTTAGGATCCTAGGACCATATTTTTTTATAGAGAGAGCTGAATGTTTATTAAGGTTGGTTAGTTTACTAAGGATAGGCAGGAATGTAAAACTGATGTTAAAATCAGATCATCTCTGATCTTGTTGAATGATAGAAGTGGTTTGAAGGGCTGAGTGGCCTACTCCTCTTACTATTCCTAAGTTAAATGGACCATTTTCCTGTTTCTTTTTCACATTTCTGCATAGCATTTTATCTCATCGTCCTATAAAATTAGCTGTGTGTTCACAGTTTACTGCTTATTTCAAATATTTTCATGTAATGCACTTAGCTGCAATGCTTTGAGTCAAACAAAAAGCTGACTGCTGTTGTATTCTGTTTAACAATTTCTGTTCTATTAATAACGATATTCACATCAGGAGCTAATTTTATTGGAAGCATTTAAATAGCTAAATTTAAATGCTGATTTGTTATCAATGAACACAGCCAGCAGTACCTGGCATTAGTAACACACAGGATAAGGTGAAAATCTGATTTCATGCCAATATCCCATTAACAGAATTGAGAGAGGCAGATAATAGTCCTTTACACTTTGCTGTTCTCTTTAAACTTTTATTTGCTCATTATGTGTTTGCAGTTATTATAATTGAAGTAAATAATCACCATGATATTTTTGATAAGTGTTCAATTACACAGAAGAGCTTAAGATTGTGATCAGAACTTTTCAACAATTCAGGGGCTCACTCAACATCCCTGACTTTTGATCAAGACCAATAAGCATTAGTTGAGGCTGCTCTGAACCATTCAACACTTGGAGAGTCATTATTCGCCCCAGGGTATTATCTAATGAGTTGCAACTTGTCAGTACATATCAGGAGATAAGACTGGACACACTGTACACTTACTCAGCAGTACTGAGTAATTCGAATAACAGAATCTTCTTCAAATATTTCTGTGAAATATACACTCAGTGGCCATTTCATTAGGTACAGGAATGGAACTTGGCGTGGTCTTCTGCTGCTGTAGTCCATTTGCTTCAAGAGTCGACATGTGGTGTGCTCAGCAATGCTACTTTGCACACCACTATTGTAACGCATGATTATTTGAATTACTGTCACTTGCCTGTCAGCTTGAACCAGTCAGGCCATTCTCCTTTGACCTCTCTCATTAATAAGGCATTTCCACCCACAGAACACCTGCTCACTGGATGTCTTTTTGTTTCATAGCACCATTCAAGAGACTGCTGTGTGTGAAAATTCCAGATCAGCAGTTAATGAGATACTCAGACCACCCCATCTGGCACCAACAATCATTCCCTGGTCAAAATCACTTAGATCAAATTTCTTCCCACTCTGATGCTTGATCCGAACAACAATTGAACTTCTTGACCATGTCTTCACGCTTTTATGCATTGAGTTGCTGCTTAACAAGGTGTGCTTAATATAGTGGCCACTGAATGTATATCAAATATGGAACACATGATGCAGCCTCCACTGTCATTAACGGGGAAGCAACCCAATCATTTCCACTCTGGTCAGGAAAGATGGCGTCATTGTTGTTTTTTGCTTTTCGCATTTTCCTTCATAGTGTATGTTCTTCTTTGAACCGAAGTTAGCTGTGAGTTCCACTAAATATACCCATAGTCATTTAACATTGTGAATATTGATATACCAGAAAGCTGGTACAGTACAGTATGTATTGGTTCTGACTGTTGCCTGTGAATGTCATGAGAAAGTTGGACTTTCTCCAGGACGTGGCCACACATCTATCAGTTTATACCAACACCCCATATAAACAAACACTGCACCTCCAAGCACATTCAGGTTCTGATATTCTGCAACTCACCATAAATTGCATCGAATCCCTTCAAGGTGTTCGAGAGCATTTGGTAACAAACTGACAGTGAAACATCTGACAAACACACTCTGCTCAGGAGCTGTATTCCCCATGACCAACAGGATGAACAGGCATTCAGAATTGTCAGAAATGGTGTGATGTAGGAAGTGCAGCGGGTAGTTTTCCACATTGCAAGTGTCTGCAATCAATCCGTTGGCATTGCTTAATGGATAACTGTGGGCCAAGACAGTACTGCTCTTCTTCAGCACAATGGGCAACACCGTTATGTTCATCTGGCAGGGTGGGCACAGCCTTAGTTTAAGCATTCATTCAAAAAGTGGCATTTCTGATTGGAGAATATGCAATTACTCTGGGGTCGATACAACCTTCCTTGCTGAATGTAGTTGATCTTATGCTGCATCAGTGTGCCAACAAGAAACTGCTGGTTTCTTGCTGGCCACCATTTAACAATGTGTGGTAGAGAGCATACTGACATACAGAATGGCAGTGTGGTACTCTAGCTGCAGCAAGACAGATCACAGAGCACTCCAAAGGGTGATTAAGACAAATCAGCCTATCATCGGGCCTCAACTACGGACCTGGAGAAAATCTACAACTCTCGGTGTCCAGGGTGCAGTTGTAACATCATTAAAGACCCATCCCATCCCAGACAATGTCTGTTCAATCTCCTGCCATCTGGTAGAAAATACGGAAACACCTTAGCCAATTCAGTAAGACTGAGAAACAGCTTCTTCCCAAGGGCTGTTGTGCAGCTGAATAATGCCACCGCCCCGGCTTGCCAGTGGTCTTTGAGTGTTATGGACCATCGGAGTCACTTGTTGCATGTAATATGGGAGTTTTTTTAATTGTCATACCACATGCAATGTAAGTACCTGTTTTGCTCGGACTGGAGTAACGGCGCAATCTCATTGACAATAAAGTTCTATTCTTTTCTAAACTGCGGAAATGTGGACAAGCTCGGCACCTCACACAAACCAGCCTACCTTCCCTGGACTCTGCGTACACTTCCCGCAGCCAACATAATCAAAGACCCCACCCGCCCTAGGCATTCTCTCTTCTCCCTACTGCCCATCCCCATCAGGCAGAAGATACAAAGCCTGAAAGCATGTGCCAGCAGGCTCAAGGGCAGGTTCTATCCCTATTGAACCCAAGTACAACACACAGACTCTCAACCTCGTCATATGCCCTTGTACCTCACTGTCTACCTGTACTGCATTCTCTCTGGAACTGTGACACTTTATTCTGCATTCTGTTATTGCTTTGCCCTTGTACTGCAACAATGCATTGATGAAATTAAACAATCCTTAAGGGTGGAATCAAAACTAAAGTTCTTCGCTGTACCTTGCTGACAATTGCACGATGGAAGATGTATTTGAGTAAATAAGGCAAGTCTTTTGTGATAGCTGATGGAGCTGATACCTCACAGCTAATCTAGAGACCTAGAAATTGATCTTGACCTCTGGTGCTGTCCACATGGCGTGTGCACGTTCACCCTGTGACCATCTGGGTTTCTTCCTGTCCCATTCCAAAAGTGTGGGGGGAGTGGGTAGGCTAAGTGATTAGTGTAAAACTTACCCCTAGTAAAGGTGAGTAGGAGACTATGGGAAGTACTTGGAAGGAAGGTGCAGAGAATAAAAAATTGGATAGGAAGCACATCTACAATTATTCACTTATTCCATCAGTGACACATAATGGCAGCAGTTTGTACCATCTATAGGGTACACCGCAGCAACTCACCAAGACTTCTTAGACAGCACGTTCAAAACCCACATCCTCTACAGCTAGAAGAGCAGGGACACCAAAGACATGGAAACCCCTCTACTTAGAAATTGCCCTCTTACCCACACTCCTTCCTGACTGGCAAACAGATCCCCACAGATCAAAATCTTGGAACACACTCCCCAACAGCACGGTGGGTACACCTACCCTCAAGGACATCAGCGGTTCAAGAAGGCAGCTCACCAACACCTTCTCGAGGGCAGCTAGGGATGAGCAATTAAACGCTGGCTTAGCTCACGTCTCGTGAATGAAGAATGGAAGAAAAACAGGTGGATATGCTGGGCCAGATGGACTGTTTTCATGCCAGGGAACTGCACGACGGCATGCGTCTTTGCAAACTGAGTATGAAAACGGGCAGGGTGGGGTAGAGGCAGCTTCTGAATTGAGTAGCAGGAGTTCTGGTCTGATGACCCCGAAATACAAATTCTTCATAGTTACCAGAGTATTTCTCTTCACCAAAGGTTGAAATTACTCTTTCTTGTGAAACATACAAAGGCCACTGAGCCTCGGCATTCTTTTCATGTATTGTATGTTGGACAGTTGTGATCACAACCTCACTTTTTTTGAAAAGTGATTCACAAACCATTCTGATTGATTAATGTCTAAAATTGAACAGACTACCTGCCCCTTTGGAATAGAGACACAAACCAAATAATCAGTCCCCAAAATAGAGTAACAAAACAGAATAATTACAAAAAAAACTTGTCAATATCCGGAGGAACTGGTGTCTTGAGTGTTATGGACCCTGGGCACCCAGATTTGCCCAGGGCAAGAATATGAACGAACTTCAATGGTATAAACAGATCAATCAGATTATCTTAAAAGTGAGTCAAATACGTAAAAGTTAAACACAACATTTATTATGGATGGTTTGTGCAGAAGTACAATTTGTATCACACCATGCTTCATCCAAACCGCAAATCCCAAACACAACTAATCAAAGAAATTAATTTCCAGATGGGTATAAATGCTATTACCCAGAAACCACAAGAGTAGAGTTGTTACAGTAAAACAGAGCGTTCCTTTCTTGTTTATAAACTCTGCATTTAAAATTGTAAAAATTCCCTTTTCTAAAAAGCTTCCCTCAGCAGTGCTGTAGTCTTCTGCTGTATGTCATATAAACTTTACATCAACCTCTGGTCTGGAACGCAAGGTGGTGGTTAAAACTCTGCACCAATGGTTTCTCTCATAAAAGGTTCAGTTAAAATGAGCCTGTCCAAACTCTCTACAAATTGAATAAAATCTCAAATGGGAACTCCGTGGCATTTAAAAAGACCATTTTTTAACAACACATGAGTCATTCTTTAAGTCCTCCAAACTGCACCGTTGGGTTGCACAGGAATGATATTTACATCCCTGTATTTTTCTATCAAAGGCAACTTCAACTGCAGCTTTCTACTGTGCACGATGAGGCAGTTTCACTTCCCACACTAGGATGTGGTTGGTAGAAGAATTCTGAATAACTCTCAGTGCAGCTTTTAGTAGTTATTTGATCAGGCAACTTCAATCAATCTGCATGGAAAATTGTACAGGTTACTGGAGTATGAACTGCAGTATACCGTCAACCAGCAGAATTCTCCCTGCCTGGCAGAGGACAATGTGAAAACTATAAACAGTTACCAAACCATGTTTCATTGTAAGGTGAGAGGAGGTGAGCTATATTAATGAAGTGAACATAACAATTAGTTTATCAAAGTCAGTAAAAAAAACTAATTCCTGTTTTGTTTCTCTCTGCTATTTAATCTTTAGGAATGTTGTTCATAAATAGGTTTATGAATTTGGTGAAAAGATCCCGAGGAAAATATTTAAATACTGTACCTTCTGTATTTTATATGCAGAGTAAATAAAAAGCAACGTACATGCTATGTAAGATGTTCTGATCTTACACTTTGCACCTTCCATCCAGTGCCAATTTATCAAAGTACCTTTAACACAGTAACATGCTTTGAAGGCAAAAGATATGCACATTTGAATTGAGTGAGAATTGCACATTTAATAGTAAATATTATCATTTTAAACTCCATATAGTTGGTGCTTGCAATACTAGTGCTTATTTAAATTTCTATCTCCACAGGGTTACTGGACTGACAAAACAAATGTTCCAATGGTCCAACTCTATCCCTGGGATCTCACGGGATTCCCTCTTACTGTGCACATAGATCTGCACGGCATTGAAGGGGCCAAATGGTCCAGATCATTTAAATGTATTGAATATGCTTTGTTTTTCAGTTTCCTTGTGGGTCGGCTGGGTCACTGAACAGCAGAGTAGATCCCTGGGTGGACTGAATACTTAAGCTGGTTTGGTTTCTGTGGACAAATTGGATGAGTGAAGTGGATTAGGCCTCTGGGTGAATCAGATTGCTGAATTGGAATGGCTCCTGTGTGAACTGGATTGCTGAGCTGGGTTCCTTCCCATTGGATTACTGAGATGATCTAATTGCTGAATGGACTGGACCACAGGGGTGGCTGGGCTAGGTGACTGAGCTGCAGCTGTTGCCAGAGGGATCAGATCATTGAGCCGATTGCTCCACTGGGTGGACTTGATCACCGAACTGGATCTGCTTGCTGGGTGGACTGGATCACCGAACTGGATTGCTTCACCGGGATCTCCATCACTGAACTGATTTGCTTTACTGGGTGGACTGGATCACTGAGCTGGAACCCTGGGAGGATTAATTCCTAATCCCCACGTGCACCATGCAAACAAAGCAGATTTAACATTAAATGGACAGATATTATCACAGTACATTGCCCACAATGAGGATGATCACCTTGGATACATTCCACAGGTGAGATTAGGGACAGATACAGCCTCTTTCACATTAAACAGAGATGCTCAGAATTCAACACAGCTATTACATCCTGTAAACATCTACAAAAAACAAAATTACGATGCACCACAGAATAAAAGATAGGGACAACTTTCCGATCTAGACAGCAGTGTCTGTGGTTTACAGATTCCACTCGGGGTGATGAGGTATAACAGTTTCCTTTCGGGAAGAGAAAGTTCTCTTTCTGGACCAGCACATGTCTCCACCTCGTGAAGAGCATCAGAAGGGTTGTTAACATGGCAGCGGACGTTTGAGCAGCTTTGAAACTTTCTTTCTGAAACCCCTTACTTCATAACATATTAACGGAAATTTCACACAAGACTTGATCGGCTTGCTTTCTGGCCCCAACAGGAGTACTCGGTAGTTGTGCACTGTCATTGAGAAGTCTAATAAAGCAAGATCACGAAATAAATTGCGTAACACTACCACACAAAGTGCCCTCAATCATCTGGGCATCATTTTTGTGCCACAGCATTCGAGTGGTAGTACCAACTCCCCAGAGCTGGTGGCACACAGTGCTAGACTGCATATAGTGAGATATGGTAGTATAGTGGCTTATAGCCAGGAACAAATGTCTGTGAGCGTCATAGATAATGGTTCTGGAACCTGCAAGTCAAGGTGCTAAGCCTACGATATACAGTGTGATCCAGTTCTCTAACAGGACGATATAGAACATTTAGTACCCCTGACCAATGTTCCCCCTAAGGTGTGTGCACGTGCTCAAAAGGCTGTCACCCTCTACCTCCCTGGCATGTTAAGCATATTTCATGATTGTACACAATCACATTTCCTTTTCCAGTTTCTGATGCGGGTGCTGTTGACAACGTGGAGTTTGTGATGATTTGTCTGCAGATTTTAGAACTGGCTTATTTATACTGCTTTTATTTAAGAAATTATTGATTCACTGTGTCGAATTCCATAAAAGCAAAGGGCGTGAAGCACAAAAGAACCACTAGTTTACTTATAGCAGAATGGCTTAATAAAACAGCATGGTGTAAGGACAATATCCCACATACCATCAGCCTGTTAATAGGACAATATCCCACATACCATCAGCCTGTTAATAGGACAATATCCCACACACTCTGCGTGGTGATAGGACAATATCCCACACACCATCAGTGTGGCGATAGGACAATATCCCACACACTCTGCATGGTGATAGGATAATATCCCACACACTCTGCGTGGTGATAGGGCAATATCCCACACACCATCAGTGTGGCGATAGGACACTACCCCACACACTGTGCGTAGTGACAGGACGATTTCTCACACACCAGCAGTGTGGCGATAGGGCAGTATCCCACACACTCTGCATAGTGATAGGGCAATATCCCACACACCATCAGTACGGTGCAAGGACAAATTTGTATACATTTTCAGAATGTTGCAAATATCAGTTCCTGTACACTGCCAGATTTATATGGTACATTTCTTAATTGAATGCTCCAATGTTGTGATCAGAAATTTCTTTGCCTTACAAATTTACAAAGCTAAAACACAAATATATGAAAGAGCCCTTTAAATTTGGTAAGTGAAAGGGAATAATTAAAATTTCTTCAGAAACATCTCATTTCTTTCTGAACAGCCACAGGCAGTTACAGTATGGAGTCTCTTAAAAAGCAGTGAAAGGCGTAATGTGAATGTTACATGTGCCCACTGTGATTTTTGCTGACTTTCAATTTTCCCTTGGTTTTGTAAAGATCTATTGTTTAAAGAACTAGTATCAAACCTCAAAGGTTTGTGCTCTGTTTCAATTCTCGTTGCTGTCTTCTTTATAAGGTAGCCCTTCTACTTCTATTCTCATATTAATATCTACCCCTGTGTCTACCTTCCAGAAGTACAATTACGCTCTGTGGGAAACCAAAGGGCAGTAAGCTCTAAATGCATTTACAGGGTAGAGATCTGGGTTGAGTGGATTGGAGTGAACATTATCAGGAGAAGTTTAAGAAGACTGGGGCATTCTCTTTTATTTAAAGTCAAACTCACAATTTCTGCTCTACACTCCAGTAATCTGTGAATCCCAACAGGAAATCAGATATTGAATGGAAAAATGGTGGGCTCTTATCCAGCACCTTGCCCTGATCCAGTGTGGTACAATTTTCCATGGATAACGCAGCTGTGCATTGCACAATTGTTTCTCACACCAAACTCATCAATCAGTCCTTGAACTGCTTTGTGCTGGGTTATCAGTCTGGTAACTGGCTGGTCACCAGGCTCGGTTAGATGGCTGTCACTAATTGTGCTTGATTGGCTTAAAGAACAGGCTCCATAAAAAAAGTCGTAGCCAACCCAATCTTGTGCTATTACTGCTAAACCTACCGTAGAAACCAACATTCACAAATTCTTGTGGAAAAAGAACTGTAAATATCCTAAAAAGTACTTTCAAGAGATCGCAAGAGCGATCGGGGTTAAAGATTTGTGGGACTTGATTCTCAACAACTTTATTTGTAGCTACATTTCAGGTTTCAAGAGCTCAAGTTACTTTTTCATTTAATTTTTCTTCCTCTTCTCTACTTCCGATGCCTTACACAATGAGTGGAGGTCAATGCAGTTCAAATATTCCATGACATCGGGGGGGATCCATAATCCAGAGCAGTGTTCCCAAAAGAAAGTCTCTTAAAACCTGTCATTACTTTAAAGAAAGAAGAAAAAAACAGAAATCAGTGGTATGCTGTGTACGTTTTTAACAACACTCCCACACCTCCCAATCCAACTCATCCCTGCATTAAACCTTTAGTGAAAGGGATGCAGTGAATCAGTATTCATACAAAGTGAACAGGTCACCTCCACTTGCTGGTGATGGGCAGTAGATCCTTTCCGATTTCCACTGCCGCCAGAACGACAGCACCCAGCTGTGATCCCTAGCAGCACCTGGTCTTGGTCTTTTCCCAATCCTGCTCTCATTTTTGGAGCCCATTAAGAGTTACAACTACACGGTCCCTCCAAGCACCAGATCTGGACTGGACTTGAGCTTCTTGCATTCAAAACAGTTGTCCAGGGCTCATAGCAATGATATGCTAATTCAGTGGACGTTCCAGATGTTCTGCAGGAGTCTCCAAGGAAATTGGGCTTCCCTTTAGGCTCTGGATCCCATACATTGAAATATAATCCCGATTTCAATTACAGAAGATGCCCTGAAGAGAAACATGAATCACCTTCCAGACAGAAAAACATGGGGTGGAAAATACGTGGCATCTCTTCTCGATAACTGAAAAATACATCTGCGCCGCCGAGCAGCTGAGGGCAGTGGAGTCTGAAGCAAAGGTTGGCAGGGTAGGAGTGATGCTGCAGGGATCCCAAACTATGGGGGAAACAGTGACTCCCCTTCTGTACTCCACGCCCCTCCCTCCATTGACAGGGTCGAACTCTGGCTTCACCGGGCCTCTCCAATTGTCAATCCTACAGGAACACTCCGACAGCCAGCTCAGCCATACTCCCAGGCCGCCACAACTGTTATGCAGTTGAAATGTTCGTGAGATCTCTGACAGTCACGCACATTCAAAAACATTATTTAAAAGAAATTAGCAATCAAACTACTAGAAAGGAAGCGGTAGAGATTGGCCAGGATGTTGCCCATGTTCCTTTCCTCCTCCTACCCATCCTTCAGGGATGCTACCTCTTTAATCACCTTGCCCATCAGTCACCCATCATTACCAAAACTCTTCACCCTCCCCACCCCAACCGTGGTTCCATCTGTCGATTGCCCAAGCTTTAAAGTTATGAAGAGAGGCTGTCTTTGGGACAAAGGAGAATGAGGGAAGGTATTAACGAAGGCATACAAAATGAGAAGTTGAGATAGTGCATGCAAAAACAGAGACATTTCCATCAGCAGAAAGAGTAGCAGCCACAGCGGGTGGAGTTAAATAACTGGGAAATGGATTGGACAGCAGTTGAGGCACCTAATAGACCGGTGGAGACAAAGGCCCTCGTCACATTTAAAAACAACCTGAAGAGCCACATAACAAGAGATATGCAATGGAATGAACGTGGGTCGTTTTTGATAGGCTGGATACAACTGGCCAAATGGTCTGCTTCAGTGCTTTCAAATTTCACACTTTTTTTAGGTTAATCACACTGTTAGGATACTAATAAAAGTATTAAAAATAAAAAACAAAAAAACAAAGGAAGAAACTTCATGCATTTTAATTAAAATCAATCCAAACTAATTACCTGAACCTAGAGCAATTGAAAAGTAAAGAAACTAGGATTAAGGAGAAATTTCAGAAAATGATCCCCCCCCCCACCCCCATCCCCAGCAGTGAAACAGGATCCAAGGAGGGAGTGCTCAAGAGACCAGACTGAAACTAATAGGTTGTAGGAGCTGCTGGAATGTGGATCTGGAGGAGGTGAAATAGCCCAGCAGGATTTAGGCAATAGATCACACATCAGTCAGCACTGCAGCAAGAAAGCTACAGTGGCCTTGATTCTGACCTTGTGAACTGTCTGTAGAGCCTGCACATTGTCTCTGTTTCCCAGATGTTCCAGTCTCTTCCCAGTTTTATTTTTATTGCAATACAGCGTGGAATAGGCTTTCCCCTTCAAGCTGCACCACCCAGCAAACCCCCCAAATTAACCCTGACCTGTTTGGCACGCACTAGAAGGGCCGAGATGGCCTGTTTCCGTGCTGTAATTGTTATATGGTTATATGTTATATAATCTTAGGGAAATTTACAATGACCAATTGACCTATCACCCGGTACGTCTTTGGAGTGTGGAAGGAAACCAGAACACCCGGAGGGAACCCACACATTCACAGGGAGAGCGTGCAAGCTCCTTACAGTATCTTCCATATCGGAAGATGTGCTGGTGGGTTAGTTGCCTCCTGTAAATTGCTCCTGGTGAAGGCGAGGCAGAGGAGAATCTGGGGGTAGTTGTTCAGCATGTGAGAGAATAGGTGAGAGGGAAATAACCCTACAGTTAATTAAAAACAAAAGAACTGTACTTACAGTGCACAGTGATTCTCATTATGTTCCAACATGCTTTACACTTAGTGTGGCACATTCAACGTTCACAGATAAGTCATGATCAAAGTACATATATGTCACCATACACAATCCTAAGGTTTGTTTTCTTGTGGGCAATCACAGTAAATACAAGAAACACAGTAGAATTAATGAAAGACTGCACCAAGCAGGGCGAACAAAGAACCAGCGTGCTAAAGATGACAAACTGTGCAAATACAGAATGAATGAATAAATAAATAAATAGACAATAAATATTGAGAACATGAGATGAAGAGTCTCTGAAAGTGAGTCTAAAGGTTGTAGGAACAGTTCAGTAATGGGGCAAGTGAAGTTGAGTGAAGTTATCCCCTCTGGTCAAGAGCCTGATGGTTAGGGGGTCATCACTGGTCCTAACCTGGTGGTGTAAGTCCTGAGGCTCCTGTACCACCTTCCCGATGACAACAGCAAGACAGCATGTCCTGTGTGGTGGGGCTCCTGAATGACGGATGCTCTCTTCTGTTGCAGCGCTCTGTTTAGACGTGCTCAATGGTGGAGAGGGCTTTACCCATGATGGACTGAGCCAAACACACTACTTTTTGTAGGATTTTCCATTCAAAGGCATTGGTGTCTCTTTAACAGGCCATGATGCAACCAGTCAATACACTCTCCACCACATCCATAGAAGTTTAACAAAGTTTTAGATGCCTGCTCTTTACATAATTACACTTAATAAAACTTTATCTGTAACAAGCAGGACACAACCAGTCCTCACGGAGGGGGGCGGGGTGGAATCAGAGGTGGAGAGGGTCAGCAACTTTAATTTCCTTGTGGCGTCATCATTTCAGATGAGCTGTCCTGGGTCCTGTACTGGTTGGGTCCTGCTTGTTACGGATAAAGTTTGTCAAGCAGGATCTCCCAGTGGCCAGCCATTTTAATTCTAATCCCATTTCTTATGCTGACATATCAGTCCATGGCCTCCTCTGCTGCCAAGACAAGGCTACTCTCACGTTGAAGGAGTAACATCTCATATTCCGTCTGGGTAGCTTCCATCCTGATGGCATAAACATCAATTTCTCTACCTTCTGGTAACTTTGTTCCCCCTCACCCCTTCTCCCATTCCCCATTCCGGCTTCCCTCTCACCTAACCTGCCTATTACCTCCCTCCAGAGTCCCTCCTCCTTCCATTTCTCCCATGGTCCACTCTCCTTTCCCATGGGACTCCTCCATCTTCTGTCCCTTTGCTTTTTTCACCGGTCACCTCCAGCTTCCTGCTTCACCCTTTCCTTCCCCTCACATGGCTTCACCATCACCTTCCAGCTTGCACTGCTCTCCCCACCCCCACCACCTTATCCAGACTTCTCCCTCCCCCCCAGTCCTGATGAAGAGTCTTGGCGGAAACGCTGACAGCTCACTCTTTTCCACAGATGCTGCCTTCTCTGTGGTAATGTGGATGCAAGTCAGCCAGTTAAAGAACATAACCACGGTGGGCTGAAGAGGCCTATATTGAAGAAGAGTGTTCTCGATTCGCAGCATTTGCTTATCGTTGTGGGCACCCTCTGATGGTATTTCAGAATATTTGCTTCCATAAACATGGTTGATATTACAAACTGAAATAATGGCTGGTCTGAAACATCTGCTGAGCACTTTTCTGTCCTCTCAAACATTGTTACATAAACGGTGAGTCTGATCACTTGGGCAATAGGACAGGATTGCTGAGATTATATCATGTAACTGGGCAGATGGCAGATCAAATACTTGCCTTAATTTATTCCACTGAGAGAAACCAAATGACATTTATAGGACTGATGCATACTGGTTTCACTAAACAGACCCTCTGCAGGCATGAAAAAGTTCAAAGTCAGACATGGAAAATCAACCCTCTTGAACGCATTCCCCAGTCAACAGAAATAAATAAGGCTGGGTGTCTGCGATATTCATTATTAAAGAGGACAGTCAACTGTTAGCAAAATGCAGCTTCTTCTTCAGACCCCACCCAGGCAGCAAACAGTGATCTACTTAAAATAGAAACGTTGGGTCCTTTATCATCAGCAGGACCGTTAAAGAACCATGTCCACAGTGACTAACCAAACACCAACTATCCTATTCTCTGGTGCTTAGAGAAATAAAGTTAAACTGCACAGAAATTTCCCTTTGGCCCAAATCTCCATACCGACCCAAGATGCCCATCCAAGCTAAGTCTCATTTGCCATCATTGACCCAAAACCTTCTCAGCCTTTCCTATTCAGAGACCTGCCCAAGTGTCGTTTAGAAGTCTTTTAAAACAGTTAATGTACACTTTGTCCACAGTCTTCTGACACTGACCATGAAAATATCCATCTACTTAAATGTTGTGAATGCCTCTGCCTCCATTACCCACCCAAGCCATGTGCGTTCTAGATTCCAACTACCTTCTCACATCTCTTTTTACCCTTTCACTCCTCACCTCAAACCTATGTTCTCCAGCTTTAAGAAACTTGTTATAGGGTAAAGTTTCTCCCTGTACTCCATCAGGCTCCCTATTATTGTGGAAGGAAAACAAACACACCCTTCTCATACTGGAAGCACTTCATCCCAGGCAGCATCCTGGTGAATCTCCTCTGCACCCTCTCCTGTGCAATCACTTCCTTCATACAGTACGCAACCCAAACGTATCAGTGGCCCAGCCAATGTTTTTTCTTTATTTGTTTATTGAGATACAGCGTGGAATTGGCCCTCCCAGCCCCTGAAGCTGTGCCATCCAGCAAGCCCTGACTTAACCCTAACTGAATCACGGGACAATTTACAATCACCATTTCACCTACCAACCTGCACCTCTTTGTGGGAGGAAACCAGAATACCTGCTGGAAACCCATGCAGTCACAGGGAGAAGATACAAATTCCTCACAGACACCAGCAGGAATTGAACTGGGGTCACTGTTCTATAAAGCACTGTGTTAACCACTGAGGTAATGTGCCGCCCCAGGTTTATAATGTTGTCTAAAACCTGCTGGATTATTTCACATTCTTCAAGCTCACATTCCACCAAATCCTCATTTAACCTCCTTGACTTTGGTCCCTCATGCACGGTTTTCTCTGACACTCTTCTCTCTGCTAGGACTGTACACACCAGCTTTGTAGCAAAAAAAAAAAGCACAACAGCGTCCCTTCCATCTCAGGCAACTGAAGAAATTCAGCATGGGTCCTCAAATCCTCAAGACTTTCTACAGGGGCACCATTGAAAGCATTCTGACTGGCTGCATCACCGCCTGGAACTGGAACTGCACCTGTATCAACCTTGATCGCTGGGCACCGCAGAGAATGGTATGGACAGCCCAGCGCATCTGTGGATGTGAACTTCCCTCCATTGAGGACATTTACAGCAGCAGGTGCAGAAAGGCAGCCTGGAAGATCATCGGGGACACCAAACATCCCAACTAAAAACTGTTTCAGCTGCTTCTGTCTGGCAAACGGTACCACAGCATTAAAGCCAGGAGCAACAGGCTACAGGACAGCTTCTTCCTACAGGCCATTAGACTTTTAAATTCACATGTCTGTACATTGCGATGGAGTCATAACCCAAAGATTTTCACTCCCTCATGTTGTGGGATGGATGTAAGATTTATATAAATTCTAAATCCTAGTGGGTGGCAAAGTTCTGAAATGACTCTTTAACCTATAGGGCCTCCACTTCTAACTTCTACATGAAAATCTTCAGTCAATCCTCCCTCCCAAAATCTCCTCCTTTGGATTAGTAGCGATTTTTGGCTACAAGAGAACTTGGGACAATATTTCAAGGCTATATATAAATAGAAATCATTGTAGTTCTCACTCCCACCCCATGAACTTTTCTTCTGGGCTGAAAAAAACAGAACATATTCCCTAGGTAGTATTCTCTTGAAATGACCTGTGCAGCTATGTTGACAGCTTGCAATTTTCACTACCACTGGCAAACCAGCTCTGAATGTTTTAAAGCCATTCAGATAATCCTATTAGTCAACCGTGCCTTTGTGAGTAACACCATTGCTTCCAAGGTAAGTGGCCGGGTTCAAGTCCTTGGTACAAACATCTAGATTGGCCCTCCTGAACTGACTGTGCGGTGAACTACTAGAGAAACCACTAGTTGGAAAAGGTATTAAACCTCGTCTGCAGTGAATGCAGTAGCACTACTTTGAAACAAAAGATAATTCTCTCTGGAGTCCAGAACCTGCAGAGAAAGTCCACAAGGATGATTCCAGGAACGAAGGGGTTAACAAATGAGGAGTGTTTGGCAGCTTTGGGCCTGTACTCACTGGAATTCAGAAAAATGCGAGGGGGATCTCATTGGAACCTACTGAATGTTGAAAGAACTAGATTAGATTAGATTATGAGGACACTCAGTCCTCGTTTATTGTCATTTAAAATGCATGCATTAAAAAATGACACAATGTTCCTCCAGAACGATATCACAAGAAACACAGGACAAACCAAGACTAAAACTGACAAACCCACATAATTATAACATATAGTTACAACAGTGCAAAGCAATACCGTAATTTGATAAAGAGCAGACCATGGGCATGGTAAAAAAAAGTCTCAAAGTCCCGATAGCCTCATCATCTCACGCAGACGGTAGAAGGGAGAAACTCTCCCTGCCATGAACCTCCAAGGTGCCGCCAACTTGCCGATGCAGCACCATTGAAAGCAGCGGACTCTGAGTCCAACCGAAAACTTCGAGCCTCCGACCAGCCCCTCTGACACAGCCTCTCTGAGCACCGTCCTTTGCCGAGCGCTTCAACCCTGCCCCGGCCGCCGAGCAACAAGCAAAGCTGAGGACTCAGGGCCTTCCCCTCCAGAGATTCTCGATCGCGCAGTAGCAGCAGCAGCGAAGCAGGCATTTCAGAAGTTTCTCCAGATGTTCCTCTGTGCTCTCACGTTTGTCTCCATCAAATCAGGATTGTGCATGGCACCCTATTTGACAAATAACACACATCACCACCTGAGTGGCTGCTGCGAGCTGCGTCGTGCTGCCATCTTCTCCCCCCGATGTAGATAGGGTGGATGTGGAGAGAATGTTCCCTATGGTGGGGATATCCAGAACTAGGGGGCACAACCTCAAAACTGAGGGGCAATCCTTTAGAACAGCAGTAAGGAGGATTTTTTTTTTAGCCGGAGAGTAGTAAATCAGTGGAATGCGCTGACACAGACTCCGGTGGAGGCCAAGTCCATGCGTATATTTAAGGCGGAATTTGATAGTTTCCTGATCAGTCAGGGTATCAAAGGATATGGTGAGAAGGCAGGTGTCTGGGGTTGAGTGGGACCCGGGATAAGCCACAATGGAATGGAGGAGCAGACTTGATCGGCTGAATGGCCTAATTCTGCTCCTATGGTCTAATATTTATGCACAGCTCAAGATGTTTGTGGCAGCCTGCCGTGGGGCACTGTTTGGCCCGTGACCTTTATTATAATCAAAAGAGCACTTTTAACATACTGCACTGGTTGTAAAGCACTTAGGAATACTGAGAGAATCACCATATAGATTCAATTCTATCACTGTTTGACTTAAAAGCGGGCAAAAATTTGGGCTACGAAATAAGATCATCTGTTAATTTGCAAAATTCAAAGAGCATTGGTGGAATTCTTTTTTAATTAATTTTCCACTTATGTAATGTGGATCACTGGCAAGGCTGTTATTTGTTGCCCAAACTTAATTACCCTTTTCAGGGAATAGTGAAACCCCCTCGGAAAATGTTGGGAGCTGGAAATGGATGAACTCCGGATCATTTGGGAGGCTGAGGGGTTGGTAGACAGGACATACAGGTGGGTAGTTATACCCAAGGTGCAGGACACAGGTGACTGGATGACCATCAGGAGGGGTAAGGGGAGTGCAGAGTACCCCCGTGGCCGTTCCCCGCAACAAAAGGTGAAACTTAGGATACGTAGCAGAGGAAAGCAACGTCGGTCAGCCCTGGCACCGAGCCTGGCTCTGTGACTCAAAAAGAAGAGGCAAACTGTAGTGACAGGGGAGTATTACAGGAAAGGCAGATGAACTCATGGCGTAGATCGGCACATAGAATTATGATACTGTAGCATTAGTGAGACTTAGTTGCAGGATGGGCAGGACTGGCAGCTCAACGTTCTGGGGTTCCTTGTTTTAGACGTGATAGAGTGGGAGGGATTAAAGGGGAAGAGAGGCATTACTAGTCAAGGAAAACGTCATGGCAGTGCTCAGACAGGACTGACTGAAGAGCTTGTCTAGCGAGGTGTTAGGGTGGAACTGAGAAATAAGAAAGGTATGACCACATTAGTGGGATTATATTACAGGTCACCCAACAGTCTGCGGGATTTAGAGCAGCAAATTTGTACAGAGATCACAGACTGTGTTGCAAGAAGCACAAGGCTGTGATAGTAGGTGATTTTAAACCTTTCACATAATGACTGGGACTCCCATACTGTAAAAGGACTAGATTGGATCGAGTTTGTCAGATGTGTTCAGGAAAGTTTCCTTAATCAGTACATAGAGAGAGTGCAATTCTAGATCTCCTACAAAGGAAAGAGACAGGGCAGGGGACAGAGGTTTATGTAGAGGAACACTTTGCATCTATTGATCATAATGCCACTAGTTTCAAGGTAATTGTGGGAAAGGATGAGTCTGCCCACGGGTTGACATTCCAAATTGGAGAAAGGCCAATTTTGATGGTATCAGCAAGGATCTGGCAAGTGTGGATTGGGACAGGCTGTTTTCTGACAAAGGGGTACTTGGTAAGTGGGAGGAGGCCTTCAAGAGTGAAATTTTGAGAGCAGAGAGTTTGTATAAATAAAAGGCAGAGATAACAGTTCAGATGCTGCCTGACCATTTGTGTACAAGTCACTTAGATCTGTCTGAACACCCTCACAATGTTTCACTCTCTCAGAATTTAAGTTATCAGGGACATTTTATTTTCCAGAAGTGGATTATCTTGAACTTATCCAACATTGTGTGTAATTATTCCAGCATGAGGCTCTAACATTTAAAGAAACAATTTTAGCTCTTTAATCATGTTGAAAGATGGCCCAGAGACACGTCCTTATGACTGAAAGAAAACTATGCTTGCAAATTACTGTAGATACATTCTCACAATGAGTAATAGTCATACCTTCCTGACAATAAATTTTCCATTAGTTTATAGTCCAAATCGTCATCTTATAGATTATATCTTCAGACCACCTTTCAAGATTAACTAGAAGCTCCTGGTTTTATGTGATTCCCAACAATTATACAGAGATACAGTACAGAAACAGGCCCTTCAGCCCACCAACTGTGCACTAACCAGCAACCACACAATAACACCAACCCTATATCAATCACAATTTGCATTCTCAAACTTTCTCATCAACTTCTCCCGGATTTTACCACCCAATTACACATTATGGGCAATTTGTGGCCAATTAATCTACCAACTTGCACCTCTTTGGGATTTGCAAAGAAACCAGAGCACCCAGTAGAGTTTCACACAGTCACAGGGAAATCATGCAAACTTTACACAGACGGTACCCGAGGTTGGGATTGAACCCGGGTCTCTGGGGCTGTGAAGCAGTGGCTCTACCTGCCATCTTTGCTTAAGTTCAATCAGTGGGCCAGTAATGTGCACTGCAGACTACATGCAGTCTACACCTGGATTAATTTATTATGCTGAACGGTAAGCAGGAAATGCAGTATAAGTGCTCTGCATGTAATTATCTCTTTTTTTTTGCTGTTTCATTCATGGGATGTTCAATTCAGAATTAAGCTAGAGCAGTCCAACAATTGTGCAGGGCCCTGGTTAGGCAGCTCCTGGAGTACTATGTAGGTTTCATTTCCTTTTTTGAGGAGGATATAATGGAGATGGTTCAGAGAAGGTTGAATAGATTGGTTGCTATGACACAGTTGGTGTCTTATGAGGACAAATTGAACAGATTGGGTTATGCACGTGAGTTTGAAAAGATGAAGTATGCAGGAAGTATGCTCACTCCCCTAGTGAGGAAATCTACAACCAGAGTACATACTTCCAGAATTTGGGGATACCTATTTAAAACAAGGACCAAGGAAAAGTGTTCTCCTCCCAACCCTCTCAGTTTGAGGACCCCAAATATACACCTCCCTCAAGATAAAGAAATGTCTCATCTCAGTCATTAATGGCCAACCCCTTACTGTGAACAACACACAAAAATTACTGGAGGAATTCAGCAGGTCAGGCAGCAATCTATGGAAGGAAATAAACACTTGACGTTTTGAGTTGAGACCCTCATTGGGACTCTGCCTGACCTGCTGAATTCTTCCAACATTTTGTGTGTGTTGTTCAATATCTCCAGCATCTGCAGAGTATCTCGTGTTCTTCATCATGAGATTGTGGCTCCTGGTGCTAAGCACCCTAGTCAGGGGAAGCATCAAGAATATGAGAATTTTGAGTGCTTCAGTGAGGTCACCTCTCATTATTTTAAACCCAAGGGGATATAGGTGCAGTCTCCTTTATCTCTGCCCCTAGAGTAAACTTGCCATCTTAAGAATCAATCCGATGAATCTTTGCAGCACTCCCTCTATCACACATATATTATGACTTAGCTCCAGAAAATGGACCCGGCAACACTATTCCAGGTGCCATCTTAATAAGGCTCTATATAATCCCAGCAAGCTGGCTCTCACCTTGCATTCAAATCCTCATCAAGAAAAACCAGCATAACGCTTGTGTGCAGGTCAGCCAGGTTTCTCTGAATACCAATGTTTTTCAGTCCCACACTAATTACATTGTCTGCCTACTTACGAACAGTAGACAAACCCATATTTTATTCTCTCTGCTGTGTTTTCCACCCATTCACTCAAGCCACTCTTTATTTCTTTGAATCTTTTCCACAACCTTCTCATACTGTGGCCCAGTTTTGTATCTCCGGTTAAGTTGGATAGATCACGGCTGCCCTTCACCATCCAAATCATTGCCGCGGATTACTAAGACCTGGGACTGCCAGCTCCACTACCTCAGGCACCTCATCAGTTACGATGGTCACCCAACCCTCCTCAGTCCTTTCTGTCAGTATATTACACACTATCCCATGTGCTCCAGTTTTGTTTAATAAGCTTGTTAAAGTCATTGTGAAGGTCCAAGAAAACTACACCCTCTGGCACGACCAGATCCGCTGTTGCAACATCAAAAACATTCTATAAGGTTTGTCAAACATGATTGCCATTCATAAATCCGCTCTGAATCTGCTCAATCCTATTTTTCCCGCAAAGCACACATTTTATCATTTCCTTCATAATAAATTCAAACATGTTTCCTAACATCAGGCCAGCTGGTTTGCAATTCCCTGTTTTCTGACTCCCATCTTAGATAGTTGGGTTACACTGGCTACTTTCCAAATCTATGGAATTTTGGAACATGATCACAAATGCATCTACCGTCTCCACAAACACTTCTTGAAAAACTTTGCAATGTGCATCATTGAGTTCAAGGGAATCATCACCTTTCAGACACATTAACGTTAATAGTTTTGTTTTAATTGCCTATTTTTTTTCCAACTCCCCAATCAATCCAGACCTAGAGATGCTCACATTTCTGAAAGGGTTTCTGCATTTTCTTCCATGCAAGGGGACACAGAATATTTCCTCTGCTCTTTAATTGCCCAATATAATTTCTCATGTCTCAATTTGTAAGTATCTTTTGCTGATCTTTCCCTTTTATGTACCAATAAAGACTTTTATAGTCCAGTTCTAAGTCTCTTGCCAGAATACTCTCTTAGCAGCACAGACAAAATGCTGGAGGAACTCAGATCAGGCAACATCTATGGAGGGAAATAAATAGGAGACATTTCAAAGTCTCAGCCCGAAACATCAAGTGTTTATTTCCCTTCGTAGATGCTGCCTGACCTGCCACATTCCTCCAGCATGTTTGTAGGTGTAGCTCTAGATATCCAATATTTGCAAAATGTCATGTGTCTCCAGAATACTCTCATACACTCTTTCTTCAACTTCACAGTCTCCCTCTGCCAATATCAGAACACTTCCCAATCCTCAGGGCTTAATGCTCCCTTTGATATTATAAGGCTTTTCATTTGACTGTTTACTATTGTTAACTTTTCCTGATAGCTTCCTACTGGAGGCTTGTGCCTTTAAATGACATATTACGTAAAGTCTATGCCAATTCTTTAAATGTAGGCTACTATCATAATATTGTTTCCCAGTCTACTAATTCCAACACACACCTCATACAGGCATTTGTTTTGCTTAGATAACAGAACCTACCCACAGTCAAAGTGCCTTAGATCACATTTCTTCCCTAATCTGATGTTTGGCCTGAACAACAACTGAACCTTTTGATCATGTCTGCATACTTTTATGCATTGAGTTGCTGCCACATGATTGGGCAATTAGATATTTGCATTAACGAGCAAATATACAAGTGTACCTAATAAAGTGGCCACTGAGTGTAGCTCAGACTAAACTAAATCATTTTCAATTTTTTTATACAATTCAATCATATCATGATCACTCATCCCCAATGGCCCCTTAAGTACAAGATTGTTAATTAACCATTTTTCATTGCACAATGCCAGACTTAAAATGAGTCTGTTCTCTCACTGGAACCTCGATGTTGATACCGAGCATCCCTCTTTCACACACTGGGAATTCATCGTTTCCACTGCTGTTGGCCATTTTGTTTGCCTAATCAATATGTAGATTAAAACTCCCTGATGATTACAGAATTAGTCGTTACACACTCTTCTCACTTTCTAATTCATATTATTCTCTGCATCACTAGTGAAGACAAAGAAAAACTACCAATACTTTCTGCTCCTTGCTGTTACTTAGTTCCATCCAAACCGATTCACACTCTTGATAACCTGCGTTCCAATCCTTCCTTTCTACTGCTTTTATCCTGTTCTTTATTACTGTGGCTATCCCTCCTCCTTTCCTAATTCCCTTATCTCTTTAAAAAGTACCCAGGCTATCTAATTCCAACATTGGTCATTCTTCAAAGGCTATTAGATAGCACCTATAAGGAAGGATATGCTGTGACAGAGGGACGGCAGTGAAGGGTCATCAGACTGATTCCTGGGATTGAATGGTTCGTTGTATTGGGAGCTATTAAACAGACTGGGTCCATACTTCACAGAGTTTCAGAAAAAGATAGCAGGTCTCAGCAAAGCTTACAAAGTCCTTAATGGTTGTTGCAGATTTGATTATTCCCAGTCAGAGTAGCAGAGGCCACAGTCTCCATTTGGGATAGAGAGGAGCTGGATATACTTGCACCGAGTATAGTGCGTTGCAGGAGTTCGCTATACAACACATCCGTGAAGGATCAATCTCAGTATAAAAAAAGTCAGACACTGGTAGATCTTTACATAGTAAGGGAATCAGGGATATGGGTTAGAGCAGGAAGGTGGCACTGACTAAAAAGATTTACTAATGAAACTCAATGTAGATTGGAGGACTTCTTTGTTAAGCACCTTTGCTCCATCTGCAAAAGCATTATTTCTAGGCAACCAACCATTTTAATTCCACTCTCGATTCCCACTGCAGCATGTCAATCCATGGTCTCTTTTACTGCCGAGATGGGGCCACTCTCAGACTGGAAGAGCAACGCCTCATTTTGCATAAGAGTAGTCTCCAACCTGACAGCATGAGCACTGATTTCTCTAACCTGGGAATTTCTCCCCCCTCCCCTTCTCTCTTCTTCCATTCCCCATTCTGGCTCCTCTCTTAACTCATCTCTTCTCCTCTCCTGCCCATCACCTTCCTCTGGTACCCTTCCTCCTTCCCTTCCCTCTGTGATCCATTCTCCATTCCTCTCAGATTCCTTCTTCTTTCTGCCCTTTAACTTTTCCACCTATCACCTCCCAGCTATCACTTCATTGCCCATCCACCTACCCATCAACTGGTTTCAGCTATCACCTTCCAGCATGTACTCCTTCCTCTCCCCCACCTCCTTATTCTGGCTTCTGCTCCCTTCCTTTCCAGCCCTAGTGAAGGGTCTCGGTTTGAAACATCGTCTGTTTATTCCCCTCCAGAGATGCTGTCTGACCGCCAAGTTCCTCCAGCATTTTGTGTCTGTTACGCTGAACTTCCAGCATCTGCAGAATCTCTTGAGTTCTAAAAAAGATTTGGATCTTATTGAATGACAGAGTAAGCATGCTGGTCAGGATGGTCCACCCATGTTTCTATTTCTTATGTCCTTTAGTTATATCAATCCTTTCACTTAAGTCCTCGCCCTCCCCACTATATCGATCAGTGAGCATGGGAGCAGCAGTATAAAACAGGCACAAGACCCCTGTATCAATACAGTTTGTTCACTTGCTTCATTAGATCCCTGCTTCTTCCAAATGATTCCTGTTTTTGCACCTACTGTTTCAGTTTGGCACAGAAATTAAAGCTGGAGTCCAGGTAGAACTTTACATTCGGTGTGTGCAAGAACGCAAATGGAGCTGCTAGTCGAGGTGAAACCTAAATCTGAATCTAAGTCCCCAAGATGTAGATTTCCCCCATTAGGTGAAACACCCTCCCAAAATCTTGCACATTTCAATCCCTCACTCTCTCTTCAGCTTCCACCGCTGGCTGTAAGGACCTTGCGGATTCTCCATGTTTCCTCCGGGTGCTCAGGTTCCCGCCCATTGTCTGAAGACGTACCGGTTGGTAGGTTAATTGGTCATTATAGGTTACCCCATGATTAGACTAGGGTTAAATTAGGAGGCCGCTGACCAGCGCAGTGCTAAGGGCCAGAGGGCATATTCTGCACTGTATCTCAACAAATAAATAAATGTGTTTATCCATGTGCACGGCAACAGGCTGCCACCTGAAATACTGTGGGTGGAGATGCCACTTCTCTCCAGACTAAGCCTGTTAACTTTTTGTACCTTTGGTCACACCAGGTTAGCTTGGATAAGTTATCATAAGGATAGAGCTAGTATGCCAACCAACCTTCTGCATTCAGACTATCAGAAATCTGTTGCGATAATTTATCATGGTCTGACATTTAGCTTCTAAATTATTGTAAAAGGTTTTAAAATTCATTGCTGTAAAATCCAATTGCCTTAATGTACAAGGACCAGAAAGTGAAGATCTATATACGATTAGAGCTGGAGTAATGCTAATTGTGTGAATTTGCATTTGATGATGCGAACTTATGGGCAGAGCTTTACAGTCGGCGTGTGGAAGAATGCAAGTGCAGCTGCTGGTTGAGGTGAAACCTTAATCTGAAACTAAATCCCCAGGATGTAGATACATTCCCCCACTGGGGAAACATCTTCCCAAAATTTTACACATTTCAATTCCTCACTCTCTCCGCAGCTCCAATACGCATGACCCAACCTGCTCGATCATAAAATATCACGTAAATCATGGTAGCGTTGTGGTTAGCACAACGCTTTACGGTATCAGCGACCCGGTTTCAATTCCCGACGTTGGCTAAGGTAAGGAGTTTGTACATTCTCCCCGTGATTATACGGTTTCCTCTGGGTGCTACGGTTTCCTCCCACAGTCCAAAGACGTACCGGTTGGTAGGTTAATTGGTCACTGTAAACTATCCCATGGTTAGGCTGGGGCAGTGATACCCAATGGGGGTGGTTACATGTCCTAAGGAGGTGTTAGAGGAAACGGAGGTCATCGGTAGGGTGTGGGGGCGGGGGGTGGCCATTCAAGGTTCTTGATGGGGCAGTGATGCACTATCAATTACTCCAAAAGACTGGAAGTAGAGTAAATACTGAAAGGCTTTTATTAACAGTAAAATGGGTCCTCATCCATGCTGTGTCTGTCCTGGACTGAGGGAGGAGCAGTGGCACAATCGCCTTTACTCAGGGATCTGTGGGAGGAGCCACAGGAGCAGTCAGCAGAGGGGCATGTCCAGATAGGTAACCCAGTTACAACCTATATACATGGTTTACCACAGGCGGTAAGCGGCACCCTAACTTAAGGCACGAGATTTGACTGGCCATTAGTAGATCAGGCACTTCCAAAAGAAGGAAGGGACATTGAAACACAGGAAGAACCATAGATCTGCAGGCAGTGAGCATTCAACATCTCAATGCGTCTGAAATCTCATCCAACCCCACCAACCGAACAGATGCATAAATTAGCAACCAGAGTGCCCAACAGTTCCCTTTGACTCATGGCACAGAACAAGTTCATGCATTTTAATAGTTGGTAATTCAAATACACCCTCTCAACTTTCTCTACAGATCTATGGAAAACAGCCAAGCAACGATACAGCGTTGATCGGAACCAAACCGTGAAATAGAGCCAATCAGTCAACCTGCCGACCCTGAGGATTCCTCTTGAGGTGTACATATATGTGCGGTCAAGAATCATCTTTGGGGATCATGAGACCTTACTTGATTGGTCAATCGTGCTAACTGGAACAGTATAAAGGTAGCTTGCTGAACACCAGCTCTACTCCGACTAACAATCAGATTCCAATCCGAATCCCTGTCAACGTAATTTTCGCTGTTGTGATCGTCTTCATCTTCGCCTCACCATTCCTTTGCATGCCGCTACCATCGTTCCATCGGTGTCAATTCATTGCAGTCGCTAACATTCTATAGAGATTCCCAGTTTGTGTTAATTTTTTATTTTAATTTAGCCCTGTTAATGATGGATAAATACGTACGGTGCAATCTATATTGCTCTTAAGGTGGTGAAGCCTTGAATTCTATTCCTATTAAGAAACAGAAACTACAGACAGTGGGCTAATATAATGTTACATACCTGGAGTATGGTTTTATTCCATTGCTTTCAGATCAGTGATGCCCCATGTGTCTTATTTGTAATACTGTACCTTCTAATGAAGCCACGAAACCATCAAGATTGCAGGAACACTTCCATAAAAGACGCTCTGAAAGGGCTACTTCTGGTATTACTCCGTTCCAAAAGATGAAGGAAGCATTTGAAAAGCATTGTACCCTCGAATCATTTGCCAAGAAAGCTAAAAATAACCTTGATAGTCTTTTTGCTTCTTATAACATTTCCAAAATGATAGCAAAGTGTGGAAAATCCCACAGAATTGGTGAAAGACTAATAATGCCTACTGTATCAGAAGTGCTCACCACTGTTCTCAAAATGGATACCACTATTTTAAAATCAATTCCTCTGAGTAATAACTCTGTAGCCCGTCGTATTGGTAAAATGTATGAAGATAATGCACAGAGCTACAAAAAACAGAATTTCGGATATAACTGGATGAGTCAACTGTGCGAGACAATGAGGTGTTGCTAATGGCATATGTACGGTTTATCAAAATGGAAAAGTTTATGAAGAGATTCTCTTTTGTAAAATCGTTAAAAACAACTATCAACACAGATCAATCTGCGACAAACTCAAAATGTACATTAAAGAAAAAAGTATTGCAATCAGGAACATGATTTCTTGCGCAACAGATGGAGCACCAAATATGACAGGTCACCATGCTGGCTTAGTGGTATTTATGAAAAAAGAAATTCCAAGTCTGTTTGCAATCCATTGTGTAATTCATCATCAACATTTTGTAGCCAAAAACCTCAACCGGTAACTTTTTTCAAGCATGAGTCTTGTAATATCTGCTATCAACAAAATTAAAGCTCATCCATTAAATAGTAGAATATTTCACCAGTTACGCCCAGATAACGATGAAGAGTTTGAATGCTTACTTGTTCACACTGAAGTGTGTTGGCCGTCAAAAGGCTGCTGCTTAAAACATTTCTTTGATCTTTTTGACACTGTGGTTAAATCTTTGCTCAAAGTCAACAAGAGCTTAGGAAACAAGATTGAAATTCTACATGGAGATGTGGTATACCTAGCTGATCCAAATGACAGAATGAACATTCTAAATATGAAACTGCAGAGTGAAAATTTTCAATTTAATGCAGGCAAATAGTGCAATGTCCACTTTTATAGGAAAATTGGACATATATGAGCAAAACATTGGGAGAAGAATGTAAACAGTTTCCCTGATTGGAAAGTATGGTACTCTCTTTCACAGACCGTGATTTGCAAGAGAACTGCTGACTCCTGCAGTCTCTGAAGAATTATTTTCAGAATCGAATCAAGGATTTGAACGATTTGGAAATTCTGAAATGGGTAATTATCACATTTCTTTGCAAGGTGGAAGAACAGGAACACTGCTTGCAATAAGAAATTATCGAAATTCAGAATGATGAAGCAGCAAAATTGCTATTCAAGAATGTCAGCTTTTGTGGTATGTGGCTACTCTGTCATATGGTTTGCTGGTCTTTGGAGAAGAGCCAACTGCTCTTCATTGCACTTCCATCCTCTTACCTTTTTGAAAGAGGCTTCAGTGCAGTGAACCACATACTCACAAAAAACAGAAACCGCTTGGACATTGTTACACATGGGGACTTTAGGCTTCTGCTGTCACAACTTGAGCCAGATATTTCAACTCTTGCTAAAAACCATCATGCTGAAGGATCTCATTGATATTGGAGCTGCCGTACAGTACATAGGTAGTGTAAGCTGGGTTTAAAGACAAATAAAAATTTAAAACAGATTCATTTTTCTCATGATAGCATATAGTAGACATGTTTTTACACTACGGGGGTGCCAGGAAGTATTTTGTGCCTAAGAGAGGTGTTGACAAGTATGAAGGTGCTTCATGGGGATGTTAGGCTAAAAAAGGTTGGGAAACACTAGGCTAGGGTTAAATCGGAGGCTGTTGGGCAGTTCTGCTCTGTATCTCAATAAATAAATCACAGTAACCAATTTTCTCTGAACCATGTCCATTACACATACACCCCCTATAAAAAAGGGGTAAATAGTGCCCTACACAGTTGTCCTGGTGCAGACTGACTCTGTACTCAAACTTGATTCAGATTATCCCATGAACAAATAAGTTTAAAAAGTTATCTTTATCCGCACTCCACTGATGTTATATTTCTGATATTTGCTACATTTCCCTACTGATTGTTCAGCATAGTTGATGAATCGATAGGCAGACTACATGTGGTTTGCAGCACACCATTACTGGTCCAATCAACAATGGAAAAAGTATTCAAGGGTGACACAGTGACACAGGTAGTCAGGCAGTGCCTCACTGCTCCAGAGACCTGGGTTCAAGAGACTCCTGGTGCTCACTGTGTGGAGTTTGCACGTTCTCCCTGTGACTGTGCGCTCGGGTTTCCTTCCACATTCCAAAGAAGAGCAGGCTGGTTGACTGGCAGGGCGGCATGGTAGCACAGCTGTCGGTATAACCCCATACAGCGCCAGCAGTTCAATTCCCGCCACTGTCTGTAAGAGGTAGGTACACTTGTTTTCCCTGTGACAGTGGGGGCTTTCTCTGGGTGCTCCAGTTTCCTCCCACATTCCAGACATGGCTAGTGTTAGTAAGTTGTGAGCGTGCTGTGCTGGCATCAGAAGCACAGTGATATGTTGTGGGCTGCCCCCAGCGCTTCCTTGGACTGGAGAATAAAATAAAAATGGGACAAATATAAATGGTGATAGATGGATGATGCAGGCTTGGTGAACTAATCAGCCCATTTCCGTATGACTTCATGGCTCATTCACTCCAGAAGCCTGATGTTTCGTGCCAGGACAGCTGGAAGAGGTCTGCTGGGCTGTTAACTAATTAACTTATTTATTAATTGAGGTACTGTGCAGAATTAGCTCTTCCAGCCATTCAAGCCACACTGCCCAGCAACTCCCAATGTAACTCTAGCCTCATCATGGGACAATTTACAAAGACCAATTAACCTACTAACTGGTATGTCTCTGGACTGTGGCAGGAAACCGGAGCACCTGGAAGAAACCCACACATTCCATGGGGAGGACATGCAGGCTCCTTACAGACAAAGCTCCAAACTCCGACGCCCCAAGCTATAATAGCATCACACTAACTGCCATGCTACCGCGGGTTCAGGGAGAGAGGCGGGGATGCATTAAGGAATGGAAGATCATTGGGGAATGCACTGGGGAAAGAGAAATAAGCAAAGGGAGCCAAGTGTGTGAGGCCAGTCTGTGGCAGCTGAAGTTGAAACTTGCAATGAGAAGGCAGGAAATGTGAGCCTCCAACACAGAAAAGATTTCCACGTTGATAAGGAGTCTCAGAGAAACTTTACTTCCATGTCACTAAAATTTGATTATGTTTTCTCCTATTCTTGTTGCCAACCTCTCTGGACTTCTACCCCCACCCCCTCCTGTGTGGACTTCCAAACGTCCTTCATTTTTGATAATCCAATATTTGCATGCGGTTAATTCCTCTTCCAAGCCTGTTGGTGCTAACTCTCTAGTAGTGTGCACACTTTGGCCAGGTGAATCAAACGGCCGTGAGCGTGCACACAGTTTGCCACCCCCACCTCCCATGGAACACTGTCACCTCCAGCTGAAGTGGCCTGCAACATGGGAAGAAATTCACTCCTAGTGGAAGAAGCCGAGAGCCTGCTCCATTTCTCAACTTTAATTGGATAGAATTAGCAAAAAAGCAACTTTCACAAAGGGCCTACACACAGGATTAGGGAAGCAGGGTAAATTCTGAGTGGCAACTGTTAATCCCTGAAATCACTTTATTAAATAATTACATTTAATGAAATATCATAAACATTTCAAAACAATTTCCCAAGAATAAGAGCTTATCCCGACACCTAATTAATTTGTCAGATAAGCCTGTTAGACATTTCACACAAGTGCACAAATCCTGAACAAGATCTCCTACAACTTGTCCTGCTTTCACACCCACTGACAACTTGTTCTCAAAACGAATTAACAGCTTCCATCTCGAGCAAGAACTCAGCTTTAGCCTGAAGCAATCCACAAAAACAGGAAATTCTGAGAAAAGCAGAGAATACCATTAAGAAATTATGTTAGCAACATATATTTTACAGTCAAAGACTGTTGAGGAAAGGTGCAGCTACAATTGTAAGGAAACAAGGAGCAGGAGACTTTAACTTATCACCCTATCTTCCTTTTTAATTGTGACCTTAGTCTTCTCTACATAGTCTTTCCATTAGTCTTAGGCTACGTCCACACTACGCCAAATAATTTTGAAAACGAAGCTTTTTCTCTTCGTTTTGACTCTCTGTCCACACTAAAATGGCGTTTTAATCCCCTGAAAGTGGAGATTATCAGAAGCGGACTCCAGAATGAATAAATCTGAAAACGCCTAATATCTGTAGCAGTGTGTATGGGGTAACCGGAGCTTTTTAAAACCGCAGTCATGCCCGAACAGATGGCAGCAGCCTGGCATTTCATTGTTTTCTTCTTATTATTATTGTTATTACTACTTTGTCGCCAAACAATTGATACTACAGCGTACAATCACCTGCGCTTCGCAGAACCTAACAATTTCAGAACAGATGGCAACAAGACTGAAGCCAGAAGAGTTAGAAATGTACTCACCAAATACTTTGACCCATAGCTTACTGAATAAATAAGTATCCTCACTTTGCTGTTTTCTGTCCTTGCTTGTATGAAGGTGGTTTACCTAGTTATGCAAGTACTTCTCTGACAATAGATGTGTAACAGCCTAATATAACATTGTATGGAAATACAAGATAACACTGATGCAGACATGTTTTATACATTTAACAAGGTGCTCTATTAATGCAACAGAGTTAGTCAGTTTTTCAATGTTCGTCATCAGCCGGGTCACGTGAACTCCCTGTCGGTTGCCTCCATACGTTCCAGTATTTGTTTTTTTTTGTTTTAAGTCCTCCTGTGCGAGAGCTAAGAGCAATTCCTTTTAAGTTTTTCTACTCTGTAACTGGACAAACGCGCACTAAGTATACCGTTTCGCCTTCGCTTGCTTTCTGTGTGTCCTGCGCAGGCCCAGTAGAGGAGATTCGCCCAAATATCCTTGTTATTGTGGACAGAGATATTTTGAAAAACGCTTAGTGTGTACGCCTGTCGTTTTTACTCCAAACCAGCGTTTTCAAAATTATCTGGCGTAGTGTGGACGTAGCCTTAATTTTCAAGCCATGAAGTCTGTGTCCGTTTTCAGAGCAAATCCATTAGTCCCATTCCCTCCCCACCCCACATGTGATCACCCCCTCCCTCCCCAGTCTCTCACCACTTGCTTGTGCCTAGGGTAGTTTAAGGAGAAACCCACGCAGCTACAAGGGGGAATGTGCAAATGTCCCCGGGTTTGCCCTGTACTTGGGTCACTGAGGCACAGAATCATTTTAAGAACAACCCAGCAGTGGGTGTGAACACACATTCCGGCAGATCAGTATCTTGCAATGATATTTAACGTCAATGCTATCTGCTGCTTCATTGTGCCACCCAGGAGGTAGTCAGCATAACGTAGTTCACCAGCTCTTATGTTAACACCAGCAATTGTCCTGGCATCAACTCCCATCTACAGAAGGGATTCCCAACAGGGCAGCACAATAGAGCAGCAGTTAGCATTGTACTTTGCAGTACTGGGGATGGGGATACAATTCCCACCACTGTCAGTCAGAAGTTTGTACGTTCACCCCGTGACCGCGTGGGTTTCCCCCCTCCCACAATCCAAGGATATACAGGTGAGGGTTACTCAGTTTTAAACATGCTACGTTGCTGCTGGAAGTATGACGACACTTGTGGTTTGCCCACAACACATTTTCGCATTGTGCTGGTCGTTGACAGAAATGGCGCATTTCACTGCATTTTTTGATGTACATGTGACAAATTTTAGTCTTTAATTTTCCACTTACCCTAATTTCAAAGAGCAGCAGAAGTAACATTTCTCTAGCCAACCCCCCTCCCCCAACAATCCTCCTCAATGTTTCAAAATGTCTTGAAGAAGACAGGCTGCAGAGATCTCCGAGGAATGACCTGTGAGCTGTCTGACACTGCTGAAATGATGATCTTTCCCTACACTTCCCTCAGTTTAAATCACTGCTCTGTACTGTATCAAGACCTGGCAGTCAACTGCAGCAAAAATAACTGCATCATCTTTCACAAGAGATCAAAATGTTTTACATATTTACATTGCCAACTTTGTTAAGTTAACGGGAGTGCTTTATTGGAAATAAGATTTTGTCTTGGCTTGTTGGTTGCTTCCTTTGACGAGACCAATAAGTGTTCTATAGAGCAGAGGTAAGCAGGAGAGTTAAGATACCATTTCAGCCCTGATAGAGAACAGTCTTGAAGGGCTAGATGGCCTCTGTTTACCTGATCCTGCACGGGTGTAGATTTCACATACACTAGAGCTGTGCATGCTCTGAGAGCTGGGAAGTTGAGCTACATATATCCTGGTCAATATGATGAATGCTAGTGTTTCTTAGCCAGAACGATAATTTGGTCATACGAGATCATCATAGCCACACTTGCCCTACCCATACCTAACTCAGCCACAAATATTCCAACAATGAGACACAGAACACTGCATGGTGCTGGCCCTTCAGCCTATAAAGGTATACCGACCTTTTAACCGACTCCAAGAATTCCATTTTGCTATGAGTTCTATGACTCTAAGACAGAGGGTAATGAACGAGGAGCGTGTTACTGACCAGAGCTCTGTGCCACTGGTATTCCAAGGCATCAGTGCTGCCGCCTCTTCTGTATGCAATATACATACTTGGACAAGGTGGTCTGATCAGCAAGCTTACAGGTGACACGACAATTGGTGGAGTTATGTTTAGCAAGGAAGGCTGTCAAAGGATACAGCGGGATATAAATCAGTTGAAAATCTGGGTGGAGAAATGGCAAATAGAGTTCAACCTGGACAAACGTGAGACGTTGCAGTTTGGGAGATCAAGAGGACAGTATGCAGTAGCTGGTGGGACTCTTCACAACACTGATGTACAGACAGACCTTCAGGTAGGAATGTCACAGAGGGCATTGTTTCAAGGTGAGGGGCATTAAGTTTAAAGGAGATTTGCAAGGCAAGTAATTTTTTTAAAACCTAGTGAGTGGCAAATGCCTGGAACATACTACTATGGGAGGTGTTAGAAGCAGACATAACTGCAAAGTTTTAGGGGTATTTAGACAGAGGCATGGGCTGGCAGGAATACAGGAACACAGAACACGTGCACGCAGATGGGATTAGTTCAATCTGACATTTTGTTGAGCACAGACGTGGTGGGTTAAAGGGCCTGTTCCTGGGTTGTAATGTTGTGTTCTATACTCTCCATGTTTCTAAGAAACTAATGTGCCCCTCTGGTGGACGCAACAGGAGAATGGGACAACTCGGAACAGGAGGGGTTCTGGACTGAGTTGGTGCATTTTGGCCATACACCCAATTTGGTTCCCATTATTAAGTGGATGCCAGACCTGAGAGAGTGGCTCTGCCGTAGTTATTGATTCAGTTATGACAGAAAACTTCTGATAATTAAATGCTCCTCATGCAACAACTTCCTTTCATTAGTTGTTATAAAGGGTGCACAGTCCCCCTACACTGTCAGAGTACCTGTGGGTGATAGGTGAGCAGAACCCAGCCTGACAATCGTGTCAGCGAATTGCACTCCACCATTTCTACTAAAAGGATACAATATAGAAAACCTACAGCACAACACAGGCCATTCGGCCCACAATACTGTGCTGAAATAATACACAATTTCACAAAGAGCAGCTACCTCAGGATGTTTCACTGAAACAGCAGGTGCCCTGCTGGACATGGATGAAGATGACAGAATTGTCCTTCCTCATACTCCATCAACTCACACCTTGGGCTATTCCTCTCCCCCCTTTCCTGCTGCAATGCCGTGTCTTTGCTTTCCAGCTCAGGGGCTCAATCTGTTTAATAGTGCTGCTGCCACTGGCCACCCCACGCCCTGGAACTCTCTCTCCCCCACCAGCAGGGTTCATGAAGGTGGGTTATGGGATGACAATGGAAAGACCAAAGAGGACAGGGCTCTATCCTTCAGCTAGTTGAGATGACTTGAATAGGTGCAAGCTAAGATATGGAGAAGATGTCTTCACAGAGAGGTAGAATTCTGTGCAAAAGTCCTGGGCACACAAGTATATAGCTAGGGTGCCTAGGACTTTTGGACAGTACTGTAATAATTTTATGCATTGCACTGTAATCCTGCCGCAAAAAAAAAACAAATTTCATGACCTCTGTGAGAGATGATAAACCTTATTCTGATATGGGTCTCTATTGTGAACTGAAAGTAGGAAGGGGGTAGGGAGAGGGGAAACGTGGTTGGAAAAAGGGAGGGGAGGAGCGGGGAGCACCAGAGAGACATTTTGTAATGATCAATAAACTAACTGTTTGGAATCAAATGACCTTGGGCTGTGTGTGTCAGCACCCGCGCCACCCGCTTACCCCTGGCACTCCTCCTCTGCCACCTGTCCCACACTCTTCCCTTGGTGCTCCACCCTCACCATTCTCAGCATCCTTTGCCAGGTTTACAAACCTGCTCTCTACTCCACATTGACAAATGCAGTACTGCACCAAAGTCTCAGGTACCCTAGCTATATATTAACGTGCCCAAGACTTTTGCACAGAAATATAGTTCTAAGCCAGGGACTACAAACACCCCTAAGTTCAACAGTAAGGTCAGAAGCTTCTGTGCTTGGTACATACAGAACTCAGAACTGTACAGGAATAAGGACAAGTGACATGGATGTGTTTAAGCAGAAGTCTGATTAGAGAGAGTGGGACAGGTTAAGGTGATGAAGTTTGGACCTACCAGGGTGAAGTGACATGGATGTGTTTAAGCAGAACTCTGATTAGAGGGAGTGGGACAGGTTAAGGTGATGAAGTTTGGACCTACCAGGGTGAAGTGACATGGATGTGTTTAAGCAGAAGTCTGATTAGAGAGAGTGGGACAGGTTAAGGTGATGAAGTTTGGACCTACCAGGGTGAAGTGACATGGATGTGTTTAAGCAGAAGTCTGATTAGAGGGAGTGGGACAGGTTAAGGTGATGAAGTTTGGACCTAGCAGGGTGAGAGGAGACTTATGTGGACAAGGCTGGTGCTTGCGGTGGCAGAAGGGTAAATTCATTTCTCATCCTCACCTAGTTAGCTAGGCACGGGCAACTGAACCTATCCAGCCCAGGCTCCATGTAGGTATTTTGTGGAGAATTGTGGACACATACCGACACAAGCTGATTAACCAAGACTTGGTACTCCCGTTACACACCACGGTACATGGTGCACGTAAAGCTTGGATAGTCACATCTAAAACCAGAATGAATTAAATCAGGAGCTCATTAGATGAGTGAATACACACCAGTTTGCACAGAGTGGAATTAGGGCTCTCTTTCTGAAGAAACATCGCCATCTGCGCCACTGCTTGCACTGGGGTCATCTTTGCTGCGTGAGGCACTTTTCTCCTTGGTGTATTCCGAGGGTACTTTAGTTCTAGTCTTCTCCTTTCGTTGCTGCTGCTTCTCCAGCTTTGTTAACTGCAAGGACATAAAAAAGAGGAGTTAAATGTAACAGACCTGTGCAACAACAGATTGCCTGCTCTTCACCATATGCAGTAACCACGGGCCACTTGGATCTTCACACTGATCCCTGCACTGACCTGAGCTTCTCCCTGTGCTCCGAAGTGAACCATTAGATCACAGGGAGTTCTGTTCAGTTTATTCAAAAGGAGAGCCCTGCCAAACTATACTTGTCATTGCACTGACTGGTTCATTTTTCCCATACGTTCCCACCATTTTCCACACTACTTCAGAACAGCACACTCTGGGAGCCTAGATATTGGTGTGTATGCATGTATGTATGTGTGCGTGTGTGTGTGCGTGCGTGTGGCTTGTAGGTTCTCCCGATGATTACATGGGTTTTCTCAGAGTGCTCTGGTTTGCTTCCACGTCTTCATTGGTCGCTGTCACTTATATGCTGCTGAGAGGTGGGATCAGAGTCCGGGGGGAATGGGTCCATGGGAGGATTACGTAAATGCATTGCTGCAGGCCACCATGGACTCAGTAGGCTGGGGGCGGGGGGGGGCCGATATCCATGCTGTACTGAGAATGAATTTTTAAAACTGTAAGCAGATTGGAAGGAAATAATGAATGATGCCCACAAGATTTGTTACCGTGATAGCATTTGCAGTGCAGGGCTTTAAACCAGAATGGAGCACCACAACATCGATGTTTTCCAAATCTTACTTATTCCTCCATCAGAAATCATTCCTCCTCCCTTCATAGTGAAGGAACAGATTCACTATTGCACTAATAGCAAACCTAATCCATAGCCATCTTCATGTTTCTAAAATACTCTTCCAAATCTGATTATCGATTGCCATCATAAACATGAGAGATTCTGCAGATGCTGGAAATCCAGAGCAGCACACACAAAATACTAGAGGAACTCAGCAGGCCAGGCAGCATCTATGGAAATGAATAAACAGTCAATTTTTTTGGGCCAGGATCCTTCTTCAGGACATGAAAGGAAAAGGAAGATGCCAGAATAAAAAAGTGGGGGGGAGGGGAAGGAGGAGTGGTTAGAAGCCAGATGGGTGGGTGAGGTAAAAGCCTGGAGAGTCCTCTGCAGTCCTGAAGAAGGGTCTCGGTCCAAAACGTTGACTGTTTATTCTTTCCATAGATGCTGCCTGACCTGCTGAGTTCCTCCAGCATTTTGTGTGTGTTGTTCTCAATTCCTGTCGGTAATTGTTTTTTCTCAGAATCAGTATCTTTGTGTCTCTGGCCAAATTTTACCCTTTTTTCTGATAAGTGCAGACAGAAGAGTTTGTGGAGCAATAATTATTGCAGCAGTATGGTGTACCAATGTCACATGGCAGATTGTACCATCCAGCCTTGTATTTTAGTATCCCCATGTGCCAGCCAAGGGGAGCAGCCTTTGCCACAGCAGGCACCTCAAATTGATTCCGGCCCCACACTCATCTGCTCAAGATATCTAACCATAAATCAGCCAGAAGTGGATAACAGAGCAACGAGAGAGACAGGTCGCCTCGGCTCTGGAGAAAGCAGAAATACCAACACAGCATCTCCTCAACCAAAAAGATTGACTGATTCAGAAGTAAAATCTGGAAGGACTGAACAGGACAGTGAATTAAAAAGGGAGTAAACCCAACGTCAAATCTGCAGGTGCTGGGGTCAAAGCAACACTCACAACACGCTGGAGGAACTCAGCAGGTCGGGCAGCATCAGTGAAAACAAATCCACGGATCTCAGTCCTGACGAAGGGTTCCAGCCCGAAACGTTGACTGATCGTTTCCACGGATGCTGCCCGACCTGCTGAGTTCCTCCAGCGTGTTGTGAAGACAAATAAACAGAGGGTAAGAGAAAAAAATTGTTTAAAAAAGAGGAGAGGCCAAAAAAAGGCAGGTTTAAAATCTCCTAAAACTCGTTGGAACCTTAAGCAAGAAAACTCCAAACTTACAATGTTATCGTACTCAACTTATGACAGTTAATAAATATAGTTATAACAAGTGATTAATGGCTAATATCTATAAGGAGGTACATAATGGTTAAACTGACACAGCACCAGTACATTAGGAGGACATGACACAAGGGAATGGAATGCTTCAATTTATTATGAGGCACCAATTCCGTGCAAATATTTCATCCTTTTGGTGTATACTAATTTCATTCCAGGCTCTTGAAACCAGGCAGACATCCCCTGTAGACTTGGATGTCCCGGATGCTTCTGAAGGCAGTTTATTGGTGCAAGGAGAGACAGACCCTGGTCAGTGTTCTCCTCATTGCCTTATGAGAGAAGCCCAAATCGTGCAACAGCTGGAGAGCCCAGATCCCTACTCTTGCACTCTCAGATCCAGATCTTTGCTTCTCAGGCCTCAGCTCAATGTTGAGGAGCTGCTAACAGCAGAGGAGGGTTGCTGCTCAATACAGCAGCCTCCTGTTGTATATATTGCATGATACTAGGCAAAAGACATAGCAGCTCATCACCCAGTAATGGCCGAGAGCCCAGGCACAGCTGGTCTAGGCACTAAATTCAAATTGTAAAATGTCTCAGATCAATAAATTCAAACTGTAAAGTGTCTCTGATCAACAAATTCATAACATTTAAAAATGAATTTTCACTGAAGCTGCTTTTCTTCTCATCTTTAAAATTCCTTATGGATAATTCAGCTGTTTTTCAACTGAACTGATTAAACCAACTCCAGCACAAATAATTTATGACCACAGCTAGCACCATTCTTCCTTAGCAACTCGTTTGTACCAAGATTGAAGGGTATGATCATTACTAGTCCCTTTTATCAATGGGATTTTTAAAATTTACTTAGACTGGAGACTTTAAAGATTCCTGTTAAATCTGTTGGCCATGTTCTCTGTTCTGCCATGAATGTGCCCAGCTTCTCAATCTGCCTGTGAGCCTGTGGGCCTCATCCTTAGATCCATTACAAGGAATCCTGTTCATATCTTACCACAGATGGTACATCACTCCAGTTCCAAATGAACCAATGTGCAATCATTCCTTCTGTGATTTACAAAAGGATTGTGTTTGGAAAAAATTAAGTCAAATTTAGTAAGTTGAAAAGCACTTTGGGGATTTCAGCTCTGTGTATTCTTATGCAGACAGAGTGGGACACATATTGTGATGGTGAAAAATAGATTTGTAAACTTTAAAGAGATAACCTAAAAAATTAAAAGTGGTTCAGTAGAAGTTTGTAAACCAAATATTCGAGATTTGACAACTAACTGTAACTTCACACCTTCAAGATAGATTAAATTAGTTTCATTAGGGGAAGGTGGGTGGGTGGGGGGGTAGAGAATGAAATAAGCAGGGAGGAGACAGGTGAAAGAGATAAAAGGCTGAAGAAGAAATCTAATATAAGGAGACAGTCAACCATGGAAAAAAGGGGAGGAGGTAGGAACCAGAGGGAGGTGATGGCCAAGGAAGAGAAGGCATGAATGGGTAATCAGAATAAAGAACAGTAAAAGAGAGAAAGGGGGAGTAATTACAATACATGACCCTGATAGACGAGCAGGCAAAGTGTCACCTCACCTGTTTGGGGCGGTGAATGGCGGTGAGAGAGGAGATGCAATGACAGGTGTAGCACTTGTCACACTTGCAGGGATAAGTGCCAGCCGGGAGATTAATGGGGAAAGACAACTGGACAAGGGAGTCACAGAGAGGGTGATCCCCACAGAAAGAGGGGTAGGGGAGAGGGGGAGATGTGCTTAGTGGTAGGATCTTGCAGGAAATGGCAGAGGTTACGGAGAATGGTGTGCTGGAGACAGAGGCTCATGGGTGGCACTTAAGGAGAAGGGGAACCCTATTCCTGTTATGACAGCGGGAGAGTGGAGTGAGGGCAGATGTGTGGGAAATGGAGGCGATGCGGGTGACAGCAGCATCAATGGTGGTAGAAGGGAAATTTGAAATAGGAGGACAGCTCAGGTGTTGTAGAACGGAAAGCCTCATGTTGAGAAGAGACTGGCAGCACTGGAGGTCAGGATTGGACCTGGGTTCCTGAAGCTGTGAAGCAATACTGCTAGTTGGTGGACTTCCATTCTCCCCATACTGGATTTCAAAACCAAACCATCAGCACCTCAATGAGATCACTGCTCAATCTTTTAATCCCATGGGGTATGCAAGCTATATCTATGATTTATTTTCTTTCAGAATTTAACTTCAATATAATCTTCGTGAATCTGAAGCTTTTGCAAACATTTGTGGTCCATAATAAATTATTTTAACATAAGGTCAATGTAATTGGTTCATTGATGTCAAAGTCCATACGCTTTATTGCCAGAAGTGACAAGATCAATAGATTGAAGCAAAGAAAGATGTTGGCCCATTTGCGTTAGTCTATTCAGACAAAACTTAACAGTTTCTCCACAATAGCATGTAAGCATTTCTGAAATAATTTGAGTTTTAGCCCCCTTAGCTCTTTAATGAAATTTGATCCACTCAGAATTTTCTGGAAAAGTTCTTGGCATCACTCTTCAATCTATCATGTAAATGTGCATCCATCCAATGTCTCCTCAAGGTACAAAGTCTGGATTATGCCCCAGATAGAGCTTCTCCCTCACAGGTATCACCTCCTCTCTAATGACAACAAAACACAAATGGAAAACAGAACTGACGCCTACAATGCAAGGTAAGAGCCGAATAGTGCAGCCTCTCCAACAAGGCATAATTAATGCAAAGGAAATACTATGATTAAGCCAGCTGTAATGGTTTAAGGCACATAAATCCCCAAAGATAGGTGTTACTTATGTCAGGCACAAGCTAAGCAGAAAGGCAGTGATAATCCTTAAGGAGGAGTGAAAGGATCCTAAAGGGAAGTTAATAAATTAGGTGGAAGTTCAATTAATAGCAAAGGAGATGGTGTTGGATTATAGGAAGACTAAGCCTGCACTGCACCCTGTTACTATTGATGGTGAGGACGTGGATGTGGTGAGGACCTACAAGTACCTGGGTGCACCTGGACGACTGACTTCAGTGGAGCACCAACACAGAGGCTATGTACAAGAAGGACCAGAGTTGCCTCTAGTTCCTGAGGAGACTGAGGTCCTTTGGAGTATGCAGGCCCTTCCTTCACATGTTCTACCAGTCTGTTGTGGCCAATACAATCTTCTATGAGGTGGTGTGCTGGGGCAATGGCATCAGCACAGGTGATGGCAACAGGCTCAGTAAACTGATTAGAAAGGCTGACTCTGTTATGGAGTCAAACTCGACACGCTGGTGACTGTGGTAGAACAAAGGACCTTATGGAAAATCCTGGCAATTCTGGACGATGTTTCTCACCCTCTGCATGTCACCTTGGCTGAACAGAGGAGCACCTTTAGTAACAGGCTAAGACAACTGCGCTGCTCCAAAAAACACTATATACAGTCATTCTTACCCTCGGCCATTAGGCTCTATAATGAATCAACGTATAGCTGGTGAAGTGATGACCCCCTCCTGTAAGACCGTTCGAGGTAACTTATCTTTTATTCTTTCTTACTTCTGTTCTAATATTTGTATATTTCTATATCTGTGCACTTGTAATGCTACTGTGACACTGTAATTTCCTTTGGGATCAATAAAGTATCGATATACTGTATCTATGTCAGATGGATAACATGAGACCATAAAATATTGGAGCAGAGTTAGGCCATTTGGCCCATCGAGTCTTCGCCACCATTTCACATGGCTGATCCAGTTTTCCTCTCAGCCCCAATCTTAGACCATAAAACCATAAGACAAAGGAGCAGAAGTCAGCTATTTGGCCCATCAAGTCTGCTCCGCCATTTTATCATGAGCTGATCCATTCTCCCATTTAGTCCCACTCCCCCCACCTTCTCACCATAACCTTTGATGCCCTGGCTACTCAGATACCTATCAATCCCTGCCTTAAATACACCCAATGACTTGGCCTCCACTGCTGCCCGTGGCAACAAATTCCATAGATTCACCACCCGCTGGCTAAAAAAATTTCTTCGCATTTCTGTTCTGAATGGGCGCCCTTCAATCCTTAAGTCATGCCCTCTCGTACTAGACTCCCCCATCATGGGAAACAATTTTGCCACATCCACTCTGTCCATGCCTTTCAACATTCGAAATGTTTCTATGAGGTCTCCCCTCATTCTTCTAAAATCCAAGAGCGGACAAACGTTCCTCATATGCTAACCCTCTCATTCCCGGAATCATTCTAGTGAATCTTCTCTGTACCCTCTTCAACGTCAGCACATCCTTTCTTAAATAAGGAGACCAAAACCGCTCACAGTACTCCAAGTGAGGTCTCACCAGCGCCTTATAGAGCCTCAACATCACATCCCTGCCCCTATACTCTATTCCTCTAGAAATGAATGCCAACATTGCATTCGCCTTCTTCACCACCGACTCAACCTGGAGGTTAACCTTAAGGGTATCCTGTATGAGGACTCCCAAGTCCCGTTGCATCTTTTGCCTTCTCCCCGTATCCCTTCATGTCCTGACAAATCAAGAATCTATCAACCTCTGAATGATAACATTCAATAGAACATAAATGAGGCAAACAACTAATGACCTTTCATCCACTGCAAACTCAGCTAAGAAAAGTAGAGGGGGAAAACCTGTATAACACAGCTCGGCAGAAGCAACCAGCACAGGATTACAAGGGAATGACCCTGACTGAGTTGAAACTCTGTGATCTGCATTTGAACATGCACAGCATTCGTAATTTTAAAAAAAGCCACAAAAATGCCCAGAGCAGTAGGGATTCAGATTAAAATTGTAAAAGAAGGTCACTGGATAACAGGATATTGTGGATGGTAACGTCAGGGCAAGACAGATACTGAGTGAAGTGCCGCAAGTGTTAAAGTTGGGGCCACAACTGAATGTTGTATAATTTTGGGTATTATGATGACCTCAGCTATTGCAAGCTTTATAATTTCCACCGTGCTAAATATACCTACAAATGCTTTCACACTTATGCAAATACTCGCAGTCCACAACGAGTTGCTTTTATGTAGGATCAGTGCAATCAGTTCTTTGATGTCAGAATCCATACATTTTATTGCCTTAAATGACAAGATCATTTGATTGAAGCAAAGAGTTCGTCCATTTGCATTAAACCTAATCAGAACTTGCAGTTTCCTCATCACAGCACATAAGCAATTCCTAAATGAATCGAGGCGCTGCGCACTTTTAGCTCCTCAGTGAAGTCCGTTCCACTCAGATCTTTGTGGAAAAGTTCCTGGTATCATTCTTCAATCTGTCAAATGAACGTTTAGTTGCGTTTGCGTCCTTCACCTTTTTCCTGCACCATTACTGTCAGTCGCACCTCAGTAAGGAGCCTTCCTGTTGCATTTCGAGCTGAATCTCTCCCATCGTGAAATTAGAATTCACAGCTACCAACAGAGGCCGAGAGAGTCAACACCTTCAGTGACAACAGAAGTCAGCACGTGAGTGCAAAGGCCAAGGCTGAAGCACGGGCAATCGCCTTTACTGATACCAAGGATGAAATTCCTCTCGGCCTCCTCCATCAACTTGGAAGACTGTCTTCAGTGATGAGATGCATTCCCTCAGAATGGGTACATTTGTCGTAGCAGAGGTTCAAGTTCCTTGTTATCTCACTGTACATACAACCAAATAAAACAACGTCCCTCTGCACCATGGTGCACTCACCAAACATACATCACACACAGCACACAAAATATTACTGTATCATAAATAAGTTAATAATATAATTCAAATGCAGGTAATATTCAGCATAGGTAAACAGTTATCAGTACAGTAAACAGCTCATTGTCCTAATGAGGACTCTTCACTGGTGGCAGGGTATTCATTAGTCTCACAGCCTGAGGGAAGAAGCTGTTACCCAGTCGAGCAGCCCTAATTCTGATGCTCCTGTACCTCCTTCCTGACGGTAGTCGGTCAAAGAGATTGTGGGACGGGTGGTAGGGATCCTCAACAATGCTTCGTCTGCAACGCTCCAGGTAAATGTCACAAACAGTGGGGAGGGAGACACCAAAGATCCACTCAGCAGTTTTTACTGTCCTCTGTAGGGTCTTGCAGTCCAATGCCTTGCAGCTTCCATATCACGCATTGATGCAGCCAGACAGGACACCCTCGATGGTGCTCCTGTAGAAAGTTGGAATGGGCAGCAGGAACCTAGCATGTCTTCATCTCCTCAGAAAGTGTAGATGCTGCTGTGCCTTCTTGACCAGTGAGGAGGCATCCAGGTAAGATTGCTCATTATCTGCACACCAAGAAACTTTGTGCTCTTCACTCCCTCCATAGCAGAGCCATTGATGTGTAGAGTAGTCGACCTGTGTCCACAGTCATCTCTTTTGTCCATGTTGAGACTCAGGTTGTTGTTCTCGCACCAAATGTCAAGACTCTCTGTATGCCGACTCATTGTTGTTGATGAGGTCAACCACCGTAGTATCATCAGCGAACCTGATTTGAGCTGAATCTGACAGTGCAATCATATGTTAGCAGTGTGAACAGCAGCGGGCGGAGCACACGACCCTGTGTCACCGCTGTTCAGTGCGATGGAGCTCGATATGTTGCTGCTAACTCGGATTGACTGAGGTCTTTCCGTTAGGAAGTCTAAGATCAGTTACCAAGAAGCGTGTTGAGTCCCAATGAGGGCAGTTTACTCACCAGCCTCTGAGGAATGATCACGTTAAAAGCTGAGCTGAAGTCGATGAACAACATCCTGGCGTATGAGGCATTGCTTTCCTAGTGGGACAGGGCGGAGTGGAGGGCCAGGGTTACGGCATCATCAGTGGACCGGTTTGAGCCAGAGGCGAACTGGAAAGGGTCCAAAGTAGCTGGAAGGTGGGATTTTATATTAACCATTACCAGCCACTCAAAGCATTTCATGATTGTTGAAATCAGTGCCACCAGGCTGTAATCATTTAGGCCAATTACCAGCGCTCTCTTGGGCACCAGAGGCCTGCAGGAACAGTGGATGGTTCCAAAGAGATGTTAAAGATGTCTGTTAAGAACCCCGTTAGTTGGGCTGCACTTCAGCTGCGGCCAGACAGGGTGCCTGTTCCTGAGGAAGAGAAGCATTTTTCCTCGATGTCGCATCATTCAATCAGCAAATCGTGCATAGAGACCAGCCAGCCTTTCAGGAAGAGAGACGTCGCCATCATTGACACACTGGGTGGACTTGTAATCGGTTATGGCTTGTATAACTTCGCCACATGCGCCATGTACCCCCGGTGGCACAAGGGTGCCTGGTGATTTTCTGTGAGTACTCACTCTTTACCTTCCTGATGGCACAGGACAGCGCGGCTCCTGCTGACCTTAGAATCTGTCCCCTGATTTGAAGGCAGCGTCCCAATCCCTAAGCAGTGCACAGACTTCTGCAGCCAGCCACGTTTCCTGGTTTGCCCTGGCAGTGTGGTGTTAATCACGATAATGCCCTCAATGCATTTTCTTTTTTGCATACTGATCAATGCTGAAGTGATGATCAGAGGTAGCCATCTCCCTGAATATGCTCCAGTCCGTGCTTTTGAAACAGCCCTGCGGCGCTGAGGTAGCACCATCTAGCCAGGTCCTGATCTCCCAGTGAACTGGTTAACTCGTTTAACTAGTGGTTTGTATGCAGGGAGAAGCAAAATATGGTCTGAGTATCCGAGGAGAGGACAGGGGAGCACCATTGCACAAATGGTGGTATAAACCAGGTCTAATAGATCCTCACCTCTGGCTGCAAAGTTGCCAAGGTACTTTCAGCATGTCAGGACTGTTCTTAAGTTGGCACGATTTAATCGGAGGACCGGACTGTGTTTAGGGAGCCATCTTCGAGCCTCCATGAGTACGCCACAGTTGTCACCGACTTCATTAAAACCTGCGTGGGTGAGTGTGTCCCGACGAAAATTTTCTGTACATTCCCAAACCAAAAACCATGGATGAACCAGGAGGGTTCTTACTCTGCTGAGGGCTAGATCTGCGGCATTTAAGTCTGGCATTCTAGGTCTGTATAAGAAAACCAGGTACGACTTGCGGAAGGCTATTTCAAGAGCGAAGAAACAATTTTGGGAGAGGTTGGATGCACATCAACTCTGGCTGAGTTTGCAGACCATTAGTTCCTACAAGCCGAAAACCACTATCATCAATGGCAGCAATGCTTTACTACCAGATGAACTCAACGCCTTTTGTGCTCGCTTTGAAAGGGAGAATAAAACCACAGCTATGAGGATCCCTACAGCAGCCAGTATCACTATCATTATCAGTGCGAGTAGGCAGCATTCTGACTCGCCAGTACACATACCCAGCCCTCCCCGATCCATGCCTTTCCCGATCTCGTTGGGTCAAACAAGACTCGAGCTGAATCCAAGAGACAACAGGACAGCAGCTCAGCTTGGTATCAACATTAGCGTTCTAACTCGAGTGACGCCGAGAAGCATCACGTGGCGCCACGGGACTGAACGATGGCTGCAGTCATACCTGGATCGAAGTTGTCAGGATAAAGAGGTGGTTGTCATCATGTCATTTTCAGGATGCGATCGCAGGGCCTCCTCAGAGACGTCATCAAAGATGAACACTGGTGACTGGATCTGTTCAGGCCCGTGTGCGATCCACAGGTAGAGATTTCGTCCCAGACCACATGCCGCAAGTCAGATCCAGTAAGTGAGGGACTAGCATTCGTGGCCAACAGATCCCAGGCAATGAACATCTCCAATCACATGAAGTTGTGGCACCTCCACCACCAAAGGGACACCACTGATCGGAAACTGAACTGGACATCGACACAATTACCAAACAGATACTCCAAGGTCTCAGCTGAGTTTCTGATGGCTCACTGACTTTCCTCTATTTACCAGGCACGAGTTAGAAGTATCATAAAACATTTTCCCCTTGGCAGTAATGCAACGAGACTGACACTCAACACCATCAAGAACACAGAAGTCTGAAACGTCCACACCCACTCCCAAATACAGGTACACCTTAGCTGCTGGAGACAGTGCAACAGATCCTCAAACTGCCGCCCCTTCACCCACAGCAAATTCCCCGGCATACCATTTCCATACTTCCTCAAACCGGACATGCTACTCCTCCTTTGCTATCACTGGGAAAACCTCCTAGACTTCCCTATCTGATGGCAATAGAAAAACCCCTTCACCACTGCCACTGCAGCATCCGAGGAAGATGCAGGCACCACCTTCTCACACAACCCAAAGTGGTGAATATTATCAACTTCCACCACTAGGTAACGCACACAGAATAAACTCACCCACACTTTAACACAATTAAACAAACATAATAATCCCTGTTCTCTGAAAACTGTGATGGAATAGTGCACCAGTGCCACAGGACACAAGATGAAGTGAACTGCAGGTTGGAACGTCTGCTGGGAGCTCAAATCCAACATGGTTTACCAGCACAACCTGAACAGCAGAACGCATCGGGTACGGGCAGCGGAATACATCGGGTCCTAACAGCAGAACGCATGGGGTATGGACAGTGAAACGCATCGGGTACAAACAGCAGAGTGCATGTGGTACAGACAGTGGAACGCATCAGGTCCTAACATCCTTATTCTGTTTGAATATCAGGTGTGAACGCTGTGGTTGGTTGTTTTCCTTTAAATGGGATTTTTTCCCTCAACTGTATAATCCACTGGCAGAGAATGAGAGGCAAAATTGAATGAGTGTGTGGGTTGATTTTGACCTCAACTTTTAATTTTGTTGCAGCATTGTTTCAACTTTATCATGAAAGAAAAGGTTGCATTTATATATAACCTTTTGCATCCCTCTTGGTGTTGAGGGTGCCAACACACTTTGTAATCAAGTATTTTTGAAATGCTGTACTGCAAGAGCTAATTAGGGCAGAGCAGGGTTTCATGAATAATGCTGTGATAGTGACTAAATAATTGATTCGTTCTGATGTGCCTGGGTCCATATATAAACTAGGGAACTGGGGTTAATTCCCGTGTTCTTCCATTTCAATACTCAACTGAGTGAGAAGACTGATTTAAAGTCTCATTTGAAAGATGGCACTGTCAGTAATGAACTGGAGTGTCAGCACAGATTTTTCTTCACTAGAGCAGGATTTGAACCCCCAACATCTTAGCGTGGAGTTGAAAGTGCAGTACACTGAGCCAGAATTGGCACTCAGTCATGAACAGGACAGAGTTGATATGAATGGTAGAAAACACTACATGGTGACTGATGTTAACGTCCAAAGCCGGAAGAGGGAAACGAGTCGGCCACCACTGAATTTAACTAGTACTCTGCTTTCTTTGTGACTAGCTTAATGATGCCCCACAAAATCGTGAGCTTATTACCAACAGCAAATAATTGCACACGTCGAATCCAAATGCAGGTTTCAAGCCATCAAAGAACAAGTAGGAAATAATCTCGTTATGGTCCATATAGTGACACAGACAGCAAAACAAAATACTAAGAATCCATCCTGCCCTCTCTCCAGTTCCTAGACAAGTACTAGCACCAGTGTAATTTGTTTTTTTATATACTGTATGCTTCTTAGACCTGAAAGGTTTCCAAGGTAACACAGTGATTCACCTGCTGGAGGAGGTCTGATGGATCTTACACTCGGAGAGGAAGATCCTAGCAGTATGCAGCAACAACTTGGCTGCCATCATAACGTGTCTGAGGGTGAGCACAATCATGACTAAATAAGAAATTTCACTTCACCTTAAACTGGATGAGAGAGATTTACTGTAACAAACGAAATAACTTCCCATGTACTACAAGAAACATAATTTAAAACAATCTCCCACTTGAAGATGAGCAGATCATTTTTCTTCAGTGTTTTATGTCGCTAAAGCAGGGGTCCCCAACCCTTTTAATGTCATGGACCCTTATCATTAACGGAGTGGTCCGTGGGCCCCAAGTTGGGAACCCCCACTCGAATGGGAAATGGGAACCTTGGAATGTAACAGCATCCCCATTTCTGTGAACTGATTTTTTAAAATGTATATTTCAACACTGTACATCATATTATTAAGGTTTTAAACATGAGGTGGTCCAACAAACTACAATGCTACACATACTCACCAATCATTCAATTCTTTACAGATGTAAGTCCCATCAAAAATAAAAAAGAGAATGCTAGAAATTCTCACTGAATGCAACAACATCACAGAGGCCGTTTTCTGGTGAAAGGTCATTGACCTGATATGTAAACTCTGTTCCTTGTTCTGCCTTTGAGTGTATCCAGCCTTTTCTGTCTTTATTTCAGATTTCCAGCACCTGCAGTATTTTACTCTTGCGTCCTGTCATCTTCAGGCTTGGTGTCATAAACCTCAGGCCAGAGCTTCCAAACGAACCATGAGCGGGATAAGCACCAAATTCCTGAAAAGCAGATGCAGCAGACTCTCATCCTGTCCATGCAGTATCTCATCATACTGAGCTTCCTTTGAATATTCTTCATGGAATTCCAATTGCTTAGTGTCCGACTAGCATCTGTCATTCGAGAGAGCCTAGTCACTCAGAAGCCTGAAGTCACACATCACCGAGTTCAAGAATAATTACTACCCTTCAAGCATTCAGTTCTTGATGCAAGCTGCACAACCTCAACCACTATCCTGGTACAGCAACAATACGACCACTTACCTCTTCTCTGCAATTTAGAACCTGCTTCGACTCTAACATCAAGACTGCAGGAAATTGCAGAGGGTTGAGGACGCTACCCAGTCCATCATGAAGAACAGCCTTTCTGACATTGACCCTGCCTCGGGAAAGCAGCCAATACAACCATGGACTCCTCCCATCACGGTTACTCTCTCTGCTCCCTTGCTTTGGGTAGAGGGTACAAAAGCTTGAAAATACACACCACGAGGCTCAAGGACACTTTCTGTAAGTCTGTTGAGTGGACATCCCTGAGGCAAGGAAGATGAGGAGCAGATGCTGCAGATGCAGGAGAAGGTGCCTTGAGATGAGTGCTGACGGAGACGGCAGATGGACCGGGAAGTGCGGAGAAAACGGTCTCCTTGCAATGTTGGAAGGACAGTGGAAGGAGGTCAAAAGGGGTGTGGGATGAGGGTGGCATCACATTGAAGGAAGCAGAAACTTCAGGGAAATCATGCGAGTTCCGGTTTCTACGGGTGCTGCTTGATCCGCTCAGCATTTCTAACATTCTCTCTTTTATTTCAAATTTCAAACATCAGCGCTGTCTACTGCATCACAAGTCCATCACTGGCTTCTTTTCTTCTCCTTCAACTCACTTTTCATCTGACATTTATACTTACTGCAACATTCCACCATGATAAAAGGTGAATTAAAAGCATCTCCTTGAGCTGTTACCACAATTGCTTTATCGCGCTAGGGATATGATTCCTGCTGCTGTCTGTGAGGAGCTTGTACGTTATCCCTGTGACCATGTGGATTTCCTCCGGGTGCTCTGGTTTCCTCCCACATTCCAAAGGCGTACAGCTTAGGGTTAAGTAAACTGTGGGCACGCTGCGTTGGCGCTGGAAATGTGGCAACACTTGCAGGCTGACCCAGCACAATCCTTGGACTGTGATGGTCATCGACACAAATGGGGCATTTCACTGTATGTTTTGGTGTGCATGTGATAAAGAAAGCTAATCTTTAATCCTTTTTGAATATGGACTTACTTGTCCAGTGGGAATACTTTGTTCTTTTGCAATACGGCTCACAACCCTAGTACTCCAACAAACATTGCTCTTTTCTGCTGCAATTAAGTCACTGGATCTTTGGACACATGACAAATAATTATTGTCACTTAATGACAACATCTTTTTTAAACTATTCCTTCAGATCAGTAGATCATTGAGTTCAAAGTTCAAAGTAAATCTATTGTCAAAGTACAGATACGTCACTATATAGAACCCTGAGATTCGTTTTCTTGCGGGCACTCACAGTAAATACAAGAAACACAGTAGAATCAATGAAAGGCCACACTTACAGTATAGACAACAACTGATGTGCAAAAAAACAACAAACTGCAAATACAGAGAAGAAAAAAGAAATAGATAGCTAGATAGATAGATAAGCAAGCAGGCAATACATTTTGAGAACATGAGATGAAGAGTCCTTGAAAGTGAGTCCATAGGCTCTGAGTACAGTTCAGTGATGGGGCAAGCGAAGCTGAGTGAAGTTATCCCCTTCGGTTCAGGAGCCTGGTGGCTGAGGGGTAATAACTGTTCCTGAACCAGATCATGTGGGTCCTGACGCTCCTGCACCTCCTTCCTGATGGCAGCAGTGAGGAGAGAGCATGGTGTGGAAGGAAGAGGTCCTTGATGATGGATACTGCGCTCTGTATAGATGTGCTCACTGTGGGGGGGGCGGGGAAGGAGGCTTTACTCATAGTGGACAGGGCTGTATCCACTACTTTTTGTAGGATTTTCTGTAAAAGGGCATTGGTGTTTCCATACCAGGTCATAATGCAACCAGTCAGCACACTCTCCACCACACATCTATAGAAGTTTTTTTTAAAGTTTTAGATGGCCTGCGAAATCTTCGCAAACATCTAAGAAAATAGAGGCACCGTCATACTTTTTTCGTAATGGTACGTACATGCTGGGCCCAGGACAAATCCTCTGAAATGATAACACCGAGAAATTTTAAATTGTTGGTCCTCTTGCCACCTCTGATCGCCCAAAGAGGTGTATCCCGGACCTCTGGTTTTCTCCTCCTGAAGTCAATAATCATCTCCTTGGTCTTGCTGACATTGAGTGAGAGGGTGTTGTTGTGGCATCAGTTAGCCAGATTTTATACAGCCAATGACAGTGGTGCCGTCACCAAACTTAAATAAAGGATTGAAGCTGTCCTTAACCTCACAGTCATAAGTACACAGCGAGTAAAGCAGGGAGCTAAGCACACAGCCTTTTGGTACATCTGCACTGAGTGAGACTGTGGAGATGTTGTTGCCAATCTGAACTGACCAGTGGAAAAGTAGCAAGAATAGGAACTCCTAGTGATATTAAACAATAAAAAATACAACCTTTCTCCCCGGCAAATGCATTGAGGCAGAGATCAGCTATGTCCGTTCCACCCTGAAATAAACCAAACTCCTTTCTATTGAATCCATCTACAATTCCCAGTACCTGAGGAAGGCAGCCAACCTCATCAAGGACCCCTCCCACTCCAGTCATTCTCTCTTCTCCCCTCTCCCACTGGGCAGAAGTTACAAAAACATAAAGTACTTATCACCAGCCTGAAGGATAGCATTTTATGCCACTCATCAGACTCCTGAACAAACTCCATCTACGCTAAAGATGAACTCGTGATCTCCAAATCTATCTCAGCATGACCCTCTGTAGCTTTAATACTACATTCTGTACTATTTTCTTTTTACTACATTGATGTACCTGCTTAGCACATGCTCTACATCAATGGCATGTAAAACAAAGGATTCTCACAGTTCCTCACAGTTCTGACAATAATAAACCATTTCCAACACCTCTTCATAATCATACAAAAGAGATTCTATAGTTGCCTGAAATCTAGAGCAAAGCACACAAAACACTGGAGGAGCTCACCAGTCTCAACAGCATGAATAGAGGGGAATAAACAGTCAAAGGTCCAAGACCCGTCATCAGTCCTGAAGTAACATTAGTGGCAGGGAAGTGCCATGGGGGAAGGAGAAAAATACATAATTTATAGATCTGAATAATATACTTCCTACTTCTCCCATGGTACTGCCTGACCACTAATGTTACAAATCTTTGCTGAAATTCAAACAGAACATTTTCCTCTCCAGACATGTGAATGCAAGGAGTAGATTTACTTGCAAAAGTGTTTTTTTTTTGCACTATTTGGTAATCCATCTTCTGGCCACAATGTCCAAGTCATTAAGTTAATGGAGGAGTATTGTCACTGCAGAAGACAATAATATTGCAGTGTTACTCTATCCAGTGCAAAACAGCAGAAAAACACAATGCTCAAATTTAAAATAACGTCCAAGTTATTTATAGTGACTCTAAGTTACAACTCAATTAAAAACAAACAACTCTTAAAGGGGGCATTTTTCAATTGCATGACAACCCTGGGGAATCAGTTTTTCAGTCTGGATGTCCATGCAGAGATGTTTCTGTATCTCCTGCTGGACGGTAGGAGATCAAACAGGTGATTACTGGGACAGGCTGAGTCTATCACGATTTTGCAAGCCCACCATAGACATTATGATTTGTAGATGGTTTCTATTTCTGGTAGTTGTATCTCTGTGATGTTCTGTGCTGCCCTGACTGGTAGTGTGATCCACTTCTATTCTTGACAAGGCCAGAGTTAACATCAAACACTACTTCCAAATCATAGCTCCCGACTAGAGTAAGCAACGTGGCTGTGACAGGGGCAATGAAGTCAATTAAATCTGTCAAAGTGTACAATGTGGAACTGGCTGCAAAGAAATATATTTCTGTTGTGTCTTTCAAACAGTCAATGTTTTGGGCAGAGATCCTTCATCAGGACTGGAAAGGAAGGGAGAAGAAGCCAGAATAAGAAGATGGGGGGGGGGAGGGAGAGAACAAGCTGGCAGGTGACAGGTGAAGCCAGGTGAGGGGGAAGATGGGTGGCTGGGCGAGGAAGGGGATGTGGTGAGAAGCTTGGAGGGGATAGGAGGAGAAAGTGTTGAAGAAAAGGAATCTGTTAGGAGGGGAGAGTGGGCCGTGGGAGAAAGGAAAGGCAGCACATCAGGAGGAGGTGATAGTCAGGCGAAGGGAAGAGAAGAGAAAGGGTAAGAAGAGAGCTCGAGTGAGGAATGAAAAACAGAAGGGAAGAGGAAGGGGTAAAAAATTACTGGAAGTTAGAGACCTACATAATGTTTATTAAATATATGAATGAGGGATAAATGTTGATCATAGCACTGATCATAGTATAATGGTATTCTATATTTTAAATTGGAGAAGCTGAAATGTATGCTGAATTATGCTTTGAGGGATGAGTTAGCTGAGGTTGAATGGAAAATTAAAAGATTTACTAGTAGATAAGAAAAGGTTTTCTGATTCTGCCAAGTTCTGTCAAATGTCATCAATCTGAAACATCATCTTTTTCCCCACTCCACACATGTTGTCTGACCATAAGACATAGGATCAGAATTAGGCCATTCGCCCATCAAGTCTGCTCTGCTGTTCAATCATATGACCTTCTGTGGGCGAAAATGCCTCGAGAGAAGTCGGAGTAGAATGGCTAGACTGACTCAAGCTGACAAGAAAGTTCAAAGTAAACTAATTATCAAAGAACATATATGTCACCATATACTACCCCGAGATTCATTTCCTTGCAGGCATTCACACTAATTACAAATACAAAAAAATAAGCAATAAATGTCAAGAATATGAAATGGAGTATCAGAGAAAGTGAGTCCCTTTGTTCTGGGAACAGTTCAGTGTTCAGGTGAGTGAACCCCCCTGGTTCAAGAGCTTTATGCTTGCAGGGTAACTGCTGCTCCTGAACTTGGTGGTGTGGGTCCTGAGACTTCTGTACCTTCTTCCTGATGGCGGCAGTGAGAAGAGAACATGGAAAGCGACAGTAACTCAAATAAGCACACGTTACAAGAGTGGTGCTCAGAACGTTGGACCTTGAAGTAGATGGGTTACAACAGAAGACAACCATGAATGTTCACTCAGCGGCCATTTTATAGGTACAGGAGATACCTAATGAAGATGAGACTGAGTGTATTTTTCTAACACTTTCAATGGACCAACCATACTTTTATTTTCATTTCCATTATTGGTATATTTCATCTTTGTCCTGGATGTTACAGTAAACAGAATAGCAAGAGCATCCCAACGCTCAAGGCAAGCAAGCCCATGTTGCAGAATCATTTGTAAATGTGGAAAGAACCAACAGTGCACTCGAAAGTGGATTAATAATAGTCTGGATGGCAACTCCCAATATCTAGCTCCTAAAATTATGATCTAAGTGCCATTGGCTTGATAGTGATGTGATCTAGGTGTCAAAAGCCACTATCAAATTCTCTTTCTATCAAACTGTCAAAACCAAACTGTTGGCCACTGCAGCACAGATGACAACATCCTACAAAAGTCCAAACAGGTTTGCAAATGGAATCCAATTGCAATAGATTCACCGTGCAATCCAATCCACCATGGGTTTGTTCTTGGTCAGCCTGCGTTCCAGCAACAGACCTCAAGGTCCGGGCTGCTGGTTTGTTATTACAAAGTGGTTTGAGGAAAGTATTTGGGGAAGTGAGTGCGGTGATCACAGAAAGTGCATGCTACACAGAAGACTTTTAGTACGTTCGCTGCAGATCTCTCTTTGTGTGTTACTCCCTGAGAATTTACTCATCTGTAACAAGTGTTTGAAAAGGGAGAAGACGCAGAGTGTAGTAAAAGCCAACTTGAATGGTTTAGTAACAAGAATGCATTATGCATTCGCTACACAAAAGCAAGCCAGAAATATAATTTCCTCATACATACATACAAGTACTTGATCAGCTCCTCTCTCAGCAATCTCCTTTGTCAGAATTATTGCAGAAGTTTCTACAGTGATGCTGGATCATTTATTGCTACTTTGAATCGGCTATTTACTTAGGTCAATGACACAATGATTTTGACCTTACCAACATAGCTTTAGAAACAACATGACTAAGGCTGTTTCAGAATTTATTAATTAAAATATGCATCCTGCGAAGATAATGGTTCCACGAGTTGTGACTGAGGGATTGGTAGCAAACTTTGAACAGAGTACAGAAAATATTGTTATATTTACTAACCTCTGAACTTTTTTTTGTTTCTTTATATTTGTGATTAAAAACGGAGAAGCCATTGAATCCACCAAGTCCAAGCTAGCTCACCGAGCAATCCCATTCCCTCACTTATTTCCCCATACTCTCTCTCGTTTTCCTGTCACGTACCTACACCAGGGGTATTTTACAGTAACCAGTTAACCTACCAACATATTTCTGGGGTGCAGGAGGGAGACAGCAAACTGCAGACAAAACAGAACTGGAGATGAGGATCAAATCCGTGTTGCTGGAACACTGGACTGCCACTTTGGTTCAACACCTGCCACAGTCAGTGTATAATCAGCTTCGAGTGAGATTCCCAATTCAGCATTTTCACATAGATACAGGAAGCAAGTCAAACTAGGGGTCAAAGACAGTGGGAGAAAATGTGGTGAATTAAAAGAGGACAACTTGATTGATCAAGGAATTTCAACTGTGAATTGCAGCAAACATCAGGTTACAGAGTTGCTACTTGTACAGACAGGGGTTTGGAAACATCACGTTCTTCATTCCCAGATGAAACGTGATTTGTTGAACTGTTCTTGGTAATGAGAGAAATTGGTGCATTCTGGCAGTTTGTACCAGTGCAACCGAAGTAAAATGCTTGGTTACTTACACAAACATATCTCCCATCCCTAACTTCCCCACAAATCCCCCCCCCACCTTTCATTCAGCCTACTATCCTTCTCGCCCCCAACACCTACAAAACAAGATGCATGGGCTTTCTGCACATCTGTACAAATTGCAGCATTCTCACCTGACTGGACACCTTAATGTCACGGTAACAACTACAAGGAAGGTATGCCAGTGACTTTACTTTCTTAGCATGTTGAGCAGGTTTGGCTTGTCACTGAACACTCAAACAAACTTCGACAGATATAATGTTGGAAGTAACCCAACTGGTCTGGTACAGCATCTCGAATGCACAGGAACACAAGCAGTTGCAGAGAACAGCGGATTCTGTCCAGTACATCACAGCTCATCCCTCCCGCCACCCCATTGGTCGTATCTGCAGGAGAAACTGCCTCAAAAAGGCAACGTTCATCATCGGAGATCCTGACTACCAAGGTCATACCATCTTCTCTCAGCTACCAACAGGCAGGGGCTACAGGCATCTGAAGTCTCACACCAACAGGCTCAAGGACAGCCACTTCTCTTCAACTATTTGGTTCTTAAGCCTAATTACTACCTCAGTGTAGCTATGTTTTACTCACTCAGGTCACTTTGCACTCAAGTAGGCTTTGTTTTATTCTATTCATGTTCTTTCTTGTAAACAGTGTGTAATCTATGCTTAACATGGTTTTTTGTGTGAACGTTGCTTTTATACAATGCTATGTACCTGTGATGCTGCGGCAGATAGGTTTTTCATTGCAACTGAGCATACATCAGAATTAGAATAGGACTTTACTGTCACTGCTCAAGACAACAAAATTGCAGTGCTACTCCAGTCCGAGTAAAAGAGATATTTACAAATGCATGCAGTACGGCTTAATAATAATAAAATAACTCCCATACTTGCATGCAACGAGTGACTTCTATAGTCCAGAACACTCAAAGGCCATCAGCAATCCGGGGTGAAAACTTGTGCATATGACAATAAAACCAACTCTGAGTTTGAAGTACAGTAAAATAGCAAGCATGAGTCAGGGGCCATGACGAGTTTACAAGCACACAAGTGTGACTCTGTAACATATGGATTGGAAGTAAGAGCAGGGAAGCTCAATGAGAGAAGCTGGTGAAGCTGCTGCCTCTCAGCTCCAACAATCTCCGATCAATTCTGACCTCCTCCGCTCTCTGATGGAGTTTGCAAGACTGACAGCATAGAGTTCCTCCAGTTTCCTCTCAAAGGTTTGCAGGTGGTCACTGTAAGTTGTACAAGCTGAAAGCTGGAACCCAGAGGGAGCTGATGGGAAGGTCGGGAGAACAGAACCAGATCAAAGTAAACAGCCAATGCGGACGCAGAGGGCCTGGCTCCATATCACTCTCCCACCCCCCCACTCCCATCCTGCTCATAGACTCCCACTCCCATCAGGGAGGAGGTTACACAGCATCCACGGCAGTACCACCAGATTCAAACACAGTTACTTCCTGCAGGCCATTTGGCCGATCAATAACTCCACCCGTCAACCTATCCTCCCCGTCACCACTACTTTGCTACTTCCTGTCAGAATAACCTTGTGTACAGATACTCCTGTACCTGGCATCACTTTATGTCCACAGAATCAATGTATACAGCCCCATCTAGTGCAGTGAAATTTATTGGGTGTTTTAAAACTTGGGTTCTTTATGCTTACTGTGTTTTTGAATGCTGCCATCGGATCCAGAGTATCAGTCATTTCTTTTTCCTTTACTCTTGTGCACTGAAGAATGACAATAAACAATTAAATCTTCTCTTGGGATGAGTTTGAGTCGGCCATTCCTCGCAATCGGCATTTACTTTGGTTTTGTGTACACCAATGGGGCCAGCAATCCGAGGCAGAGCAGCCTTGGATTGACAACACAACATCGCTGGTTGGCGTTCTCACCATCATAACAATCCACTGACAGTCACGGGGCAACTAACACTATCGTAATCTTTGGATCGATGACCAGAACGACAGAGACAAATAAACTAGCTCCAAGCCTGTGGACAAGGAAAAATTGCAATGACGCAAAGCTGAGTTAGACATCGGAACCCTTGGGTAATTTTTTTTCCCCACTAAACATGATAAACGAGGACCTCCTGCAGCACTCCCTCTCCAGTAGGAAATCCTTTGGTGCAAGTCTTCTATACAATAATATCCGGTGGGGAAATTCAGAATTAGGAATCAGAATCAGGTTTACTATCACCGGCATATGTCATGAAATTTGCTAACTCAGCAGCAGCAGTTCAACGCAATACATGATCATATCGGAAAAAAAAATAAATCAATTACAGCAAGTATATATATGTAAATTAAAAAGTTAAATTAAAAATAGTGCAAAAACAGAAATAATTAAAAAATGAGGTAGTGTTCATGGGTTCAATGCCCATTTGGGAATCGGATGGCAGAGAGGAAGAAGCTGTTCCTGAATCACTGAGTGTGTGCCTGAGGGCTTCTGTATCTCCTTTATGACGGCAACAACGAGAAGAGGGCATGCCCTGGATGATGGGGAGTCCTTAATAACTGATGTTGCCTTTCAGAGGCACTGCTCCTTGAAGATGTCTTGGATACTACGGAGGCTAGTCCCCCTGATGGAGCTGACCAATTTTACAACTTTCTGTAGCTTTTTTCGATCCTGGAATAAAGAGGCACAAACCCAGTCTGAATTCTGCAAAAGCAGAATTAGCATTGCAATTCAACACTAAAATAAAAGCTGAAAATTCTGGAAAAACTCAGCAGGCCGGTGACCTTTCATCAGAAGAATTGTTGAACAGAAAGGTTACCCTGTTTTTCTTTCCTCAGATGCTGCCTGACTTGCTGCACATTTCAGCTCTTATTTCAAATTTCTAACATTTGCATGTTTTTCCTTTACAAATTGAAAACTGGCTTTATTATCCTCTGGCAAAGAATAAATTAGACAGTGCTACAAATATTCAGCAGAAAAGGCAGCATTCATGGAGAGGTAGACTTGGATTCTAATGGTTTTGTGATCCAGCGCTCCTTTGGGAGCCAAAAATGAGACAAACTTGGTGTCCGCAATGGTTTTATTAAGCGTTACAAGAGCAAGGAAGGAGGCAGAAGAAACACTGGGGGAGACGAAGGAAAGAGAAACTAAAAAGTAGCCATGGTCTTCTCATACTCGACTAGAGGTAACAGTCAACCAGCCCTGAGGAAGGGTCTCGGTCTGAAACATAGTATGTTTATTCATTTCCATAGATGCTGCCTGACTTGCTCAGTTCCTCCAGCATTTTGTGTGTTGCTCTGGATTACCAGCATTTTTAGACTTTCTTGGGTTTATAACCAATTCAAATAATATGACCCAAAGAGTAATGTGATACCTGCCACCGAAACCAAGTTTCCATAAAATTACAGAGGCATCTGTAACCACTGGAAAACTCACTGAACGATTATATGTATGTAGGTTTTTATATAAAAATACAAACAAGCATAAGAAAGTTAAACTGGAAAAGTAACAATTCTACAGCAGAAACAGTCAACGTTGCAGCTTAATGACCATTTTTTCAAAACAGTTTCCTGCATAACTCTTTAATTTCCAGCCATCTCTCTTGCAAAACATCTGTCAGTCTGTATTTCTCCAAGGAATTTGTCTGACCTGTTGGATGCTCCCATCAATTTCTGATTTTATCTATCATGTTGTATCTTCTGCAAAGAGTGCGCCAGGGTTGCCACTCTGTTTTCAAATATGTTGAAATAAATTATTATTTTAGGCAATAATAGTGCAGAGATCAAATGCTCAGTGACAAATGAGAGCTACTCTAGATCCTGATGTTCAAAATGTAGCCATTAAAACAATGAACAGTGAATTAAAGTGCAAATATTTAATAACGACTCACTCTCCTTTCTGATCAGATTCCTCCTTCTCCAGCCCGTTATCTTTCCCAACCACCTGATTTCACCTATCACCTTCTAAATAGTCCTCCTTCCCCTCCCCCTGCCTTTTATTCTGGCATTGTCCCCCTTCCTTCCCAGTCCTGAAGAAGGGTCTCAGCCCAAAACGTTGACTGTTTATTCATTTCCATAGATGCTGTCTGACCTGCTGAGTCCCTCCAGCATTTTGTGTGTGTTGCTCTGGATCTCCAACATCTCTTCTGTTTAATATTTAATAATTTTAATTGCTATTTTTTAATTAAGAATTGTTAATCCAAGAACAATGGTGCCAATTAATCTTCCCTATTTAGAAATGTAAGTGAGTTCAAAGTAACAATTCTGTACATAGAACATTTCCTCATAAGTACAGGCCCTTTGGCCACGATCTTGTGCCGAACAAATTAAGTTAGTAATTAAATGCCAAATTAAACTAGTTGCCTCTGCTGCACAAGTCCACATCTCTCCATTCTCCGCACATTCGCCTGCTACTTAAGAGCCTCCTAAACGCTTCTATTGGATTTCCTTTCATGACCACACCTGGCAGTACATTCCAGCCACGCACCACTCTGTGCTTTAAAAAAAACTTGCCCCACACACCTCCATAAGACCTTAAGTTAACAAATCATGTCACAGATCATTTGTCAATTTTGATGAAGTGGTTCAGTCTTGAAAAGCTGTTTTGCTTTCCATAAGTCCATAAGACATAGGAGCAGAGTTCCGCCATTTTACCCACAAGTCTGCTCCGCCATTTCATCATGGCTGATCCAATTTTCCTCTCAGCCCCAATCTCCTGCCTTCCCCATGCCCCCCCACATCCCTTCATACCCTGACCAATCATGAATATATCAATCTCTGCCTTAAATATGTGTAAGGACTTGGCTTCCACAGCTACCCGTGGCAAAGACTTCCACAGATTTACCACTCTCTGGCTAAAGAAATTCCTCCTCATCTCTGCTCTAAAAGGAAGCGCCTCTATATTGAGGCTGTGCCCTCTGGTCTTAGAGTCTCCCACCACAGGAAACATTCTCTCCACATCCACTCTATCAAAGCCTTTCACCATTTGATAGGTTTCAATGAGGTCACCCCTCATTCTTCTGAATTCTACTGAGTACAGGCCCTAGGCCATCAAACGCTCTTCATATGACAGCCCATTCAATCCTGAAAACATTTTCATCAACCTTCTTTGAACACTCCCCAGTTTCAGCACAGCCTTTCTAAGGTAAAGGACCCAAAACTCCTCACAATACTCCAAGTGAGGCCTCACCAGTACTTAAGTCTCAACACTACATCCCTGCTTTTATATTTGTATGTACACAGCTTACACCCTGAGTTCATCAGTGACAACCAGGAAAGACTGAGCGACAACCGTGAAAAGAGTGGTGGCGACTGGAGAGTCAGTGACAGCCCGGAGAGACGGCAACCAGGGCAGAACGGGCTGGCAACCCAATCAGTGTCCTCTGAGAGGAGGACCCCCACAAAAGCTACAATGAATCTAAGGGAAAGATACCCCCAGGGGTGCCCGAGAGGTGGGGGGAGGATGAGCACCCCAGTCGGATGGACACAATGACATCAGACCCAGGTGATGAACAAACGACGATGAGGAAGCAGTCTGCATGTAGCAAAATCTGCAAGAACGATCGTGGCTTGAAGATCCACCAAGCGAGGATGAAGTGTTTGGTGGGAGCAAGAGCAGCACAACGCATAGGTGTCCAACCTGGTGAGACGAAGGAGGGGCCAGGCCCGGAGTCACCCCATAGTGCCCAGAACCTCCAAGTGTTGCAAGCTAATCCCTCTAACATGAAGTCTAACAGGAGGCGGATCAAATGGCCTGCAGCTAACATGACTTCACTGTGGAAGCAGTTTGATGAAGATGTTCACCGATGCGGCAGAGAGGGCCTCAAGATGGCTGTGGCTCAAAAGAGGGGAGCCATGGAGTCATAAGTAGCTAGCCATCTGGACACAAGCTGGGGTCTGATCAGCCCCGGCTGGGTCACCTGGAGGAGGGTGTATGATGTTGAAAGACCCGAAACACCTGATGATTCCAGGAACATCACTGAAGATGTGTCCAGAAGCATCAATAGATGTCTGTACACAACATATTCTAGTCCTGTTGAAGTGAATGCTAACATTGCACTTGCCTTCCTCACCACAGACTCAACCTGCAAATTAACCTTTAGGGCATCCTGCACAAGGACTCCCAAGTCCCTTTGCACCTCAGTTTTTTGTATGTTCTCTCCATCTAGAAAATAGTTAACTGCTTCATTTCTTCTACCAAAGTGCATGACCATACACTACCCGACACTGTATTCCATCTGCTATTTCTTTGCCCATTCTCCTAACCTATCCAAATCCCTCTGTAACCTCTCTACTTCCTCAAAACTACCAGCCCCTCCACCTATCTTTGTATCGTCTGCAAAATTTGCAACAAAGCCATCAATTCCATCATCCAAATCAGTGACATATAATGTAAGGAGAATCGGTCCCAACACAGTACCCTGTGGAACACCACTAGTCACCAGCAGCCAGTCAGAAAAGGCTCCCATTATTCCCACTCTTTGCCTCCTGCCAATCAGCCACTGCTTTATCCATGCTGGAATCTTTCGTGTAATACCATGGGCTCATAGCTTGTTAAGCTGCTTCAAGTGTGGGACATTGTCAAAGGCCACCTGAAAATCCAAGTACAAGACCAACCGATTCTCCTTTGCTTATCCTGCTTTTTATTTCTTCAAAGAATTCCAGCAGAGTTGTCAGGCAAGATTCTCCTTTGAGGAAACCATGATGACTATGGCCTATTTTATCATGTGCCTCCAAACACACTGAGAAACTCATCCTTCCCAACATCTTCAACCGAGATCAGACTAACAAGCCTATAGTTTCCTTTGAAAACAACAGGAATTCTGCAGATGCTGGAAATTCAAGCAATACACATCAAAGTTGCTGGTGAACGCAGCAGGCCAGGCAGCATCTCTAGGAAGAGGTACAGTCGACGTTTCAGGCTGAAACCCTTCGTCAGGACTAACTGAAGGAAGAGTGAGTAAGGGATTTGAAAGTTGGAGGGGGAGATCCAAAATGATAGGAGAAGACAGGAGGGGGAGGGATGGAGCCAAGAGCTGGACAGGTGATTGGCAAAAGGGATACGAGAGGATCATGGGACAGAAAGCCTAGGAAGAAAGACAAGCGGGGGGGGGGGGGAACCCAGAGGATGGGCAAGGGGTATAGTCAGAGGGACAGAGGGAGAAAAAGGAGAGTGAGAGAAAGAATGTGTGTATAAAAATAAATAATGGATGGGGATCCTCTCATATCCCCTTTGCCAATCACCTGTCCAGCTCTTGGCTCCATCCCTCCCCCTCCTGTCTTCTCCTATCATTTTGGATCTCCCCCTCCCCTTCCCACTTTCAAATCTCTTACTAACTCTTCTTTCAGTTAGTCCTGACGAAGGGTCTCGGCCTGAAACGTCGACTGTACCTCTTCCTAGAGATGCTGCCTGGCCTGCTGCATTCACCAGCAACTTTGATGTGTGTTGCTATAGTTTCCTTTCTTCTGCTTCTCTCCCTTTTTGAAGAGTGGAGTGACACTTGCAATTTTCTAGTCTTCTAGAACCATTCCAGGATCTGTTGATTCTTGCAAGATCATTACTAATGCCTCCACATTCTCTTCAGCCACCTCTTTCAGAACTCTGGGGTGTACACCATCTGGTCCAGATGACTAATCTACCTTCAGACCTTTCAGTTTCCCAAGAACCTTCTCTCTAGTTATGGTAACTTCACACATTTCATAGCCCCTGACACCTGGAACTTCCAACATACTATTAGTGTCTTCCATAGTGAAGACTGATGCAACATACTTATTCAGTTCATCCGCCATTTTGTTGTCCCACATTACTAACTCTCCAGCATCATTTTCCAGTGATCCAATATCTACTCTCACCTCTCTTTTACTTTTTACGTCCCTGAAGAAACTTTTAGTATGCTCTTTAATATTATTGGCTAGCTTACTTTTGTATTCCATCTTTACCTTTTCAATAACTTTTTTAGTTGCCTTTTGTTGGTTTTTAAAAGCTTCCCAATCCTCTAATTTCCCATAATTTTGCTCTATTAAATGCCCTGTGGCTTTAAGGTTGGCTTTCACTTCTCTTATTAGCCTCAGTTTTGTCATCTTTCCTTTAGAAAACTGCTTCCTCTTTGGAAGAGGAAGAGCCATTGCTGCTCTGCCATCATCTTTGCCAGTGTTCTTTTCCAATCAATTCTGGCCATGTGCAACATACTAGTGAGGCCAGAACTAGGAAGATTATACAGTTTACTACAGTGCTAAGGAGTTGGTGTAGGAGGGAGGTCATAAGATTTTTGGATCATTGGGCTTTCTTCCAGGGAAGATAGGAATTGTACAAGAGGGATGGTTTACACCTGAACTGGAGGGGGACTAATAACCTAGCAGGAAGGTTTGTTAATGCTGCATGGAGGGATTTAAACTAGAGTTGCAGGGGGGTGGGAACCAGAATGCCAGAACAGTTAGTGGAATGGTTGTGGAGGCAGATGTTGGTAAGACCTCAGACAGCACAAGGAATCAAAAGGTTGAGCAAGGTGTGACAAAATCGAAAAGGGTGAATGCAGGACTGAAGGGTGTTGTATCTGAATGCACACAGTATACAGAATAAGGTAGATGAACTTGCAGCACAGTTGCAGATTGGCAGATATGATGTTGTAGACATCACTGAATCATGGCTGAAAGATTATAGCAGGGAGCTTTCTCTGAAGCCTCAAAGAGCTAAAGCCTTAAGGTCACCACTCTGACCATGTCCACTCAGACAATGGCTACTGCATTTGGCCCTGTCTTCCACTAATTTGCTTTTGCTAATCAATTCCAAATGCCAATTGGTCACTGGTCAAAGCTCTACTACACTGCCATAAACTACTCCTGGCTTTTATCCTCAGGCAGTGGACCTGTTTTCAGTCCCTCCTCTCCAAACTTCGAATATCCGGATTGGCCGCTGGTCAAAACTCTTATAATGGTGAGACCAGAATTGAGTGCCAGATGCAGCCTACCCCAGACTTTTATGAAGCTTCAACATAACTTCCTGACTCGTGAATTCAATTTCTTTACCACCCTATCAACTTGCATAGGTACTTTCCGGGAACTATGGACTTGGCCCCCAAGACATCTCTGTACATCAACACTGGAATTAAAGGGGTTGGAGATTTGCTGGACTGGTAACATGAAAACCTGCCCCAAACCTGAACATTTATCAGAATAACCACTCCAGTGAACCCTACACAATCATCGCAGGTTGGGCTGTGCTCACCAACTTCTGGTACTGTCAATAAGCTTCAATTATCTGACAGATCTCAAATACTCACAAAGCACTTGCTTTGAACAAGAGGCCACTGTGTGTATTTTCATTGATCTATACTTAATAATCTAAATACTGCAAGCTGGTGATATTTAGCTTCCATACTGTGGTAAAAGATGGTTTCAGTCCGAGACTGTTACATTTGAGATATCTGAAATGAAACTGTTGTTGACCTTTCCTTGATTTGGAAATAAATCTCTTTGAGACAGCTGTCAATCATATCGGCAGGAATTAAACAAAGACTGGGAGTGAAAGGCCTGCATTTATGTAGCACCTCCCAAATCAGAGAGATGAAAACACAAGAGATCATTGGAAAACAGAGCCACCAATATAATCAAGGGTGGGTACAGTCCCGTTGTCTGACAGGCCTATAAACATCCTCCTGAAGGGCTGACTCTGACCAATCTGTCACAGAGAGATCAGGTCATAAAGAGAGCTTTTGAAACATTGGCCAAAAATCAGGAGTATTGAGAATAGGAGATGGGATGTTATGACAAAGTTGTATGAGGCCAAGTTTGTAGTATTGTATGCAGGTCCAGTCACCCACAGTACCTACAGGCAAGATATCAACAAGATTGAAAGAGTACAGAGAAAATTTACAAGGATGTTACCAGGACTTGAGGACCAGAGTTATAAGGAAAGGGTGAATAGGTTCGGACTTTTTATTCCTTAGAGCGTAAGAGAATGAAGGGAGATTTTACAGAAGAGTACAAAATTATGAAGATTATAGATGGGTAAATGCAAGCAGGCTTTTTCCACTGAAGTTTTGGTGAGACCAAAACTAGAGGTAATATTTTAAGAGCGAAAGGTGAAATATTGATGTTGAGGGAGGATTTCTTTACTCAGAGTGTACTGACAGTGTGGAACGAGCTGCCAGCAGAAGTGTAGATGCATGTTTGATTGCAACGTCTAAGAGAAGTTTGTATAGGTACATGGGTGGAGGGGTATGGTGATCTGTGGTCAAGGTGTGGATCAACGTGACTAGGCAGAGTAACAGTTCAGCACAGACTAGATGGGCCAAAGGGCCTGTTTCTGTGCTGTAGTGCTCTATAACTCTTTCCCAGAGAACTTGAATGCTGAATGCGAAGTTGACACAGGCCGTCCCTGGGTTACAACATCCAATTAACAGACACATAGATATGAACAAGCTCCCATAATACCCATCAATTCCAGAGTCTGACAAGCAGACACATATCTGTTCCTACAAATGGCATAACTCATTTTTTTTGTCTCTCTCTTTACTTTTAGTGATTGCTCATTCTTATTAATTTTGTATGTTTTTGATGCCATTCATTGCAATACTGTCAAGGTATGGTTACCTTATAGAGTGAGTTTTATGAATTTGCTGATTACAGACTAAATCAACTCATGCATGTTCGTAAAAACTAAACCAATTTGTTACCCAGAAACTGTATTTTTTCTGCTGGAGATCCTAGAAAACACACTGGAATATTTGCAGTTGTAAATGGTAACCCCTAGCTTGTTCACTGGTCAAATGTGTGCTCCCTGGCTGGAACACACAGGGTAGCCTTTGTGAGCAATGTAAGCAGTCATATCCTCAAAGTTAAGACCACAAGATATAGGAGCAGAAGTAGGTCATTCGGCCAGTCAAGTCTGCTCTGCCATTCAATCGTGGATTGATCCAATTCTTCCAGTCATCCCCACTCCCCTGCCTTCTCCCCATACTCTTTGATGCCCTGGCTAATCAAGCACCTATCTATCTCTGCCTTAAATACACCCAATGACTTGGCCTCCGCAACCACTCGTGGCAACAAATTCCACAGATTTACCACCCTCTGACTAAAGTGATTTCTCCGCATCTCAGTTCTAAATGGACGTCCTTCAATCCTGAAGTCGTACCCTCTTGCCCTAGATTCCCCTACCATGGGAAATAACTAATCTGTTCAGGCCTTTTAACATTCAGAATGATTCTATGAGATCCCCCCTCATTCTCCTAAACTCCAGGGAAATACAGCCCAAGAGCTGCAAGATGTTCCTCACATGGGAACCCTTTCATTCCTGGAATCATTCTCGTGAATCTTCTCTGAACCCTCTCCAATGTCGGTATATCCTTTCTAAAGTAAGGAGCCCAAAAATGCACACAATACTCCAAGTGTGGTCTCACAAGTGCCTTATATACAGCCTCAACATCACATCCCTGCTCTTACATTCTATACCTCTAGAAATGAATGCCAACATTGCATTCGCCTTCTTCACAACCAACTCAACCTGGAGGTTAACCGTTAGGGTATTTTGCACAAGGACTCCCAAGTCCCTTTGCATCTCTGCTTTTTGAATTCTCTTCCATCTAAATAATAGTCTGCCCGTTTATTTCTTCCACCAACATGCATGACTGTACACTTTCCAACATTGCATTTCATTTGCCATTTCTTTGCTCATCCCCCTAAACTATCTAAGTCTCTCTGCAGACTCTGTTTCCTCAACACTGCCCACTTCTCCACCTATCTTTGTATCATCAGCAAATTTAGCCACAAATCCATTAACACCATAGTCAAAATCATAGACGTACATCATAAAAAGCAGCAGTCTCAACACCGACCCCTGTGGAACTCCACTGGTAAAAGGTAGCCAGCCAAAATAGGATTCCTTTATTCCCACTCTGTTTTCTGCCAATTTACCAATGCTCCACCCATGCTAGTAACTTCCCTGTAATTCCATGGGATCTTATCTTGCCAAGCAACCTCATGTGTGGCATCTTGTGAAAGGCCTTCTGAAAAAAGTTAAAAAGTATAAAGTACATAAATGTCACCAAATACTACCCTGAGATTCCTTTTCTTGCAGACATTCACAGGAAAATAAAACAAAACAATATAATTTATGAAAACTATACATAAACAAAGACTGACAAACTACCAATATGCAAAAGACGACAAATTGTTTTAAAAATCCTGAGAACCCAAGTCCTTGAACGTGAGTCTGTAGCTTGCGGAATCAGTTTAGAGTTGAAGTGAGTGAAGTTATCCACACCATTTCAGGAGCCTGATGGTTGTAGGGTGTGACGAGAATACACATAGATTAAGATGTTAGCTGTCCTGTGCTGGCACCAGTGGGATCAGCAGTTGGTCTGCCACCTGTCTTCAGGAGAAAGAGAGAAAAGGAAAACAATGGAGCAGCATTTGGAGATGTTAATGAAGGAACGGGAGAGTTTAACGGAAGGAGAGCTGTTAAGATCGGCTCCCCCTTTGAACCCTGAACTGTTTGAAGTGATGGACAGGCGATACCCCAGCAGGGGGATAAAAAGGGACAGGTTCGCTAAGGCAAGTCACACACACGACACCCCGAGGTAGCGAGACCCTGGAAGCGGTGCGTCTCCCATAAGTCGGTGGGAAGTTTTGGAGGGCTGGTCGCGGGACCAAGCCATAGATGCACAGGGTGGAAAGGTACGATCAGCGGGAACCTGGTGTGTGTCCGCCCTTGCCTGGGTGCCAGGTTCACCGCAGAGAAACGATGGTATCTGGAAATGGAGGGGTCACGGTCGGTGACCTTAGAAGACATCACAAAGGGCTGGCCCGAAAGCTGACTGCGAAGAATATCGAAGGTCTGTGTGGAAGCCGTTTGAATATTCATTCGTTTTTGCTCTCTCTCTCCTTCCCCCCACTGTCCATCTCCCACGGCAGTGATTACGGTGAACTGAACTGAACTCAATTGAACTGAACCTTGCGTCACTTTGAAACCGGTCATTTACCCCTAGACGACGATAGAGCTTGATTGATCCTGTTATCCTAATTCTGTGTACATGTGTGTTTATCATTGCTGAACTGTTGCATTTATTATCCTTTTGATTAGAGTACTGTGTTGCTTGTTTCTTTAATAAAACTTTCTTAGTTCTAGTAATCCAGACTCCAACTGAGTGATCCATTTCTGCTGGTTTGGTAACCCAGTTACGGGGTACGTAACAAGGGTAATAACTGTTCCTGAACCTGGTGGTGTGGGACCCAAGGCTCTTACACCTCCTGCCTGATGGAAGGAGCGAGAAGGGACTTCGGAAACTTACTGTTTTTCATTTCAGACAGCGACCCAAGCCAACGCTGATGAAATATCTACGCCACACACAGACAAAGCGGCCTTCATCTGTTCCCGCTTCTCTAACAGTAATATTCTCCTGTAGCCCAAAGCCTGAGATCATGCAGGTAATCTCAAGTATTCCACTTGGAATTTGCATGGACTCTGTGACTTCACCCTGGCTCAGCAGTGAGGGTACAGTGCAACCAAAGGCCTGTTCCACCAGCAGATGAGCAGGACACAGACACCTACTGCACGGGTGTTGGATTAAGGGCTGAGATAATTTACTACTTCATACATTCATGCCCCACAATACCACTTCTCAGGGATGGCAGCAGCCTTGCTGGAGGAGACAGCCAAACCAGGCTGCTATTTCTCAAGGGGGCTGACCAGTGAACAACTTACTCCCAAGCTTCTGAAGGGTGAAGGTCACCGACAAAACCAGTGATGATGGTTTGTCCTTGACATCAGACATCATCTTGTCCTTCCAGCCACCATTTGATATCAATTTTGTTCGAGCTCCTTGAATTACACTTGCCAAATGGCAGCTGGGTATGTGGGGATATCCAGACCCACTTTTCTTAGGCTCTGGCCTAGGTCAAGGTGGTTTTAGTGGGAATCCAGACCTCAGTGCATTCCTACAGAGGGTCAGTGGCCAGGTTACTGGGGAGCAGCTGTCCTTAAGGTGCTGTTCACTCCCTGATGATCAGGTGAAGGCCTACAGATGGATTTGCTGAATTGAACAACCACCTTCTTTTTCGCGATAAATAAAACAGATCCTTTTTGTCAAAGCAAGAGCTGGAATTCCTTGGTCAAAAAGTGGTACAGCTCAGAAACAAGCCACTCACCAAACCAATCCCACGCTGACCAATTTACACCAATCCTACAACATTCCCATGTTATCCTCCCCACAGTCCCCTCAACTCCCTCCGAATTCTCCCACTCCCCTACACGCGAGGGGCCAATTAACACAAATCTGGGAGGTGGGAGTGAACTGGAGCACCCAGAGGAGCCCTCCACAGAGACAGGGAGAACGTGCAAACTCCGCACACAGACAGCATCGGAGGTCAGAATTGAACTCAAGCCTCCAGAGCTGGGAGGCAGCCGCACCACCTGCCGCGTCAACGTGCTGCCCCCACGTCAGATATACAAGAGCTATTCTGATCCCTCGAGCACTCGGTGAAGTAGCGCAAAGGTGCCACTTTAGACATGTTCAGTGACAAGACCTTAGTGCGCATGCGCCGGTCGTGCACGCAGCCTGGTATAGCCGTTCTGATCTATTCTTACTTTCTTCTTTTTACTTCTTAATTTACGTTACTTTTTGTTTTTTTTTCTCTCACTGTAACACGTCGAAGCTGCACCTTCTCTAACATGCTGGTAGACAGAGTTTTATTTGGGTTTTCTCTAGCGCTGGAAATGGTTACATCCCAGCACGCCAGACAGAAGCAAGGTCTCATTGTGTATTTCATGTACCAGCAAAGACCGGCTGGCTTAGCGAACAGAGCGGTGGACACTCCTGCTGAAATCCGGAGGAAAACACACAGAGGGGGATCACAAAGCCGAGGAAAGAGGACCGGGTCGAGAAAACAGAGACTTTTGGAGAAGAGGAGTTCGGTGGGTAATACCATTCCGGCTGACCGGAAGTACACTAAGAGCGGTAAGCGTAAAGGAGTTCGGTGGGGGTAAATTACGATCAAGAAACATGTTTGCAGACTGGATATTGAACCTTTTACTGTTGGACTTCAGCCACATTCCACCGTGATACAACACTTGGCGGCACGGGAGCTCGTTCCTGCCTATGGCCATCGAACGTGCAGCTCCTCCCGTGGAGGGTCAGACACCCTGAGTCAATAGAGTGCTCCTGGACTTACTTTCCATCTGGCATAGTTTGCATTTTGGTGTTTGATTGTTGGGGGTTTTTGTATTGCTATATTTACACTCTATTCTTGGTTGGTGCGGCTGTAACGAAACCAAATTTCCCTCGGGATTAATAAAGTATATCTATCTATCTATCCGTCCTCCAAGTCTCAGAATCTGTCATTTTCAGGTTAGTCCTGCAAAAGACAATAATGCGGCAAATCCAGTGAACAAGGCACAGTCCTTCCGCATGCGTCTCATACCTCCAGCATTTACTGTTGAGGATGACCTTCACCTTGGCGGGCGACACAGTCGCGTAGTGATCAGCGTAACGCTTTACAGCACGCCAGCGGTAAGATCAGAATTCAATTCCCACTGCTGCCTGTAAGGAGTTTGCACATTCTCCCTCCGTCATCTCAGACTTGTTGGTCGTTGACGCAAACGGTTTCGATGTTTCGCTATACGTGTGACGAATGAAGCTAATCTAACCTTTGTTCAGGCTGCCTCGAACTGCATGGAATCAGGCCAAGCAAATGCCAAGCCTCACAGCGAGCTCAGATAGCACAGGTTCTTGCTACAACAGAGTTCCATCCTTGACAACTGCTCGTTATCTGAACAGTTCAGAAGTCGGAAATGCAGTCACCCGCCAATACACTTAAATAAAAACAAAGGCAAACCAAGCACAACATACAGTTAAACCAGAGTGTTAAACTCAACCATTCAGATTTTACTGCAAGGTACAATGATATTGCCAAGAACTGAATCCCCACACAGTGGAGGATGCCTGCAGCCCCATGGAAGCCAGCAAATCCATCCTGCTCATCTCTCAATCACTTGTCCACTGTCCACAAACCAACCGTTTGTAAGCTGGGGAGGACCTGAAGCTGTCTCCAATGTTGCAATGGACAACTTCCTGTTCAGGTGGATCTTGTCCCATCATGTGCCCCTTGTGGAAAGTCTTGCAGGAAAAACACGGTGACGGGTTGTCAGGACCTATGGTGCTTGATTTCTTTCACCTTCCAAACCCAAGTGCACGTGTTGCACTGAGGACCTGCTGGTTATTGGTAGGGCACCTGTCCACATCTCTGTTGTTGGTGCATGTGAACACCTTCATCCATCACTTTGCAGCTTGTGATGGGGAGTGGAACAGCCATAAAGCAGCTTTACACCACCAACTCTCACCCTATCCCTGCCTGTAACCTAGCAACTGAGCAGATCGGTGCACACCCTCCTGCTCAAGGACAGCCTCATCCACTTACAAACCTACCTTTTTTTTCCTCTCAACCGGCTGGGCAATGAATCAGATTTATTATCATAGACTTACAGGAGATGAAATTTGTTGTTTCGTGGTAGTGCACAAACAAGCTGAGATATGATCCAGGGTCAGAGCTTTCAACTATGGTCCTCAAGCAGGCATCAGAAAGATTAAGTAACCAACTGACACTGACTAGCAAATGAAAGTGGGCACCCAACGTGCTTGTCAATCCCCTTGACAGAGAGTTAAGGTGACAAAGGAGAGGATAACACCATGTATCCTGGTCCTCTTCTCTAAAGCAGCTGACCGTGGGAGGGCAGCCATCTCACCCACACAGAGTGGAGTCAACCTTCCATCACAGCTCCACGACCATCTGGTCACGCTCAATCCACTTGCATCGGTGGACTCCAGCCACCCACTAAGCATGATTGTGCGGCTAATTCCCCGCGAGCTCCAAAGGAAAGAATGATCCTATTAACCGGTGCTCAGAAACGCAAATCCTGCCCAGCAAAGGCATTCCCCACTTTTAGTTTCTTCGTACCTGCAATGAAATGTTCCCTTAGCACTGAAAGATTTAATAATTAGAAAGCTTTAATCAAGTTTCAAAAGCACTTCAATTAGAACTGAATGCAATTCAGCTAATCACTGCAGATCCTCCCGTCTTCCATTGTGTCTGTGATTTGGCTCACAGATCTTAATGTAGTTTATTTTTTTTAAGACATGTAAACATTCACCGGCAAAGTACTCAAATTTATGTTTTACTCAGCTTGGGAATGCTTTAAGAAAACTCTGCATGATCATTGGGTGAAGGGTCCTGGTACTTTGGAATCATCATGGCTGGTTCTGAAATCACTTGAATAACTGACCCTGAGCACTGAAAAACATTCTGGCGTGGCATGGAGAAATGATAATATCTATAAAGAAGTTCTCAAAGGACCGGGAGAAACTTGTGCGACAGTAGGACTTCACAATCACAGTGAGAGTGCAGTAGCAAGGATCTTGGTTGGCCCCTGACCCTTCCAGTCCAAACCCCCACTCGACCCATCTCCCTAGAGTGCCGGCCTATTTCACATTCCTTTTGGATCCTCAGTTAATATTGAAGGAGTTGGGAGCCGTGTAGCACCACACTCATTTCTCCTACTCTTGGGAGGTCAATGACCTGAATTGGTATGGCTAGGGTTGTGAAACTCTCTGTGGAATGAGGCAGGAAGAATTTTCCCACTCAGTACCCTCCTGATGGAAACATTCACTGAAAGTGGGTCCCAGTCACTGACCCCCATAAATGTGGTTCCAACCTTCACCAGGCAAAAAAAAAATTACAGGCAATAATGCAAAACCCACTCCACATAGGTGCTCCAGTTGTTACCTCGTGTTATTCAGATTACTCCATACTCTCATTGTAGGTCAAAGGTCAAATGCCGAAAAGACAAAGTTAAACTTATTTTGCGTTGCTTTAATATTTTAATCAGATTGTGTTTTACTCTTCAAAGATGCTTAAAAACTTTAACAGCTTTTACAGAGCTATCAGTACGTTTTGAGGACAGAACCTCCTGGCAGTCTGGGAGGCTCTGGGCCAGTGAGATCCATCCTGTACATGTGAAAAGCACAAGTCTGGACACAGCAGGGGCTGTGAGTGGCAAGATCAGACACAGTGTACTGCAGGGTTTGCCACATTCTTTCTGGAGCAGGCACATCTGCAATGAGCACTGCCACAAGTAAGCAGCATCCATCAACAAGGACCCCACTACCCACACTGTTAGGGAGTATTCTGGAGCTATGTGAACATAGCAGATATTAATTCAAACAAGAACCCCTAGGTTTCTGTTCTTATTGTAAATGTGAATAAGTTCAGGAAACTTGCAATTAGCCTCCAGTTTTTTTCGTAAATTGTAAGCAGTAAATTGATATTAAAAGCATAGGCTGCTCCACAGACTGAGGGATTGCATTCGTTAAGGCAATGCGAGTTGTATTAATTGGATTGCATCAATCCAGGCAACATTGGATATGTTATTTGCACCGTTGCAAGTTCAGTGCAAGCTGGCAGAACAGGCTGACATTGTTACTTAGCATAGCAAACATGGTCACAGGTATAGGCAATCAATAGATTTTATGGACTCACAGCCCTGACATTAATTTTGGATGTCCGGCTCTCGGTCATCAAAAAGTTTTAGGATACTTGTGTTCATTAGTTTTTCCCCCCAGAGGCATTTGGACTTTCAGAGGTGTCTTATCAATTACAATCTGCTTCCACTATGTATTTCAAAGAAACCATTTGTCAATCCAAAGTATTTAAGTAAACAATGCCATCATAATTGAAATTGTATTGTATGGAAATTGTAACCTACTGTTACCTTTGGGTTTAGTGAGCCTCTATCAAGAGTGTCTCCACAATGATGGCTGCTTATTTTGCTGAATAAAGACTCCTGCATCACCAGCTTCACTGCTTCTCTGAGGACGTCAATCACAGTCACAACAGAAGTGTGCGCTCTTCCCACTGCTACCTTCGCGCACATCGCCAGGTTCAGAAAACAGTTCTCAACCTCTCAAATATCAGGCTCCTGAACCACTGTGGGTAATTTCACTTACCTCAACACTGAACTAATTCCACAAACTATGGACTCACTTTCAAAGACTCCACAACTTATGTTCTCAGTGTTATTTATCTAGTTATTGAGTTATTTATTATTCTTTGGGTTTTTTTTCATAATTGCACAATTTGTCTTCTTTTGCACATCAGTAGTTTGTCTGTCGTTGATTGTGTGTAGTTTTTCATTCATTCTATTGTATTTCTTTGTTCTACAAGAATGCCTACAAGAAAACAAATCTCTGGGTGACACTGAGGATGCGTACTTTGATAATACATTTCCTTTGAACTTTAGAACATTGAACTTTGAATACATGTTGTCAAATACAAAGAATTACCTTTTACAGATCTTATTCAGGTTTACTCACGATGCTCAACACCAGCAACTCAGTTTGGTCTGCCCCATCTTCGTTCTCGAGGATGGAGAGCCTGGTCCTGGTCTAGCAGTACCCCTCAGTGGCCAGTGATTGCCAGTACTTAAAATGCACCTCCTTCTTTATCTCCCTGTACATTCTGTGAGAAATATACATCGGCCACTCCAGATGTCAGCTTAAACATCTTTCATCTCAGCCGCGTGCTCTGCTTTGGTTGCCCTGTGTCTGAAGAGTAATCTCATCCCTTGTGAATAACTGGGCGGAAGTAAATATTCATAAAAATGGGCCAACTTGTGATTATCCATGGATTAAGCTCCTTCCTCCCAAACGGTTTGAAACACTTTATTGTACAATGCAACGCAGATTAATGACAGTCTTTATTTAAAGAACAGGTCCCTGTATTTAATAAGTACACAGCAACCAACATTTTTAATTACTTTCACTGGTGCACAAAACTATACCAATATAAATTCATCACTACATTGTAAATCCAAGCACTACTTCGAGGGATTGACCATTGCTGGACTGGCACTGCAGAAATGAATTCTACACTCTAGTGCAAAAGCAGCAAATACCCAATTATCTATCTGGAATTACTGCAAGAATTAAGCTGTCAGCTTCAAACTAAATTGCTGAAATTACACTACTTGCATAATGCTTGTTAGCAACACCTTGTTGAGGTTTTAAATTAAGACAGGCAATTCTAATTTATGAATGGGATGGTGTGGGTTGATTTGGTGGGGGGAGGGAGATTAAATCATTATATTCCCCTCAGCTGACAAACTTACCTTCTGAATATATTTGGTGCATTGTTTGAAATATGCAAAATAATTGTTAACATGTCAACCTGACGGCATAAACATCAATTTCTCTAAATTCTGGTAATTCCTTCCCCCCTCTCTTTTTCCAGTCCCTATTCCAGCACCCTTCTTCCCAATTTCTTCTCCTCGCCTGCTCATCACCTTCCTCTGGTGCCCCTCCTCCTTCCCTTCCTCGCCCAGTCCATGTTCTTCTCCTATCCGATTCCTCCTTCTTCAGCCCTCTACCTTTTCCACCAATCACTTCCCAGCTTCTCACTTCATCACCCTTCCCCACCTCACCTGGTTTCACCTATCACTTTGCCAACTTGTGCTCCTTCCCCTCCCCCATCTTTTTATTCTTTCTTTTTCTCCCCCTCCATTCTAGTCCTGATGAAGGGTCTCGGCCAAAACGATGACTGTTGATTCCTCTTCACAGAAGCTGCCTGTTCTGCTGAGTTCCTCCTGCCTTTTGGTTTTTCCTCTGGATTTCTGGCATCTGCAGAATCTCTTGTGTTTAACATGTAAAACACTGTTAAGCAGTAAAATTTGTGTTTTCATTGATGGAAGTATTCATGACACCTTTTCATTTTTCGTTAAGATCAGGAGAGGTAGGACTTGTCAAGCAGGGGTTCATGGACCCCTTGCTTAATGGTGTTGGTCCATGGCATATAAAAGGTTGAGAGCCCCTGCTGCAGAGTCAGTCCGTAGCTGGATAGTTAGGTGTGAGGCAACCCCTTGTACTGCAACCAAACTTGGAGCACACTGAACTATTTGTACTTCAGGGGCTCATTGTCAGTTTTAAATCCACAACGCCAATGGTTAGATGCAAAATGAGAGCTCCTCTTGGTCAAAAAAGTGCCATTTAGTACAAGAAGAACTTTAACTTATAAGATACTAAATGTCCCGACAAAATGTAGCTACAAGTCACTTTTGGGGAGATGGCTACAAATTTGGACAAAGGGGTAAGCTTTAAGGAAATGTTTTTGAAAGACTGAAGCGAGGTGGCAAGGTAGAGATAGTTAGGAAAGGAAGCACAGAGGTCAGGACTTCAGCAAATAAAGAAGCAATTAAATTCATGATGAAAGAGCACAGAGTGAGAGAGAGAATACTTTGGGTGGAGATCAGATTGAAGGAGGAGCGAGAGATAAAACAGTTGTTGGAAAGACTGGAGTGGGGGGGTCTATGGAGGGACTGAAAATGAGCTGCTGCATTTTTAAGAGCCACAGAGATCAGCATTGTATTAACACCATTCTGTTTTGTGGCAGTAGGTTTTCAAGTGACCTCATGTTTACAGAGAATAATCCAAAACAGGTCAGCCAGGACGGGGCTGGAATATAAAATATACCTTTTCCATAACTGCAACTGTCTCTACACACTCGCCCGGGTGACACTTCTCCCATCCAGCCACACTCTAGTCTGTCCCGCGAGAGAGCCAGATTAGTGTCCTGTCACAGATGTCAAATGGAAGCCTTTTGCTGTTCGTTTCCACACTAGAAAGGCTCCGACCCAAGATGTATTTTAAGCAGAATTAGCAACAAGCAGACAGTAAAGGCTTCAAGTGGCAGAGCCACGAGGGGCTGAATGGACTCTGCCTATATTGAATCATGCTTTGACTGCGCACGGCTCTGCTTCCACTGATTTACTGTTCTAATTCACTGCTCGTCATTCAGGGAACAAAAATCAATTGTACCTGTGCCTAACACATTGGCAATCAGAGGTGTGACTTTCTATAATTAACTTAAAAATTAAACTATGAATGAACATGTTTGGAGAACACTGTTGAAAGAGCAAAATGACATTCGTAGTTCCTTTAAATTTTTGCTCGATCATTGCAAGTACTTTATGTTGGAGGACAACGGGGGGCATGATGTCAGCTTCAGACTTTATCCATTCAGTGGGACTGAGTAATTCAGAACCCGTCACTGAGGATGCCCGTAATCCTCTTCGCACTCATGAGTTTTCCCCAAACCATTGTTCACTTTGCAGAATAGAAATGAGTAACAAGGAAAAATAAAACCATGGAAGGTTATTTGTGATGCGACAATCATTTAATTCCAAAAGATTATCCCCTGCTTTTAAAAATATCATTGCCAGGGATTAAAGCTGGGACTTCTCCCGGCAGCCTGGCTTTGTAAGAATGACATGGAGATAATCTCCATCCCATTTCTCAGCCTCTTGACCCACTCCCAGTCAGTTTGAAGATGCGATACAGTTCTGAAAGAGAGGCGACTGCCCATCAGGACATTTGCTTTCTGACAGGAGGGAGCACCAGTAAACCCTGACAGCTGTTCACAAGCGCCTGATAAACATTCGTCTGCACCGCTGGCAAAGGAACACAAACAGCTCACCTGCCTTGCTAAATGCTGCCAAAGACCAGAAAATGACACAAATCCTAAAGGCAGCTTTACCTAGACTTTACAAAGATTGATATGGCTGTCCCAAAACTCACTGAAATATTATATGATTTTGAACATCGTGGTTTTTTTTTGAAATTGTAGTCATTAAAGTGGGCTCTACCGTCATGCAATTCTTACCAGTGCACCTGAAGGGCCAGAATTTCTTCAACTCTTTGGTGGATTGGGAACTGATGTCATAAAATGGCTTGAAGCCCAGAATGGCCCTGACTGCCTGAGGACTGAGCTATGAAGGAAGATTTGATAAAAAAGAATTCAGGTAATATTCTTCCCACAAAAGGTGCAGGCCTATAATCATCACAAGGGTGTATGGGAAGAGTTCATATTTCCAGCAAATAACTTGTGTCCCTATGCACACTTCTGGTGGACTTACAAATAGCTGCAAGGTACATAGGTGTGATTCTGAGCATGCAGTCCCTTATGATTACTTTAACACACTTTCTGCAGTTTATTGCTATGAACTTCATTGTAAAAACAACTATTGAACAGACCGACTCCAGTTCAAACTGTTACTGCTTTCTGACAACTGCTTGAGTCTTCAGCCGCATAATCAGACCTAAATGTCACTGCTATTTATGTAACTTTTCCAAAAAAAAAACATTTTATTTTGAAATTCTTCTAACCTCCTTGTCTCGTCAAAATGACGAACTAGTGTGGAGGTGTAAAGAGGGCAAGGCTAATAGAAATACAACACTAAACAGCCTTAAAAGCACTATATTACTGTAAAAAGCTCCAAATCATCTCCAAAAACCCTAACTCACAGCACAAGTCAAGGTCAACTCTGCTACCTGTTACAACATTTATTATTCATTCATTATTAATAATATTTACTTCCATTAGACACTATCCAAACAATATTTATGGCTTCACTTTTTTTTGCAACTTTTTTCAAGGTTTTCAGAGCACACTGACAAGAGATAGGCAAAGTTATTAGGGGCAGAGTTAGGAAACATTTTCCCAGAGTCGAGTTGTCTAAAATTAGAGGACCCAGATTTGAGATGAGGGCAGGAGGCTTGAAAGGCTTTGGAGGAAGAACTGTTTGACTGAGAATGTGCGTGCAATCTGTGATACACTGCCTAAAGGCGTGGTGGAGGCAGAAACTCTCTCAACGTCCACTGAGGCCTGGAAAGCTATAGAGCAAGTGCTGGTAAAAGGGATTTGTACAGATGGGTGGCAGTTGTCACGGATACGGTGGGCCAAAGGTCTCTGTGACTTGCATTTATATAGGATGGATGGATACAAGTCTTTCTTGACTTCAGACTATTCCAAAGCACTGCACAATTCTATCAAGGTGTGGTCAGGAGGAAGCCAAAAATGACCCAAAAAAAAATTGCCCTGCAATTTGCAATTCTAGTCAACATTAATATGTAAACTTCTTGTACTTTGAATTAAGGATACCTTTTCTTCTCTGTGTGTGGGATTTTACTCGAGTAAAATCCTGATTACAAAGCAAAACCTAATTTTTCACAGAATGTAGGCCATTTAGCCCACTGAGTCTGCAGCAGCTAATATGTGAGTCCTATTCTCCCCCCCCCCCCACCAAAACTTAATTGCCCTAACCTATTTTCTCTGTGATGCCCATCAACTCCGCTCCAATTCTTCGGCTTGGACAGTACAAGCCCTTTGGTCCACTATGTTATGTCAACCTTTTAACCAACTCCAAGACCCGCACCGCCCCACCACCACCACATAGTCCTCCATTTTTGTTTCAAACACATGGCTATCTAAGGTGAATTGAAAGAATTCAATTAACCTGCTAACTGGCATGGCTTTGGGATGTGGGAGGAAACTGGGCCACTCAAGGGACACTCACATAGTCACAGGGAGGACACGCTAGCTCCACTAACACCCAAGCTCTGGATCGAATCTGGATCTCTGGAACAGAGTTAGTTGTACTACTATCTGCATCACTAGACCTCTCTGTAACAGGCTGAAATGAAAGCAAGCCCTTTTGGTGGGAAAAAGTAGAAATTCCAAAGTCCACCATCCATCTATATCTTTCATTCAAATTGCATTCAAAAACTTTTTTGATCCGTAACAACATTTTCTATATACAAAATGCAATTTATGTTCTAACTATAACACATTGAATTCTTTCCTTTTTCACTTCGAGGGTGAAGGAAAGGAGAAGAAAGAAGGAGCCAATGCAGAAATTGCAGATCTCTGGTGGACCAAGGCTTGGTCAGAGGAATCTGCAAACAGGGAGCGCAGGCGAAGAGGAAGGGGGTGAACTCCAGACATTGGGAACCCAAGCTGCATGTTATACGTTGATGGACAGACAATGGTAAGTCAACGGCAGAGGAGCACATTTTCACCCCGGGGTGCTTGCTCGATATAGTCCATGATAAGATCTTCAACACCACGCTACCTTTATGCTTGGAGCTTACTGCTCAAACAGATACGTTTTTACAACTGGTTGAGTGAAATCCTGCGGCAGAAACGCCCACGAAGTTAAACTTTCAAAGCTTATTATCAAAGTTTGCATAGGCCACCATATACCACCTTGAGATTCATTTTTGAGGCTATTCACAATAGAACAAAGAAACACAAAAGAATTAATGAACAATTACACACAAAGTCTGACAAACAACCAATGTGCAAAAGGTAAGCTGTGCAAATACAAAATAATAATAATACTAAGTGAATAGTAAATAATACTGAGAACAGGAGTTGTAGAGTCCTTGAAAGTGAGTCCATAGTTTGTGGAATCAGTTCGGTATTGAGGTGAGTGAAGTTATCTATGCTGGTTCAGGATCCTGCTGATAATTCCTTGTGACAAATGCATCCAGATTTCTTACTCTCTCCTTCCGTTCCTCCACCGCCAGCCCTTTGAAGGTCCCCGATTTTCATCACATCACCACAGCGGCCATGCCTTCAGCTGCCGAGACCCCAAGCTCCTCAATTCCTTCTGTCAGCCTCTCCACTTCTCCAACCTGCCTCTTGAACCAAAGACCTTGTACCCCGCGTATTTCCCCTCACAGAACTTCACGACAGACGTTATTTAATAACACGCACAATGCAGCTCCTTGGGATTGTGCGTGCAATTTTATTTTTCCATCCTGGTACCAATTCACTCAAAATAGATGGCATTCATCACCAGCAAGGCGAGAGTCCCAGATCATTAACTTGACTTCAGCATCGTCTCCAAGGAAAAGCTCTATTCCTGGTGTATACTTCCACCCACATGACTAACTGTAGATCGTGACTCTATGAAGCACAAACAGCCCGGCAGGAAACCATGAGTGCAGCCAAAATCACTCCATGAATAAGGAATAGTACAGAAATTACTATAGAAGTGAGCATAACATCAAACACTGGCAGTCCATAAGCAAAATGCTAGCAATCTGAAAATGACTTTTTACTGTGGAGATATTCTGAAGGTACAGGTACAGTGAGGTATGAGTATAATTAAAAACCTGCTTGCAACAGCTAAATACTAGGCACTTGGGTGCAGATAGCACAGAATATAAACCATACAAAACAGTGGAGAGAGAGAATAAAAAAAAATCATGCAAAACAATGGGAGATATGTGAGCCATAGTACAAGAGGTGGTCCGTGACGCTTGATTGCTGAGAAAGGATGAGGGCACCCCAGTTTGCTTCAAACCTAGACGCTGTAGGGAATGAACTCGTGGTGTGAGATTTCAGGCATCTGTGCGTCTGCCTGACGGCTGCAGCGAGAAGGCGGCATGGCCCAGGTGGTGGGCATCCCTGATGACTGAAGCTGCGTTGTTGAGGCAATGCCTCTCGTAGAAGTTGTGACTGGTGGGGAAGGGTGCGGCCATGATGGACGAGGCTGTGCTCACCACTCTGTGCATTGGAATTGTCGTCACGGGCCACAATGCAACCGGTCATGATACTTTCTACACAGCTTTTGTACAAGCTTGTTAGAGTATTTGGTGGCATGCCAAGTCTCCTTAAGCAGGTAAGGTCGAGGCTCTGGCACACATGAGAACATAAGAAATAGGAGCAGGTTTAAACCCTTATCAGAAAAGTTATTTATGATCTGATTACAAAAATATGTCTAGGTACATCTGATAAAATTAAGTATGAGTGGGAAAGAGAACTTCAACTATCTTTATCTACAGAGAAATGGGGAAAAAATTCTTCAATTAGTCAATGCTTCCTCAATGTGTGCCAGACATGCCTTGATACAATTTAAGGTGGTTCACAGGGCTCATACGTCCAAGGATAAGTTAGCTCATTTTTATTGCCATATAAATCCTGCTTGTGACAGGTATAATTCTGAGGTAGCTTCCTTGACACATATGTTCTGGTCTTGTCCTCTTCTAGAAAAATACTGGAAAGATATTTTTGATATTATTTCAATAGTTCTGCGTATTGATTTACAACCTCATCCTATTACTGCAATTTTTGGACTACCAGTGATAGACTCTAGTCGTTTATCCTCGTCAGCTTGTCGTCTAATTGCATTTGTTACATTAATAGCCAGGAGATCCATTTTATTTAAATGGAAAGATTCTAATCCCCCCATTACATTTCAATGGTTTTCCCAAATGATAGCATGCCTAAACTTGGAAAAAATTAGGAGTGGTACTATGGATCCTTCAGTTCAATTTGAAGAAACTTGGAGGCCATTTATTCAATATTTTCATATGATGTAAGTTGACCCTTTCTGAATCCTTTGTAGTAATTTTTTTGTTCATGTGTAGAGGAGCAGAGCTAACGACAACTAATAATTTTAGCTGATTTAATATGACAGCCCAAGCTTTGTTTGTTTTTTTTTAGTTTAAGGGTTTTCTTTTTCTCTTTATAAAATATCTTTTTCATGGTCAGTTACAATGAGATTGGGAAGCTGAACTACATTTGTTACTTAGAATCTGTGCTTGTACATGTTAATTGTTACTATTGTAATCCCGATCTCTATGTATCATCACTATTATTGTTATGTTTAATTCTGAAACTGAATAAAAAGATGGAAAAATGAAGAAAGAAAGAAATAGGAGCAGGAGTAGGCCATCTGGCCTGTCGAGGCTGCTCCACCATTCAATAAGATCATGGCTGATCTGGCCATGGACTCATCTCCACCTACCTGCCTTTTCCCTATAACCCTTAATTCCTCTTCTACGCAAAAAACACCTTCATGATTGCATCTATCTGTTGGACCCAGGATACTAATCCAAGATGTTAACACCCAGGAATCTCAAACTGCTTACTCTCCCCTTCTCTGACCCACCAATGAGAAGTGACGTGTGGTATCTTAGGAAAATACAAGATGGGATACGTGCACAGCATACGGCATGAGCCAAGCAGACCTTCCCAGTAACAATGATTCATCCTCAGACTATTCAGTCCCGGAACACAGTCAAATACACAAAGTTCTGGAAACCATTCAGCAGGTCAAACAGCATTAGTGGAGAGAGAAACAGGGTTAACATTTCGGGTCAGTGACCTTTGCTTTCAAAAGGATCCACTCGCCATGAGAAAAGGATTGCCTTCTTAAGTGCCAACATTAATTACCAGTGACGAGGAAGGAAAGCATGCTTTACCAGAACTCTCAATTAACCAATTTAATTGGACCCTAGGCGGCTGGTCATTGGTCACTTGAAGCACAGGTTGAAATTAAGGGGAATGAAGATCACCTGAACAGTGGTCTGTAGTGGCTGGCTAGTTCACCTGTTTAGTTATGTTGTCAAGGCACTTGTTGATAATTTCTGAAAAATGGCACAAGCTCAGCTGGCAAGGAAATGACTGCTAGGTTTACACAGCAATGATGAGTTGCGAACAGCACAGATAAACTAACTGTCAGAAGGTGGCTGCTGCAGACATTAATGGCTGTTTTATGGCTTCTCCTGCCTAAGACAAGTCAGGATTTCCAGAATCAGTAATGTTTATGGTTGATAAACAACAGCATAATCCATCAAGTGGCTCCACAGAAGAATGGATAATTGAGAATTCCGCAGTCCCCCACCCCACACACACACACACACACACACACACACACACACACACACAACTTCAAGAAAAAGAATGCAACCAAATGTAAACTGGAATAATACAGCTAAATAAGGAGACTGAACTATACAACAGACCCTACATTAGGTCATTACACCCTTATCGTTCATCTGTAGGGAGATCACAACAATGTAGTCAGACTGCAATATTAGGGTAAAGATTCGGTGCCTAAAGCCGTCTCCAGCACAGCCCATAAATAAAACTGCATTTCTCAATCACAAAGCACATAAATACTGTACAGAATTATTAATTGCAGCACCACAAACACAGTAACACAAGGAGACAGAGTGGTAAAGAATGCATATGTCACATTTGCCTTCACCAGTCAAGGTGCTGCATAAAGTCCTGTTGCAGTTATATATAACTTTGGTTGGACCACACTTGGAGTATCGCACGCAATTCTGGTCACCCTCTTACCAAAATGGACGTGCACGCTTTGGAGAGGGCACAGAAGAGGTTTGCCAGGATGCTGCCTGGATTAGAGGGTATGAACTACAAGGAGAGGTCAGCAAACTTGGGTGATTTTCTCTAAAGTGTCAGAGGCTGGTGGGAGGGAGATCTCATAAAGGTTATAAAGGTTTTCCCATGATGGGGGAGTCTAGTACGAGAGGGCATGACTTAAGGATTGAAGAGCATCCATTCAGAACAGAAATGCGAAGAAATTTTTTTAGTCAGAGGGTGGTGAATCTATGGAATTTGTTGCCACAGGCAGCAGTGGAGGCCAAGTCATTGGGTGTATTTAAGGCAGAGATTGATGGGTATCTGAGTAGTCAGGGCATCAAAGGTTATGGCGAGAAGGCGGGGGAGTGGGACTAAATAGGAGAATGGATCAGCTCATGATAAAATGGCGGAGCAGACTCGATGGGCCGAATGGCCGGCTTCTGCTCCTTTGTCTTATGGTCTCATAAAATTATGAGTGGCATGGTTAGGTTAGGTGGTCAGAATCTTTTTCCCACACTACTCCTTCTTCACGTGCCTTGCCCATTACACACTTGGACGATCATGGCTTTCCACATCGAACGATCCCACGCAGCGTCAATGATATCTCGCACACTTAGGTCTGTTAGTTCTTTCACAGTGTCCATATATTTTCTTCTTTGCCTTCCTCTTCTGCGTTTCCCAGGCATACAGCCTTGTAATGTAAGGCATTCTGTTTCTCCCTTTCTGATAGCATGGCACAGGAATTTAAGTTTCCTCTCATTTAATGTTCTCATTAAAGATCATTTTGTATGGGCACGTTGGAATACTGTCTCATTACTTACCCTATCTCTATATGATATTTTCAGCATTCTTCTAAGAAACCACATATCTGTTGCTTCCAAGGTTCTTTGGAGTTCTGGTGCTATAGTCCATGTTTTGGAAGCAGACAGCAAGATTTCCCACACTAGAGGTGTCAAATGTCACATATCTTTAAGGTGTGAGGGAAAAAGTTTGAAAGAGATTGCACAGAGAGTGGTAGGTGCAAGGAATACACTGGTGGAAGCAGATGTGATGGTGGTGTCTAAGGCTTTTAGACAGGCACAGGAATATGAAAGGAATGGAGGAATAGGAATTCTGTGCAGGCAGGAGGGATTAGTTTAATTTGGCATCAGGAGGGATTAGTTTAATTTTGCTCAGCACAGACATCATGGGCAAAGAGCCTGTTCCTGTGCTGTACAACAATAGTTCAATTCATGGTTTTTCTCCCTTTCTGGACCAGTATATTTCTAATCACCTACATGTTTTCAAAATGAAAATTTCCATCAGACAGAAAGACAAAGGCAATGGAATCTGTCTTTACAGACACTGCTTGGCATCTGTAATCTTTGTACCAAGGGAGAAGGATAGAGAAGAATTTTTCCAGAATATATTCCCAATATTGGTTCTGTTTTTCCCTGTCCTCCCTACAGATTACTGAAGAGAATGGAGTTGGGGATAGAGATTCATTGAAGAGGGGTCACTGGGAGGAAGATTTAATGCAGTCATTGCATTCTGGACTAGATGGTCTCCTCCTCTCCACCAATTCCATGCGTTGGCTAAGCATCGAATTAACTTTAAAATGATCGCAGGTGCCAAGTATTGTTGATAAAGAGAACTTGCAATGGATATCAAGTTCCATCAGTTTTCTTTTGTCCTCTCATCAAACACAAATCTCAACAGCAAGTCAAATCACTCTGCAACAAGGTGCATTGTTTCTGCAATGAAGACAGCATTTCTAACCCTGCATCCAAACAGCATGCATTTCTGCTACCATTCAGCATCACGCTTCATTTTAAAAATAAATCTCCTTCCTGAAGAGGGAGACGACTAAATCCATACAATGTTACAGAGAAACTGACGGCAGCAATTTTTAATGAGATGTACTTATTGCAAAAAGCATTCTGCATTGATTATTAAATATGTGTCCCCAATCCTAACATTAATAGAAATGCAGGCTTACCTGACAGTTGGTCTCATCTTATTCTGTTCAAAATTGCTCAACAAGTTTACACAGAAAGTACTAAATGTTTTTATGTGAATTGTGAGTCCAGATTGATGCCAGAATGGGCATGATGAAATACAGGTAAAAATAGGGAACTGGAGATTGGGAATTGGCACATACTTACTGAAAGGCTGGTGACACAGATTCAGTGGTAAACTGCAGCAGTGATGAAAACTTGGAGGAAGGGAAAAAAACATAATAAAGCTTGGGAGAAAAAGGGAGAGTGCGACAAATGGAATGGCTCTTTTGAAGAGCCAGCTGAGATTCAAGGTGCTGAGTTTTGTACTGTTCCATGACTAACACACTGTCCTACAACTTTAGGAAAAAAATACTGCTCGGAGAGATCTTGCCACGAACTACTGCTGTCCTAATTCTCAGGACTTGTAAATAGCATTTGACAATCCTTGCAACAAATAAAGAAAGAGTGAGTTTGTAAACTTGCTTCCAGGAGAGGCAATTAAGTTACTGGGAATTTTATAGATGAGGGGATGGGAAAAGCCATTAAAATAGTGTTCGATGGCCCCAATGCATGCGCAGATATCAGTTGTAGACAGCAGGATACTCTCTTGCTGTGCCTCCATACAAGTTAAGCTATTGTCTTTGAGAGACGAAAAAGTGAAAATGTGCAAACATTTTTGTTGCAAAAGCAGGCACAGATTTCTAGTGTCATTTTGTCTATAAAGCATGGGCGCATGTCAAACTGTTGCAGTCAGGAGTAAACCTTAAAGTCCATTACATACACAAGTACCTATGATGTGATTGGTTCTAGCTAGAGGTGCAAACTCTGGGTTATACCGCTGGCGAGCATGCACTAAAGTCGATGTCTGGTGAAATCAGGAAAAGAGTATACAGAGGTATTGGAGAGGTTGCTTTAGAGGTGTTGGCTCCAATAACCGCAGCTGTGCAAAAGTCCCCTGCCTTCATTGAAATTCGCACAGTTGCTCTTTCTCTTCCAACATCAAGAAAAATTATTGTATGTAACAGAGACGATCCCTGATCTCACTGCCATGGAACTCTACTCATTGAGCTTCAGTAGAGAATTCCCACTCACACCACCACAGGTCCACACAGCATCCAAAATGCCCACCTCATTCCCAATTTGCCAATCTCGTTCCCTATTTCCCCATCCCACCGAACTGCTCCCAAAAAATGCTCCAGTCACCTCAGCTTTCGACACAGCAACCATTCCCAATCTCCAATTCCCTATTTTCGACTCAGCTTTCGATATCCTGAAGCACTTTACAACCAACGAAGTACTTTTGAAAGAGTAGTGTCCTGCAGTTAAGTATGCATTCAGAATGAAACCACGGCAGTAACACTCAAAGTGAGCTGCACTTTAAAGTGGCTGAAGTGATTACAGCGAAGAGGAAAATTAAAATATCGAGGTAAACGAGGGTGAGCACCAACTGCCTCCCTTCTCATTGCTGGTGGGGTCACCCTGCTGTCAGAGAGGGGAGCCTGTTTCGCCCGTCACTGTGCCTGGAGGATGTTACCAAGGTTCTTCTGCATTTTGGATATGGATATGGTCTAAGGACTTTTTCTCCCCCCAGTCTTACAGTTTTTTTAAATTCTGTGTTTTCGCCCGTTCTTGCTTGGTCGATGTTTTGTGGGTGTTTGGTGTAGGGGGAGGGGTTCCGGGGGGGTTGATGTTCTTGTTACTATTTTTGTTAGTTTCTTTGTGCAGGGAGAGGGGATTTGGAGGCTGATGTTCTTTTAGCAATTTGTGCGGGGGAGGAGAGGGAGGGTCCACGTCCTTGTTGTGTTTTTGTTAATTTTTTTTGTGCGGTGAGAGGGATATGTGGGGACTAATATTCTTGTTGCATTTTGTGTGGGAGGAGGAGCATTTGTGGATTGTCTATTGTGTTGTTCTCTTTTTCTTAGTTTTGTGCCTATCTGGAGAATAAGAATCTCAGAGTTGTATACTTTGATAACAAATGAACCCTTTGAACTTTGAACCTTTGATTTTTTTTTTGTTGTTGGTCCATCATTCTTCACCTTCTTTTATCGAATCTTGTTCCCTTGTTGATCTCAGTCAAATCATCAAATTTATTTTGCATTTCTCAGGAAGATTTTGGCACTTTCCCCATGCAGTTCAACAATCATGCACTATCTTCGGCAGCTGTGATGTTACGCCAATCTGAACAGACAGTTTTATCCATTCAATGAAGAACCATACCTGGACCTGCACTACTGGCAACTCTGACACTGATGTAGCTTGCTACAGGTTAGCAGAGGGATTTGCCTGTTCTGCGGCGGCCAGCAGTCTGACATGCACATGGATGTTTTGTATCAATTACTTCTATCAGTACAATGTTTTAAACATGGCAACCATACTCCCTCAACACTTCCCAGGAGCATTATCAAACAAAGTCTGACAGAAACACCTCAGGGGACAATAAATAGCCAACAGCAAAGTACTACTTATGCTATAAATCAAAAATAGAACATCCACTCAGTGGCCACTTTATTAACTGTATCTGTACACCTGCTTGTTAATGCAAATATCTAATCAGCCAATCATGTTGCAGCATTAAAGCACACAGACATGGCCAAGAGGTTCATTTCTTGCTCAAAGCAAACATCAGAATGGGGAAAAAATGTGATCCAAGTGATTGATGGTGCCAGACGGGGTGGTTTGAGTATCTCAGAAATTGATTTCCTGGGATTTTCATGCACAACTGTCTCTAGAGTTCATAGAAAATGGTGCAAAAAAAAAAAAACAAAACAAAATTCCTGTGAGTGGCAGCTCTGTGGGCAAAACACCTTGATAATAAGCGAGGTTAGAGGAGAATGGCCAGACTGGTTCAAGCTGACTGGAAAGCAACAGTAACTCAAATAACCACGCATTACAACGGTGGTGTGCAGAAGAGCATCTCTGAACTCACAAAACATTGAGCCTTGAAGCACAAGATCACAAACATACAGAAAAATACTCAGTGGCCACTTCATTAGGTACAGGAAGTACCCAATAAAGTGACCGTTAGGTGTAAAAATCAGAAGAAACAGAAATAGGAGTCCAAACATCAAACCATCTAAATTCTACAATTTTAAGAATTACTAACAATATTGTTTCTCTGTAACACTATATTTTGCATTCTAATGTTGGTTTTCGCTTTGTACTTGATATATGATTTGGAATGAACTTTACAGATAACGTGAAAAAAAAGATGTTTAATTCATCCAGTTACATATGACAATAATAATTCAATTACCACTCATCCTCTCTTTTGTGCTCTGTCATCCAATCCTTTCCTGCTCTAATCTAAAATCCCGCCAATCTCTTAATAAAAACAGGAACGCTGGAAACACACTGCTGATCAGGCAGCTTCCGTGGGAGCGGAAACAGAGTTAATGTTTCAGGTCGATGTCTTCAGAGTCGGAGGAAAGCCACACAGCAGACTAAACGTTCAGGGGTCAGACAGTAGGTAGGGGATGAGAGGGAGGCAGAGAGGTTGAAAGAGGGAATTTCAGAGGCTGGGGAGAGGCGTCAGAGATGATAGGATGTGAATTGGAGGGAGTGCGGAAGGTCAGGGCAAAGGGGAGGTGGGATTATCACTCCCTTGCAACTTACACATTTTCCTACTGGAGCCATTGCTTCCCCATTGCCACTGGTGTGTGTGTGTGTGTGTGTGTGTGTGTGTGTGTGTGTGTGTGTGTGAACAGATGCCAGAGAAACACAATACATTCGGGAATAACTCAAGGGGCAGTGGTCTCACTGTGGCATTAAAGGGCTGAAGATTCTGTGCCGGATCCCTCCCAGGGAGCTACTAAGCAAATGCACAGAGGGAGGCAGTGACAGCCACCAACTCAGTTATGGGACTGCTTTCCTGCCAGGGCTCCAGAGCTCTGACACCCACCTCTTTCCCACTGCTGCAGAAAATGGGTTTCTATTGTATGTAATGTTCAGAGATTCCCAGTGCAGGAAAACTGGTCACCCACTGCACACAAACCAACCGCACAGCAGTCAATATGAACTTGAAGCTGAATCCATTTCCTTCTGCAATAGGAGGTGAGTAGGAGCTGTTTCTTGAAAATGTAGGTACCTGCGACAGAACGTGTGTGCACTTGACATTTTTACAGTATACTTCAACCGCCGTATAAATCCGCAGCTCCTGGAAGTCATCATTTTAATGCACGTTCTGACAGATTAAAAACTGCCCAAATACTGGTCTAAAAAAAACTAATGACTTCTTGAACTGCTAGGTCCATTACTGATGAACTGCCTGTCTTAGACGGTTGTTATGGAAACACTTGGGAGTCAGGTGTCCCTGCTGACCTACTTAGAAATTTTGATCCTTTCAAATCAATACTCATCGATGCAGAGAAAGGAAGTCAAGCTGACTCCGTATAAGGAAAAGAGGGCAAAAGATGAAGGGCACTGATGCGTGCTGAGTTAATCGATCTCAGCTGGCAGAGTGGCGAGCAAGCAGGCTGAACATGGGTACCACGGAGGAGATAGGGGAAGCTATTCAAGCAGAGTTCCCCTTCCTGATCACCGGTGACAGGATGAGATCAAGCAGTCGTCATATAGCTTCCTCACAGACACTGTAACCAAATATAACCAACCAACTGAGCGAGGGGCTGGAACCATGAGTTAATGTCCTCAGTAGGAGAGGAGGGAGTTGTAGGCGTCGAAACCACGGGGAAATAAAATGCAGAGGCAAAACTGGAATCAAAAAAAAATACACACACACAAGGATACACTGTCTGGTGATTAAAGACTTGTCATCATATTTTATCATCTGGACATCACAACTGTGCATAAAACTCCTTGTGTGACCTAACCAACTTTAATATAATTTCTTTGATCATCACTTTTAGTCATGCAAGTTAACCCCCTGTTAACCAGTGTTGCTACTTTTAGTCATTTGTGCACCTCCCTAACCTTTTGGTCCTCTAAATGATTTGGACACGTTATCAGAACAGAGTGCACTGCCCTTAGTCTCGCTGATTATTCCCAACTCCTTTCGCACTTCATCGAATCTTCATCGGTGTCAACTACATTCGTCGACGTCCTGCTTCCCACAAAATCCGTAATTGCCCGTCTGATTTCCGAGTCTAATTGTCCATATAAATGCTGGGACTTTATTCAGAGGAGGAGGGGTGATGTCATCGTGGTGTACAAAATCACGAGGGTCACAGAATGGGTGAATGCACTGAGGATTCAGGCCGAAATGTCAACTGTACTTTTTTCCATACATGCTGCCTGGCCTGCTGAGTTCCTCCAGCATCTTGTGTGTGTTCCTCGGTTTCCAAACCTGAGAAAACTGACAATGTTAGACCCAAGAGAATGTGCAAATGCTGGAAATATTGAGCAACGCACAAAATAAAATGCTGGAAAAACTCAGCAGGGTCAGAACACCAACTATTTATTTCCCCCACAGATGCTGCCTGACCAGTGAGTTCCTCCAGTATTCTGTGTGTATGTTAACCTGACTATACTGTTGACTCTCTACTCACTGAGTGACAAGCTGCATGCAATAGTTCAGCTACTCCTCACACCCCCCGCCACCAAGGCTTTCTCTTTGGGGACAAGAGAGAAGACCCAATCCAATCATACCATTATCTTGCATTGGTTTGTGGGTGATATTAATATGCAGCCATAAGAGAGTCAGGACCCTTATCATAATAAAATCCGTGAACGATGGAGAGTGCGGAAAAAGCTGCCGGCAGAAATTGTGGATGCAGGTTTAGTTTCAATACTCAAGAGGAGTTAGGGAAAGTACATCGATGAGAGGTACAAGGAGATCTATGGTTCACATGCGGGTCGATGAGACTTGCAAAATAACAAGCCAGCATGGACTGGATGGGCCAAAGAGCCTGTTTCTGTGCTCTATCACTCTAAATTTGTTCCTGTTCATCTATGTGTAGTCTCATCCTTGACAGCAATCTTAACTTTTCCTACTAGTTATACCCCCAGCCCACTGTCATACCCAACTGGTGAACTCGAACTACATTAACCCAGGGTACACTTAGTTAAGAGATTTCCAACACAGAAATAGACCCTTCGGCCCACTGAGTCTATGCTGACAATCAATCAATCCCATTCTCAGCTCCCCCCAGATTCTCACACTCACTTAGAATAGAGACAAGTTACAGTGGGCGAATAACCTACCAATCTGCACGTGGGAGGTAACCAGAGCATGCTGTCATGAAGGGAACATGCAAAGCTCCATGCAGACAGCACCCAAAGTCAGGAGTGAACCTGGGACTCTGGTGTTGGGAGGGGGCAGCTCCACTAGTTGCACTACTGTGTCTACAACACACTGCGATGCACAACTCAATACACCATCATGTGTCTTGGAAAAAGAACTGAATAATTAACTATGAGCTCTGGATGAAAAATAATATTTTGTAGACTGCTAGATTAATCCATTGGTGAGATACAGACTTCAATTTACTAAAAATGCCACAGGCCATATTCAGGGATAGCACAATACCCAAACTAATCAACAAATAATCCTGATTAATGCCGTTACCCGACACTGATGTTTTGACAGATTCACAGAGCCCAGACTCGAAATGAACATTCCAGTGGATTCCCAAAGAACAACAGTGATCCATTTTCCAGATACATTGCAGGCAGGCTCACCTGTGGGGTTTAAGCTTACCAGGAAGGCAAGCCATGGGAGATCCCGATGCGTGCAGCTGCAACTGTAATATTATGATTTAACAACAAACAGTCAGCCAGAAGAATTCAGCAGATTAAGG